>NC_143401.1:23664656-23967155 GCF_052110815.1 Crocodylus siamensis | reverse complement strand
AGGTGTTTGCTGTTGAACAGCTGCCAGCTTCTATTCCAGAGGTGGTTGCAGTTCAGGGGAGGTAAGAGTGATTTATTCACTCTGTTAACATAGTAAGGAACTTTAGGAGCTTTCTGAATGAAGTTCATTATGGTAATGAAAATGGCTTGGAAAAAACCTCAGCTAAATATACATCATTACCTTAACATGGGAAAATTATTTTTAATTCTTTTCCAATGGTCTCCTACCAAACATTCACTCCAGGATTTCCAAAACAATGCAGCATTTAACATGAAGGCTTTTGAATCACATCCCTTTTGAACTTCTTAGGATGAGTACAGTCCCAGGTGGAACATTAGAAGGCACTAATGAGTTTCTCTGAGTTGTGGAAAATAAGAATGGACTGTGTGATTAATGTTTCAAATGGTGATATCCACCGGGTGGGATTTTTGCTGATGTTATAGTGAAAAAATCTTGTGTTTCTCAGTGACCACTCCTTGACTTTGGTGTCAACTAAAAAGCAGTTTTGTGGAAATGAGAGTTACAACAACGTAACTAAAACTTAGTGACGGGAGCTAGGCTGTTACTTTTAGGGGGAATTATTTTGTAAGCATCACCTTGGGTAGATGTAAGGATGTAGGAAATCAGATCAGCCTGTTCCTTAATACAGTAAAACAATTAGGTTAAATGTGCCTTTAGGTAGCTACCCAGCAGCATTCAGCAAACTACTGTCACTCTCTAAAACTTTAACTCAGAAAGACCTCTCATAGGCACAGCAATGCTACATCCCTCTCTCCCCCTCTTTCTCTCTATGTTAGGCTCAAGCTCTTAATAAACACAAGCATCTCTGACATTGGAGTTGTAGGGGAGTTCTGGACAGATGCTAAGAAATAGGTCTCTCCGTGCCATCACCCATACACTGAATGACTTGCATTGCTGCTCAGTAGATAAGACCTAACTTATGCTAGTGGTGTCTCCTTTGGCCTGGAGCTCTGGGCAATGCCCTGGCTGCTCATCCCTATAACTGGCTCTGATCACAAGGGTTAATACCGGGGGACTAATTTCCTATCTTCAGAATTTATGAAATAATTTCCACCAGTGGCTGTTAGAATTCTATTGTCTTGACCTGAAACTAGACTGAACTAAAACCAAAACTAACCAAACAAATATAATCTGGGGTGAAGAAGGAACCAGAAAATAACAGTCTTGTAGTGGTATCAAGGGGGGTGATGAGATTTTGGATAGCTTGCTCTTTTAAGCAGAAATCTCACTACCAGAAGTCACCTCCATATCACAGGACAGGGGCATTCCCTCAGCATCAGCCCAGATTTCCTTGCCACATAAATCATGGTTTTGCTTTAATGATATAGGGTGAAGGCCATGCTTGGGGCAGAGTGAGGGATCTCATGAAGAAGACGAGGCTGCGGAACCAGAGCAAACTGGGGCTGTCTTCAGCTGCTCTGAAAAGGTCCTGCCCACAGCTGTACAGGTATGGCACCAGCTGCAAGTGGGATGTTTACAGGAGTGTTTGGAAGAGGTAGTAAAAAAGCTTAAACATTTGTCTGAGACTACTGATGGAGGGGAGAGTACTTGTCTTAACCCAGACCATTCACCCTCATTGTTTGCTGCTGCTTTGGTGCACACACAAGCTATTAATGTCTGTTGTCCTGGTGATTTAAGATGCCACTAGGTCTGTAGAAGTTATTAGCTTCACTGAGTGATCAGCAGTAGCTAATACTAAAGTTTAGTACAAAAATACCTTCTTTCTCTTCACAAAATTTAAGACTCTTGGGCAGTTCACCTCAAAGCTACAGACAATGACTGGCCATGACCAGTTCAGATTCTCTCCATGCTCCGATTTTTGTTTCAAGCCTCTCCTTAGCTTTACCATCAATCTGTACACTAACATCTATACTTCTCTATGTTCCTCTGTACATTTCCCACTAGGGGGAATAATGATTACCTATTTACTTAACATTTTCCTGAGTATACTCAGTATATACTCATATACTGAGTATATGTGTGTTTCCAAGACTGTCCATTTCCAGTCACCCCCTGTACAGATATTCTCTGTTATCTTGTAAAGGCCTCCCAGCTGTTTCAGGGATCTCTGGTGCTTTGTATTTATAACTAGGTAATGCTTACATATTCACTACAGCAGGAGCATGACATGAAACCGTGCAACCATGCTATGTTTGTTCAGCTGGGGTCTTACTAGCATTGAAGGCAATAGCTATAATAAGTGTAGGCTTTTTTCAATTTTTAGTCGGGGAACAGTGCCTTAATAATTCAGGAATGTCTCATCATTCCCATAGGTAGTGTTACAATTTTACAGAATACATGTTCAAATTAGGTTCCGTGTAGTTACAACTGGAAAACTGTCTGTCAGCTATTAGGGTGATTTTCACAGCTGGGGGAGGGAGGAACACAAACTTGATTTAAGATCAAATACACGTAACAGGCCAGCTTCCTGCTATTGTTTGGGAAACTGAAAGAAATACAAATCAGAGAGAGCTCAAACAGCTTCATTTAAAATAGATGGTGGCATAAGCAATCCAAACGGGAAGAAAATACAAGCTATTCAGAACCTTTGCTTTCAACCTGGCCTAAACTCAGACTTTACCTGGGATTCAGAAAAGCCCTCTGTCAATCTATTTAGGGCTGTAAGCTCCTTTTGAGCCTTTCTCCTACTCTCTACAGAGTGTAAGGGCTGGAAAAATGAGTACTATGGGTCTGTGCTTCAAATGGGTAAAATGGTATAGTACTGCTGAAGGGAGTGGGCCTAACTGAGAGCCACACTCATTGTAGAATTGCTTGTGTTCCTAATGGCTAGCTGGAACCCAGTGGAAGCGCAGGAAGCGCACCAGAAATCTCAGAGTTGAAGTTTGCACACATAAACCCCTGCTATCTTTCTCCCCCAACTTCTGGCCCTCACCTTTATTTCATATCTTTCTCTCTTTAGCTTGCTTCCATTCTTTGTTTCTTCTTTCTTTCTGCCATGATTAAATTCCCCATCAGAGAGAAGGTGGAGCAAATGTGTGTTTACACAGAGAGTTTCAATAGCACCTAAAAGAGCAAAGGCACACTGAAGTTGATCCATCGGCGCCTGTGAAACCTCAGGCCTTAGGGTCCTTGCAAGGGGTCCTTAGGGGTCCTGTGCAGATGCTGCTGCATGAAGTGCTGTGTCCTCCCCATGGTAGGGGAGGAGTTGACATGGGGAAGATAAAAGATTAGTAACCTGGATTCAAAAGTAAAGGAGGCGTTTCCCCTGTTGTTGGCTGTATGGGGCCATGACCACACCAGCATTTAGGACTACAAGCCTTGTTATATTTGTAAAGTGTAGGTGCCTGCATCTTTGATGAAATTCTGGGCTTCATCCCCAATCTGATCTCCAGTATTAGACCATTAGGACACTGATTATATGAACCTAATCTTCCTTGGTACCTTGAGTCACTACTCCTGTGGTATTGGATTGAAATAAGCTCAGATGGAGCCTATTTCCATCTATTAATGCATAGGTGCAAAATTTGTTTTTTGGTGGTAGGTGCTTGCAGATGTGAAAAAACAACAAAACTGGCACTTTATGTTAAACTCAGTGCATTTCCATGTCAAGCCCAGTGCAAGCCCAGAAGAGTCAGTATGTTACTTCAGCCCGGCTCTGTAACATCTGTTAAGATCAGGCACTTTAGTGGGGCTTTTTGGTGCTTTTATCTAATAGCTGTTGGGATCAGCTTTAACTAAAAGTGCCAAAAAGCCCCACTGAAGTGCCTGATCTTTACAGACACTTCAGAGCCACGTTGAAGTAACGTGCTGCTTCTTCCAGTGAAGCACTTCTTTATTTATTTATTTTTTAACGTCTCCAAACAGCCTATGCCAAAACAGCCCTTGGTGCGGCTTGTGGGTGCTGAGCACCTGTTAATTTTTTTTGGTGGGTTCTTGAGCCGTGGAGTACCCACAGAGTCAACATTTATTTATTAACATATAAACCTGAGAGAAGTCAAGATGCATTACTGTTTGTTTTTTTTTTACCCAGTTCCATTTGAGTAATTCAGGCAATTAGAAAAAGTCTCTTTTGTTTTTTGTTTTTATAACTAGGTCAAAAGCAAATCCCTTTCCATACTCCCATGTGGGTTACAATGAATGATGTGCTCAAGGCTGTTTTTTTTAACATCTACAAAAGTATTCATATATTAGATAAAGAACCTGAGGCTGAACACAGTGAGAAATGGGCTTCTGCCAAGTTAAACAACAGCCACAGGCAATAGTGATTTGCCTTGCACTGTTTTAAACAGAACAATATTTATTTACAGTTTTCATACTGACTCTTCCTTCATACAGAACAGTGTTCACCCCTATGCAAAGGACCTGCAGAAGTGCACAGACCTGGGTATGGCCCTCAAAGGGGATACGTTTCACCCCCAAAAGTATCATTTAGTGGCCCCTGGACAAAGAACTTATTCCAGCCTAGCTGTCTATTGAAGCTTGGGACAGATATTAAACATCAACTGGTTTAAGTGATCAGAAACTGGTTTAAACCTGTAACGGAACATATGTTCAGTGCACATAAACTAGTTTCAAAATGGCCAAAACTAGTTTAAGATAAATCTGGTTGAATGTAGTATCATACTTAACCAACTGAGGTCAAACCAGTTTATGGAACTTCTGTCCCAGACCCCTTCCTGGTTTAAGTAAAATCAGAGTCTTCCAGCATCCCATCATGTTCTGCATGCCTGGGCTGGGCTGGGCTGGGCTGGCTTGCCTGTTCCAGCCAAGCAGGGTTGGCTCCTCCCCCCTCCTCCCTAGCGGGAGCACTGTCACTGCTCTGGCTGGCTGAGAAAGGGGTGGGGGTGGGAAACCCTGTTCTGGAGTGTTGCTAGGTCTGTCTGGCAAGGGGACAGCAGCCTTTGCCAGGCATTCCCAGCCCCCCACCCGCCTTGCTGCTCCAGTGGCAGGAGCGGGGGTGGGGCAAGATCCCAGTAGCCTGAAGGGAAGCAGGAGTTTAATCCCCCCGTTGCTGGGGGGTGGGGGGGTAGTGTGGGCATGGGGCGGGGGGCAGGGGGAATGTGACCTGGTTGCAGGGGTTAGGGGCAGCTGGGGCTAGTTATGGAGCCTGACTCACTGCTGCCTTCCACTGCAGCAGTGCAGTCCAGGTTGGGGCAGCCGTAGTGGGTGGGGATCAGCACCTGCTGCCTCCCACCTCCAGCCCCATGTGAGGGCCATTGCTTGCAGGTAGGCTGTAGCTCCAGTATGGCTCCCTGCCCCTGGCAGCTGAGGGAGCACAGCTGTGCTGGTGGCCGTGGGAGTGTGGTGGTGGCAGGAGCATGGTGGCTGTGAGCGGGGAGCTCCTGCAGCCGCTGGCGGCACTGGTGGCAGCAGGGTGTGTGTGTGTGTGTGAACGTTGACCAGGGTTTGGCAACCACCTGCAGGTGCCACCAGCATTGTCAGCAGCAGCCAGCGGGGATTGCTGACCGCCTGCTGGCCACTGCTGACAGTGTCAGTGGCACCTTTTTGCAGGGGGCGCAATGCCACGCTCAGGGGGTGCATGTGCACCCATGTGCACCCCCTACACATTGCCCCTGCCCCCACCCTCTCCCAGCAGTGGTGTAGCAAACTATCACAGTAGGTGGAGGTGAAGCACTGTCACCTGCTGCCTGCTTGTGATGGCACTGGGCACTCAGGGTGGGCTTCTGTGGGGCAGGGGCATGGGCAGTGGTGAGGGGAGGCAATGGACCTCCACAGTCTGGTTCAGCCCAGCTCTGCGGCCCAGGACTGCGGCCCAGGACTGCAGCCCAGTCTGGCCTGATCCTATGGCTCAGGGGCGTAGGCAGCAACTGACCTGCGGTAGCTTACCCCTCCCTCTCCAGGTGGTGGTGGTGGAGCAGACCATCACAGTGGACAGAGGTGAGGTACATGTCAGCTGCTGCCTGCTCATGGCGGCACCTGGGTGTTCGGGGTGGGCTGTAGTGGGCCAGTTGCTGCCTATGCCCCAGGGTACAGGCTTGGCCGGATCAGACTGGGCTGCACTCCTGGGCTGCAGATCCAGGTCAGACTGGATTGTAGCAATTCATTGCCTTCCCCGCCCCACTGCTCATGCCCCTGGCCTGCAGCAGCCCACCCCGAGCAGGTGATGGGTGACAGGTGCTTCACCTCTGCCTGCCATGATAATTTGCTCTGCCACCACTGGGAGGCAGTGGTGGTGGGGAGCTGCACTGCAGTTACGGCCCAGCTGCAAACTGCGGCCCCCATGTGGGACTGGAGATGGGAGGCGACAGGTGCTGACCCTTGGTCCCTGCAGCCACCCCAGCCTGGACTGCACTGCCGCAGCCAGAGGCAGTGATAAGTCAGGCTCCATAACTAGCCCTGACTCCCCATCCCCACAGCCAGGTCACAACCCCCCTCCCCAAGGCTGGCTGGCCACTCCTCAGAAGGACTCGGCCCAGGGCACCATGTTGATGCCCATGCCACTGCTGACTGCTATGGGGGGGATTAAACTCTCCCCCCACTTCCCCTTCAGGCTACTGGAGTCTGGCTGCCACGGCCCTGGGTACACAAGCACTGCCTCCTCTGCAATGGTGGTGTTAAATCCATGTTTCCTCTCTGGCTACTGAGGTCTGGCCATGCACCCACTCTTGCTGCCAGCCAGCAAGTGAGTGGGGGTGGGGGATGGGCACCCCTGATAGGGGCAACTTCCCCCCTCCATGCAGACTCTGGCTGGAAACCCTGCAGGCCAGGATGGGGGTTTCAACCCCTCCCCAGTCATACTCAGGCCTGCCCTTAGCTTAGTTCCTCTCCAGCTGAGGGCATGCTCTAGTGTGCTGCAGCTTCTGGCCTGAGCCACTGCAGGCATAGACTTGCATGCAGAGTTAAAAATGAATGTCTGTTCACTTGCAAATTGGTTCAAATTCTACCCAGGTTAGATTAACCTGCAAAGATTGAATGAATTCAGGCTCCAGCTTTTTGAATGTCTGTCCCTAGTTTGAGAGAAGAGGTGTTTCCCAACCAGTTTTGCTTGGGCTGATCTTACTGTTCTAAGATTTTCTTAAGCAATGAATGAACTTCAGAACATCAAGAATTGGCTCTAGGCAACAGATGAACATTCTGGTGGTATTTCAGATCTTAATGAGAGAGCTCAGTCCTGGATGCAAGAGTCAGACTGGAAATGCTTCGGGAATGTGCCTCTGTATTTTTGCTACCCTTCCGTTGGCCTGGTATCAGAGCATGAGGTTTTGAGAGTGGTCTGTGACTTCATCTAAGTTCTCCCCTTGTTCATAGATTCATAGATTGTTAGGAGCTGGAAGGGACCTTGTAGGTCATTGGGTCCAGTCCCCTTGCACTAAGCAGGAAAAGACAACTGGGGTCAAGTGACCCCAGTGAAGTGACTGTCCAGTCCCCTTTTGAAGATTTCCAGGGTAGGCAATTGTACCACCACTGGAGGAAATTTATTCCACAGTCTGGACACCCTGACTGTGAAGGAGGTTTTCCTGGAATTAAGCCTGAAGTGACCTTCCAGGAGTTTATATCCATTGCTCTTGGTCTTCCCCGGGGGTAGAAGCTGTTCACCAAGTTCTTGATGTACTCCCCTGATATAGTGATAAGCTGTTACCAAGTCCCCTCTCAGCCTTCTCTTCTACAGGCTGAGGAGGCTCAAGTCCGTCAGCCTCTCCTCATATGGCTTGTCTTGCAAGTCCCTGATCTTCTCTGGACCCTCTCAATTTTTTCCACATCCTTGTTGAAGTGCAGCACCCAGAACTCTCATCCTCAGGGTAGGTAGTGTTGCCTAAGATTTTCAGCTTCATCCCTCTGTGTCTTGATCTTCCCTAGCCCATTCTGAGGACAGACAGGATGGCAGAATGGGGTCTTTCTCAGTGTGCATGTCTACATGAGATGCTGTGTTGTTGTAGCGATGAGCTATGCCAATGTAGCTCATCGCTATGGCTGTGTAGAATTGGTGGGCATGAACTATGATGCTACTGTGCAGTAGCTCGTTGCTATGGTGCAGTAGGGTCAGAAACGACCTGTGTGGTGCCAAGTAATGCCAGTTACTATGTAGTCACTTAGTACTTGCTGTACTTGCTAAAGCAAGTACTAAATGACTGCACAGTAACAACATATTTAGATGCACCTGCTATCTCTAATCCTTCTTGCTGTTGGAGGAGCTAGATATACCATGAACACAGTTTTACTTATGATTGATCTCCTGCTATGTGTTTCTAGTTCTGGCTATAACCCAGAAGCAGTCATATATATGAAAAGCAATGGACCCACCCAGACAGTTCCCAGAAAGACCTGAGCTTTTCTGAAGGACCCCTCTTAACAAAACATGTTCTCGGTTCCTCCCTTGCTAATTCTTTCTAGAGATGAATATGAGCTGTGAAGTTCTGAGGGATCAGGAACCCCATGGTCTTTTACAACCTCATCACTTAGGATTTCTCCATGTATGTATACATAGAGATGCTAATGTAGCTTAGTAGAACTAGGCTGAGTTGGGGTTGTTAAAACCTCTTTGTTTGCTAAGTTGTCATTCCTAATTCCTCACTCTTTGGTAACAACCAAAAAAAAATGGCTACACTGTGGACAATGAGTTGGGGTGGTCTATGCAGTTCCATACAAATTGACCTCCCAGTTATGGTGGCACACAGCCAGAGGTTGGGAATGACCCTGGGAACAGGCCCTGTGTGATACTTTATGCTCCTGCTCATATGGGAACCTAGTCTCTTGGGCAAGACATGAATGATAATAACCAGCTTCAGTAAAATAAAGTAGGAAATCATTGTGCTTATTTTGAAGATTTTAAAAACAGATTAATTTTACATTTACCCTTTACAATTTAATAAAAATCTTTATGTCAGATACCCAAATGACGATTTTCAGCAATGATCCATTATCTATAACCATTTCAGTATTTTGGGTTTAGAAACTCACAAATAATTCCTTAATGGCAAAAACTATTTGCAAGAAAAGATTTTTTTTAAAATCACCATAAAATGTGATTCAGAGTATTTTGGCAAGCTCTACCCTTGATCTTTTACTAGCCCACAGGGCCTAATCTAAAGTTTACTAAAATCAAAGGGAATCCTTCCATAGATTTGCAGTGTGTTTTAGATTCAGAAATAAGGGTTTGTCTATTTGCAGTCAATGGGAGTGGGCTTCTGTTGGAACAAGGCAATTGAGTATCCATAGAGCAGCTCTGTGCTGATGAGTGTGCCTGAAAGTGCCACTGGGAAGAGGACACCGGATCATTTTGAGGCATCTACATTGCCTCACATCCAGGAATGGGCATACGCAGTGCAGGAGCATATGGGCAGGTCCTGCTTCTCACCAGTAGCCTTGGCCTTGACATGGAAGCAAGGCAAACTTCCTGAATAGCACACCATTCTATAAAGGTCTAAGGTGCTAATCTGCCCTGCCTAGCACAGATAATTGACTTTGTTTCTCAACACCTTATTTCCTACCCACTAAAAAGTGCTAGATTTTTAAAAGGCAACTCTCCCTGTAATTTCCCCACCATCCATCAACCTCTGGGGGTCAAACACTGCTTATTCTCACACACAGCCATATTTTCACAGTTCTTTCTGTTATGCTGGGACTCAGTGCTAAGCAATGTATTTTATACCTCTCTCTTTTTTGGAAGCTGCCCCAAGTATTGTGAAAGCCTCCGTTTTGTAAATTTAGGCGGGAGGAAATAATAGAGCTGGGTGTAGCTCAGATATGTATGCCTGCACACTAGGTAACATGTGCAAAAGCATGCCACCATGTGTTCCAAGTGCTATAAACATTAATAGCATTTTTCCATTTGTTTAGGCCAGATATTATGTCTTCAGATCTGAGGAAGACAGAAAGGAACTCTATGATAGTGCTGGGGCACAGCACAAAGAATGAAAACATCTGGCCTCTCTGATAATCTGGATGGAGTGGAACAAGGTAAGAAAAAGACCAGGGGAGAGGGGTTGCATAGCAGAAGCCAGAGAATTTCTCCCAGAAATTCCTACATCAAGTTCAAGAACCCATTTGTAGGAACACAAGGTTGGAAAGAGGCTTTCTAGGATATCAAGTCTAGTCTCCTGCAGTTGCAGGCAGTCTAGAAATTACACCTTCTCCTGTTCCAGAATGAAAATCATTACTTCACACCCTCACTTAAAGCTACAAGGAACAGGATCAGCAACACCATCACAAAACAAAACAAACCAACCACCTATAAAATGCCCTGTTACAGCAATGGCAGGGAAGTACTTGCTCAGTATATACTTAAACAATCCTGGGAAAAGGTCTGAGCCCCACAGTACAGTGGAAGGCAAAAATCTCATAATCTGGGCCTCTAACATACAGGAAAAATTCCTGCCTGACTCCAAATCTGGCTACTGGTATGACAGAGTGGAATAGCAGGGCCAGGCTTAGGTATGGTCAGTGACCTTATAAATGGAATTTAAGACCTCCAAATGATATTGGGCAGTGGTGGCAGAGCAGGAAGGGTCTGTCTTGCTATGTTCTCTAGACATATGAATGCAGTATTAGCAGTGAAGCCCCACCACTTAACTCAGCTGTGTAATTGGGCACCTGGTCATTCAGTTTGGTGGGGTAGAGTCAGCCAGATGAGATTCTGGCAACATCACTTTTGCGTGCCCATGGTTATGGAAACTGTTGTGCTTTAACCTTGCAGGTCTGCTAGGCTCAGACAGACCTTTGTCTTGTTACCTGACAACTTCCCTTTAGTTAAATTAAAAGGGGAAAAAGAGGGAGCTCACACTTTGTTTCCACCACTGAAAAGCTGTCAGCTGGGTAAAGGCAGCAGGGTCTCTTTCTAATCTCCTGCACTTTCTTGTTTCAGAGAAGAACATTACTGGACTCTAAACCACAAGCCCTGGGATGCACCTATATTTTCCAGGCTGTGTCATGGAAGGAAGAGAAAGAGTAGAAAGTAGGGAGGTAGAGAAAGGTTTGTTGAAGAGTGGCATGTTTGGCTCTGTATGGCTTTGCTCTCCAGTCTAGAGTGTGCTTAAAAACAAAGCTACATATCAGAAGCATAATTACTGGTCACAGCAACAGAAATAGCAGGTATGCTTAGCGTGTGCTGTGAAACCTCTTTTCTGGGCTATGGACAGATATTTGAGTGCTGCTACTTGTTCTGTATCCTTGTTCTCTGAAGTCTTTCTCCAGTGGAAACATTCTTGAGCTTACAAAAATGTCATAGACTCTTTGCATATGGTAGAAGTTGCTGGTTGTGGGGTGTCAGGCTCAAGGGAGTTTTACTGCACACATATCTAAGCTGCATACATATCTAAACCACATTCACATTCTGAAACAGTCATTGCCCATCTGTGATTGGCAAGGAAATGTTAATGAAACCCAGGCAATCACTGAGTCTCTGAAAGCTAAGATTTTCTAAAACTATATTCAAAACAATGTTTAAGACCCAATCCAGTACATGCAACCCACTTTATCTCAGTGAAGCCCCAGTAAATTCAGCAGATCTCCAGGTAGACAGGAGATTACACCAATACTGAGGTCACTGGGGCCCAAAAGACACTTAAATAAACAGCCTTATCTTCAAGTTTTGAGGGAACACTCACAATGAACCTTGATTATTTAGGCACCCATGGTTTTGAAAAGCCAGGTGACTAGTTTTCTCTTGGGAGCCAAACTCAGGTCCTCATCTAAAACAAAAAAGTTCTGGGCAGTCTAAATCAAGGATTTTGGCTTTACGAGACTACTTGCTTGTTCAAGTGCCAGGTGCCAAAGGTTTTGGGACAGGCTCATACACTGGACAGATTAGCTAAACCCTGCAGTCTCCTGGATTGAGCACAGGCTTAGAGCTCTTTCCGAAAGATCTGGGAAGCCAGGAGCTGAAAAGAAAGTCAATAAGATAGACATGTTTTTTACAAGTCACTTCTGTTTCCTCCTAGGGGCTATACTCTTTCCACTCTGTTCATTACCTTAGAGTTCTTAGACCATACACAGCTGGACTGTTGCCAGTCATCCAATGTCCACCATCGAACAGTCTTAAGAGACAGTCAGACCATACTGAGAAGGTTCCCAGGGAAGCCATGGCTACAGTAGCATTCCAGGAAGCACACAACTTTTGGTCCAAGGGGTCATGCATGTGGGGTAGAAGTTTAGAAAACTAGTTTCTGCTTATTGCATGTTGCAACATTAGAATCATGTTGCAGAGCTACTTGTCAAGCAAGCCTCAAAGTTAAAGAATCGCAGACAGGAATTTAGAAATCTGACCTGCTCTAGAACTCTAGGAGATTGATAAACCAACAGAGCTAAGCAAATTTCAGAAGACTCAAAATTTGAATAAGTATCCAAAAGCTTAACTGATTTGCCTTTACTTATCTAGGACTTCCAGATCTATAGAACTAGGAAGTCTCTAAATGACAGAATCTCTGGTGTGAGTTCATGTAATTCTGCCTATTTGCACAGCTAAAATTGGAAACAAGGAGAGCTAGCCAAACTCCAGCTCAGATAAGGTTCAGATTTAGAGCATGTGAACAAGTTGTTGGGGAGGTAGAGAAAACAAGCTATTAAATGCAAGTGGTTTGTCTGGGTTTAGAAGTCAAAGATACAGATCTGAATCCAAATTTACTTGCAACTGGGGGGGGGGAGTGAGTTCAGTCCTCCTTTCATTCAGAACATGCAAAAACATGTTGGAAGAAGACATTTGGCTTGAATTGTGTACATGCATGACATGATCCAAGGAGGAACAGCCATTTTTAAAAAATCCAAGGCTGTTTAGACACATAGACCAAAACATGTAAAAGATTCCAAAAATGACCTTTAATTTGTGTGGCCAACTAAAGGCAACCTGGGCCTGATTTTCAAGTTAAAAAGTCCAAAAGCTAGTTTTACAGAACTGTTTATGCTTAGAACCTACTTAAAAATCAGGCCTTTGCTGTTCCAATCTGACCACCCCCAAAACAGCAGTTACAACATATTTCAGTTGTGCTGTCTCTGCCACCATTCTGGGTTTCTGTTCCTCACTGTATATCTTTGCAGCTTCACCAAAAAGCTGCAGAGATTTAAAGCATGATTATTCTGTGAATAGTCGGTATTTCTTCATAAGCACGTAAGCCAAAACTTGCATTGAGATACATCCTGCATGATCCTGCTGACTTCATGGGATGTGAATCAGTGCTGGATAAGGCCCAAAGTGCTGTAGATGGGGGTCAAAATCCCAGTTTATAACACTTACCTTCACATTTATGTAACTTGTTTTATAAAGCAAATTACTCCTTTTTTTGTATTATGACATTATATTAAATGTACTCATATTTTAGAAATCTATTTATAACATGCACCATACTGTATATTTCCCCACACCTGGATTTATTGTATTACATGTGTAACAAGCTTAATAAAAGCATTGCAATTATGAAATATGTTTGGACTTATTTTAGTAAGTAGCCAAGTTGAGACCAATAGCTTCTTCCAGGTTCAGCATGTGAGAAGGCAAGTGCTAAATTTTTGGTGTACCAAGTTGGCTAAGAACTGATCTGCTCTTTAATGCTACACTTCAAGGAATATTGACAAATTTGGAAAGAACTGGAGTTGTTTTATTGAAGGGTTGCCCAACTGATGGCCTGAAAGGGGTTAAATTGCATCCCCCAGCCTACCTTCCAAATGCCAGCCCCCTCTCCAACTACAGCTATTGCTGCTGGACCCTCTTCCTGTCCCCAGCCCAGGGGCAGGACAGCAAGTTCTGGGGAGCCTGGAGCTCAGGGATCTAGATGGCCCCACACCGTGGTAGGAACTAAAGGAGGCTCATACAAAGAGGGAGGGGAGTGCAAGGTGGGTGGGGTGCACAACAAGGGAAGCCTGCATGACAGGGGAATTCATGGGTGTATGGGTCAGGAAAGCCCATGTGGCAGCAGGAGCTCAGAGTGGCTCATGGTGGGGAAGGGGAGTGTGTGGGGGTGGGGGTGGGGACACTGCTAGGGAATCCATGCAGTGTGTGGCCTGGGGAGCCTGTAGCCCATGGAGATACAGCCCCAACTGCTGAAAAATGTCAGACAGCCTCATCTTGTTGGTATGAGATACTATTCCCATTGAAATTAAGAGGAACGGGATGAAACCCTAGAAAAGCTTTTGGATACACATTTTCAGAGTGGCTGGTGATGTTGAGTGACTGAACGGGATCCTTGCAGTTTCAGAAGTGTGAAACATGGATTCCAGATGGAAGAGAGAATGTGTCACTTCTGAAGTGAGACTTAAGGCAGCTCACATAAGTGCTCAGGAACAGACATGCTCATCATTAGAAGCTATATTTGAAATCTGTGTTTTTGGAACAGTTTTTGACAAAAAAAAGAAAGGAAAGAAAAACTTAGACAAGAGCCCCGGTTTTTTTTCCAGTGTAAGAATAAATTTGCCAAGACATGCAAGCCAGGCTCACACATACATGGGGGGAGGTCCTGAGATTGAGAAGTAGAGCAAAATAGGAAGGAAAACTATAAAGTCATACAAATTGTATGCTAGTAGAGGCTCACTGGAAGCCATGAACGATACAGGTGAAGAAGAGAAGGGACCTGTGCTTCTGTGGCAGGACAAAAAAATATGGAGACAGCAGAGTGGAGGTTGTTTCGTTGCTGCTTGTGCTATGACTGTTCTGGGGATATACTGGAGTGCTGAGACTAAACTGTTGTACACAGCTTCTATTGTCTACCTACTATTAGAAGTCTAAGAGACAGACTGTGCATCAAGAGCTCTTTATCATTTCTAGGATGCTAATGAAAGCTAGAAGAAAGTGGGACTAACAGGACTCTCAGGTGCTTTACCCATTGCCATGCCCAACTCAGTGTAGGTATAGGCGTTCAAGCTTGGCATTTCTTTGCCTGCCAACAGCAGACAAGTATCACAAAGATAAGTGCCTAAGGTGTTAAATGAGCCCAGGTGACCTGTATATGATGAAGTATTAGTGTCAGAAATACCATGTTACTGGGCACCAAAATGGTGCTTTGTATAAAAATTTTCAGAGTGATTGAAACACAGATAATAGCACACAGAACATTGTGAGGGTTTAAGTACTGAGAAAACTGACAGTCCTCCACCCACTCGAAGGGCTGCACTGGGGTGACATGAAATTTTTGTCCACTTAAATCTACCACCCTAAGAAGGAGAAAGGCTCCTAAACCACTCTTTTCTATGTATTTCTCCATCCCCTCCATGCCTGTTTGTTCTCTAAACAGGTATTGGAAGAAAAAGTTTCAAGCTCTAACTAGCTTTAATGAAGAAAGACAAGCCATGGGGTTTTCAGTTTAGTTGCAACTTGCCCCTTCTCTTCCCCCCACCTGAAAAAAGTCTGGCAATCAGAATTTGACTGTTCTTTTGGTCTTTCCACCCTCAAGACACATACTAGCTAACAAGGTGGCTTTTTATCAGTGTCATGGAAATTTTTTAAGTGTGTGCTGCCAGTACAGAAGAGGTTAAACTGACATGCGCAGTTTGAAGCTGTGAGTGGAAATTTCCAAGGCTCACCCAGTCCTTGCCCCCTGGGTGACCTGCGGAGCTGTCAATCATTGTTGACCTACTTTCCCCACAGACATGCTCAGATTGTGTCAGCTCCTGACTGAGAGCATGCTCAGTCAGAACCTGACATGAGGTAATCGGACTAGAAATTTCTCTGCGGAGAGCACGTTGATTGGCTACTAAATTGATATAAAAGTTCTGTGAGCCCCTCCCTCGGGGGGAGATCGCGTGGACCAGAGACAGAGGCTGCTGCTGCAGGGACTGTTCTCTGAGTCAGGCTTCAGGGCCTATTGATCTCCTCCTTCGGTGGCTTCATATTGCTTATTGTATTACGGTTTTGACTACGTTCATCTGGCTTCCTGACTTACCTTTCGAACTGATTAACGGCTTACGATTTCGGATCACCCTATGGACTTTGTTTAACCCGGTTCTGGATCATAGACCTTGGCTTTCTTCACCACCTACGACTCTGCTCATCCCTCCAACTGACGTCTCCACTGCATCACCTTCTGGCTACTGACCTCAGCTTTTCTCATTCGACCACCCGATTTGTCCATTGCTGTGGACTGGCGTCACGCGGTTCATCATCACCGTGTTACAGTTCGTTTTATTGTTTGTTTCGTTGTTTGTAATCCCCATTTATGAGCTGTTGACCAGCCCTGGGACTAGGTCTTCGGACTGAACCTCGTGGGCCAACAGACCCCTTTGTTGTTAATTGTTTGTTTGTGTTCCAACTGTAACTGAAGACCTTTCTGCCTACGCCTGAAGCGTAAGTCAAATAAATTCACCTGTCTGTCTTTCTCAATCCGCTCCGAGTCCCTAACTCCAGACTCTACGCCGCTAATCCCACCTGTCCGTATCTAATTGCCACCCCGGCCCACCGTGACCTTGGGGCCCGATCCTTCGGTTTTCCCCGACAATCAGGAGACGTGTTTGAGGCAATGTACTTTATGATACTGATTTCAAGTCCTACAACAGGAGTATTTAACACAATGCCAGGTCTGGGAATAAGTTACATGCCCTAATTCTGGAAGTAGATTCCCCTCCCTCTCCTCATGCTTCCAGAAACACAGGTCCCCTTCCCCTGTTTACTCTCCCCCTCCCTCCACCTCACCCGCCTGCCGACAACCCCCCTAGTATGTGACAAAGGACATGCTCCCACATGTCTTAGATCCAGTTTATGTCTGTTTTAATTTGTATATACAGATGTGTGTTCATCTGTCGATACAAGGGCACTTGTGTAAACCCGCCAAACAAAAACATGAGCGAACTAGAAGATGGTAACAAAATAGATTTGTTTCCCCAGTTTCAGCTTGTATAAACAAGGCCATAGTTATATTTGCTCTCAATAGGCAGGAGACTAGGGAATCTACATAACTACAGGAAGAAAGTGATATTGGGGTTACTATTCAGCTATTCTGCTATAGGCTAAACATCTTAAGAACCAAGATGCAGCTTGTTTTCCTAAAAAAAAAATAATCATAGCTAAATGGCAGACTCAAGGCCAAAAGCCAGGCTCTAAGCTGTAGGAGCGACATGGCTGCAGCTTCCCCAGCCCCCAGGTAGGGCTGCTGGGGCCAGCAACTGTGCTAGTCTCACCCTCTCCTGCCCCATCTGGGGTAACCTGCTGCGTGCCAGAGGGTGTGTGGTACAGGCATTCCCCAGGGACAACCAGAAGTGTCACAAGGTGTCTTGTTGCTAGTTGTCCCTGGGGAACCAAACATCTGTGCTTGTCTGGTTGAGGCCTCAGGTGTCTATTTCTGCAGTGTTTTAAGTTAGAGTTTATTTAAGGTATGACTGTTTGGTACACCACAGTATGTTAATTTACCATACATAAAGCACACCATGCTACTGGGGCTACACTGCTTGTAGGACCTCTGCATTGTGCCACATGCCTTCACAGGACACCCAAGTCCATCTTTAAGACTGCCATCTCTGCAGTGCATCTTCTCTCAGAAATTCACAGGAATGGGCCAGTAGAAAGTTTACATCTACCTCCATTTCTGGGAGCACACACCAGGAGGAAATACTCATGAAGTGGGTGTACCTCAGAACTAGCCTGCTCCAAGAGGCTTATAGCAGGGATGCAGGAGGAAGAAGACTCAGGTTAGGGCAGATACTGGGCATTCACAACAGGATCTTATTATCCCTGCAAGCAGCTGCTGGGAGGCAGAATCTGTTGTGCCTTATTGTGTTTTCCTTGCATTGTCCCTTTAAGGCCAAAGTCCTCATGTTCAGCACTGCAGGGTTCAGTTTGCTTGTGGCAGTTTTGCAGCACTGGGGACTCCACGTTCTCTGCCATGAGGAGCCAGGACATATTCTTCATTCCCCTCCCTCCACAGGACTGGGATGGGTTGAGTCAGAGGCAGAGCAAGTATAAGATCTGCATACATCTACCAAGGGCAATTGTTAAGATCCACCCTGGATATGATGATTCCAGAGAATTATAGTGATACAGCAAAAATGTTGTTATCCGGCACCCAAGGGGAATGAGCGGTGCTGGATAACAAAATATTCTGGTTAATTGAGAGGCCCAAACAGGTGTCTTTGCCTGTTCAGGCCACTGCTTCTCCTGCTGGGTCTGGGGTGTTGCTACCCCTCCCACCACATCGCCGTCCCTCCTGCAGGCCCCGAGGGACAGAGAGGTGGGCCCCACACAGCCTGCTTTGCCCCAGGCCGTGGGGGCTTGGCAGCGCAGGCTGCTTTTCCCGCGCCATGAGGGCTTGGCGAAACCAGATGTGCCACGGTGGGCACTTCCAGTTTCGCTTTTACCCTACAAGCTGGCATACAGGTTAATAGAGCATGACACCTTGTAAGGTGCTGGTTAAGGCAGCTTTTTCTGTAAATAACTGTTAGTTCAACCCAGGAGTGTCCAGAGTATTGTTGCTTAACTCATAACATATCATCTGGCAACAAGGATGGGATGCTTTGCTGAAAAGACACCCCTAGATTGTGAGGATGACATTCTGAGACCAGGCTGTGTTTTGTGATCAGAGGGAAGGTTTTTTTCTTCTATTTTTCTCTGTATATGGCTGATGTTAGTTAAAACAGCTACATTGGGGCATATAGAAGAATTTGATGTGAGCCAGCTGGCTTCTTGGGACTCTTATGCAGAAATCCTATTACCTGGAAGCCAACAAAGTAGAAAACCCAGAACAGAAGTGTGCGATCCTCCTGACAGTATGTGGTACCAAGACATTTGCCATTGTTCATTTGCTCACAGCACCTGCCTTACCAAACACTAAGTCTTATGCTGAACTAATTTCATAGTTTCAGGCACATTTTTGCCCAAGGCCATCTGCTACCCTGCAGAGATTTCATTTTTTTAAACAGGACCAAAAGGCCAATGAAGGTATAGCAGATTACCTGGCTGAGCTCCATTGCCTTGCCAAATTTCATGAGTTCGGTGATCTCCTGGATGGCCTGCTTGGCCCCATAGAGGGGTTTGCTGCTTGAAGGTCAGTTCCGGGAGACCAAAAGACTGTGGCAAGTGTATTCACTCCCAAACCACTCACAGATTAGCTTCCCTAGAATGTGAGGTACAAAAACTATATTTGATTCAAAATGTTGGTGCTGTTGAAACTCAAGGTTCTGAGATGATTGCAGCTGTAATAATAAATGGACAGATGTGCAAAATGGAAGTGGGCTTGGGTTCAGGAGTATCCCTCATAGATGAAAACACATTCTTCCAGTTGTTTCAGCACCCTCTCCCCAAGTTATTGTGGAAACTTTGGGTAGCTGCAGTGTAGATATCCAGTATGGATCTGTTAGACAGTGTCTACCCCTTGTTGTCACTAAGGATTCCTGCAAAAGTCTTTGGGGGAGAAATTGGTTCTCACCATTGGGAATCAGTTTTCAATGTGTGCACAGTCTCTACACAGAAAGTCTGGAGAAGTTTGCAAGAGTTTCCCCAGGTATTCTCCGAGGAATTAGGAACTTACTCAGGTCCACCTGTGACGTTCCAAATGGATCCTGTGATAGCCCCTATCTGTATGAAGGCTGAACGTACCTTTTGCACTGTGGCCGAAAATTGATGCAGAATTAGATCGGCTTATCTGGCAAGGGGTCCTTGAGCCAATTGTACATACCACACTAGTTGTTCCTCTTTTAAAACCTAATGGCAGTGTTCACATTTGTGGGGATTACAAGCGCACTGTTAATAAAGCACTTAAGCAGAACCTGTACCCAGTGCCTGCCATTAACCAGTTACTGTCTGTTCCTGCAGAAGGTAAGGTTTTTGCCAAACTTGACCTCACTCAAGCCTATCAGCAATTGATAGTGGATGACAAGGCTGCTGAGGCCCAAATGATAATTGCACACTGGGGAGTGTTCTGTGTCAAGCGCCTCAGGTTTGGAATTTCTGTGGCACCAGGAATTTTCCAGCAGTTCATGGAGAAAATGCTAGCAGGTATTCCTGGGTTGTTCACACATCCACATTGATTTTGCTGGCCCTTTTCAATGTAAGGACTTCTTAATTGTTCTTAATTGCTCCCTTTTCAAGGTAAGAGCTTCTTAATTGTTGTTGTCTCATACTCAAAATGGCTTGAGGTGATTACTGTCTCAACTCTTACATCAACTGCCACTATAAAAGCTCTGTGTCAGTTGTTTTCATCCCATGGGGTGCTCTACACTATTGTTTCTGATCACCACATAACATTCACTTTGGCAGAGTTCCAAGATTTTTCCAGCTGCAACCTCATTCAAACCGTTACCATTGCACCTTGCAGGCCACAGGCCAATGGGCAAGCTGAGCAAATGGTGTAGACTACAAAAGATGCACTGAAAAGGATTGTTATAGGAGATTGGCCTACAGACTGGCCAGATTTCTGTTTGTTCAACATGTAATTCCTTGCCTTACAACAGGGTCCAGCCCATCAGAGCTTCTTATGGGTCATCGTCTCAAAACATGCCTCGACTGTGTTAACCCAGACCTTGTGAGAGACATGCAGTTTAGGAAAGAAAAGGAGTTGGACTCCGCATTGGCATCTGGTACCTTATGTCTTTTTGTTCCAGAAGAGACTGTGCTTGCTTGGAACTACGGGACACCCCCACAGTGGGTTCAATCTAAAATTTTAAGCGCCACAGGACCCATATCACATACAGTTTAACCTGATGACAGCCAAGTTTGGAAACGTCATGTGGACCAGCTGCTTGGGTGTTCTCCTACTGATAACCCTACTCATGAGCAATCTCCAAGCACCAGTCTACAACTGACAGACATAGAGTCATTGGGGAAGTACTACCTGTTTCCACTAATGCAAACTCTTTGCCATCACCGTTAGAAGGAAGCATTGCTGTTGATTCTCCATATAGATTAACAGAGCCATCATCTGCTGAACCCCTCACTGAGTCCGGTTCTATGGGAAGACCTCAGCGGAAGCGAAGTCCTCCCACATGGTTGGCTGACTATTCTGTCTGGGGGAAGGGGTGTTGTGTCTTGTTGTGTTTCCCTTGCACTGTCCCTTGCAGGCCAAAGCCCTCATGTTCAGCACTGCAGGGTTCAGTTTGCTTGTGGCAGTTTTGCAGCACTGGGGACTCCAGGTTCTCTGCCGTGAGAAGCCAGGGGACATGTTCTTGGTTCCTCTCTTTCCACAGGACTGGGCTGGGCCAAGTCAGAGGCAGAGCAGGTATAAGTTCTGCATACATCTACTGATGGCAATTGTCAAGATCCACCCTGGATATGATTCCAGAGAGTTATAATAATAAATGACTGTTAGTTCAACCCAGGAGTGTCCAGAGTGTTGTTGCTGAACTCATAATGTATCAGAATCCACAAAGGTGAATATTTTGACAATAAAGTGCTGATAGTTAGTGGGGAACTGCAGCCCCAAGTCAGCTTCCACTAGTTGCATTTGGTAGTTGTCTCCTGCATATGGACACCTGGGGAGAAGGAGAACAGCAGTGAGAGGCTTCCCTACACTCCCTCAGGCCTCAGTTGTCACCCTGCTCTCCCCAGGGACTCACCCATTCCCCAGGATTGACCATTCTGGCTCTTGCTGGGGGCTGGCATGGGGGTGGCCCAGCAGTGGTGCAGAGCCAGAACCAGGTGTGGCTTGCATCAGTTCTCTGCGAAGTCCAACCTCTACATAGATGGGGTCAGGCAGAACTTTCACCATGGGATGATCCCAGTCTGTGCAGTAGGAGTCATAACTCTGCTCTGGGGTGGAGAAGGGCTCACAGGAGTCATTCTGGGTCTACAGCGGATAAAGCAGCAGGTCCCACCCCACCTCAGTATCTTCACAGGCTATATAAAGGAGGGCTTCCTCCCAGCCGTATGCTCCATTACTCCAGTACTGGTCAGGAATAGGCTAGGGTAGGAAGCAGGGTTGCAAAGGTGCTGTCCCTTACTCTATGCAGGCAAAGAAGAGATGGAATCTGACTGTCCTGCTGTTCAGAATGGGGTAGTTTAATGTATGGATACACAACAGTTTTTCTAAAGCCCATGTGCTTCTCAGCCTCTTGCGGGCTCTGGTGGAGTGTAGCTTTCCCACATAGCGCTTCACTCAATGCAAGTGACTCCTGCCATCTGATGGCAACGTGCTGTAATAGCACCCTCTGTAAACGGCTAACTTGGGTGAGCAGGTTGTCTGTCCACTGCTTATTGTAGGATACATTCACTGTAGACTAACAACTAGTGTATCGCTCTATAACAACCATGTGGTGTTTCTTCACTCCTAATGAAAAACGCGTTAGTAAAAGGCCAGACAGACCAGGGCCCCAGGATTCCTTTTACCAGAGATCCCCAAAGATTGATATGGTCCCTCGTCAGATTTGGTATCAAGTGATCTTTAATTGTAATCCCTAGGCTTATTACAAGTATTCTTCCTTGTAATACAACCTGACAAGCAGTTCCTTCAGTCATTACAACAGTGACCTTCGGTGGTACTGGCTTCAGATCCTCTGCTGGGTGTGTGGGATGTTAGTTTCTGGATTCCTTGTTGTTGAAACACAAATTCCAAGGTTGCTCCTGTCTCCCCAGGGTGGCAACACAAACACACACCATCTCTTTTTTTGTCCGCTACTTTTGTAACTTTTTCATCTCAAACTGTCCAATCCTTAAGTTTCTTACCTCATCTTTTTAGATAAGGTATTCCAATCCTATTCCATTTTTTGGTTTCCCTTCGTTCTAGGGAAACTACTGTACCTGGTTAACGCACCATACCAATCACAGCACTCACTTTTCCCACTGCCTTATAAGGTACTCTGTACAATTTAATTGCTTAGTTCTGGGAAGGCCTGAACATAACTCAGTTTTCCTGTTACATAGGGCATTAGCTTAAAGTGGTACCTTTCCCACCTAGCACCTCCCTCCTGTAACTTCCTCCCCCTGGCCTTCATATATTGTCTTCAGCCTCCCTACCCACTGAGTCTCAGTCTTAAGCATAAACCAAAAACTGCACTCAGGGACAGAAGTGCACCCTCCCAGGGGCTGTGGTGTTGCCCAACCTGTGGCAATGTGCAGTTCCAGAGCCAGGGGCCCAGTCTGGGATACAGCAGGGGGAGGAGGCAGTGTGATGACCTGGATGCCGAGGCGCAGGAAGCCGCTGCTGGTAAGGTAGTGACAGTGAACATGTAACCTGATGGGGAGAAAAACCAACAAGTCTGACGATTGAGCAGGGCCAGGTTTAGAAGTGGAGCTCAGCATGGAGTGGAAGGAGATGGCTGAACCTCTCAAGCCCATCTGTGAGGAGGGGCTGCCAGCCTAGGGCTGCAACCCAGTATCTTTGTTAAATGATAGATTTCTGTGGATACCATTCCTAGCTCTCCTCAAACAACACTTCCCTTGAGTTTGAGTCCCTCTTAGTGCGAGTTGGGAGGATCCCGGCTTTACAGGATACACAGACCTCTTACGGACACTGTAGTGTAACAGGTTTTGCAAAAATACTGGTCTTGAGCTTCCTTCAACAGAGGAGAGGCAGCTCAAGGCTCATGTGACAAGCAGAGATGGCTCCATAGGCACAGGGCTGAGGGGCAATTTAGAAAACAGTGATGTTACCTGTTATCCTAGGTGATAGACCCTAGTCACCAGATTCTCATGTCTTTCTCTGCCACCGGCTTATTTTCATACACACTCCAGTGTCCATTCACCTGCAGTAAGATTAGGCAGTGATGCCCCAGCTGTTCTTCATTCAGGGGGTATGTTGTGGACACACTAGGAACCAGATATACTCCCCAGAAGGTCCACTGCACATCCAGTAGGGTTTGGCATTGGATTAACCTCAGGAAGAACCAGTTAGTGTGGCTTGTTCAAGACCTGCAAGGTCCCTGACGTTCTGTCTAGTGCTACCATCCCAGCCCCTACCTTTTACCTGGAAAGCGGTACCACAGGCAGAGAGTGGAAACTGATACAGAATTAAGGCACTGCTCCTTGCCACTGGGGTGCAGCCAGCCCAATGCCACTAGCCAGATGCAGAGAGTCTAAGATCAGGGCTGGTAAAGTCGCATCCTCAGAGACCACAATGGAGACTTGGCCACGTGGTGTACACTATGGTGTCACTGGAAGCAAAAAAGTGGCAGGTCAGGCTGGAGCCCAGGGTTGCCCTCTCCCATAGGAGGCAGGCCAGGCTTGAGTTAGTGGAGCTAGGAGCCTGTGCTTTTCCTGTCCTCCTGGATGTCCCTGGCTGTTGCTGCCCCCTCCCTCCCACCCTATCTAAAGGGCAAGTGCTGGGCACAGAGATTGACAGGACAGGGGAGGTTCCCTAGGAGAGCTGCAGTGGCCAACAGGGAATGCACTGCAGATACTGGAACCCTGAAGCTGGGTCAGTTCATGGACATGGCCAAAGCACATAGAGAGTCTTCAGGCAGGAACAAGATGCTCCTCAGCCTTAGGCCAACTACCAGAGCACTATGTTACCAGCAGGACTAGGAACATACAAGCCCTCTTTGGCTTTAAATGCAAGATATTCAAGTTGCTGCCCCTCTCAACATGGGGCAGTCAGTCACTCAGTTGGGCAATTCACACCTACAGTTCACCTGTGTTGCCATAGTAACAGGGATGTACCCTGTTACTAGGGCTGTAAGAACAGCTGCATTCTTCACAGTCTTCATAGATTTCACAGATTTCATAGACATTAGGGCTGCAAGGGACATCGGAAGATCATTGAGTCCCGCCCCCCCGCCCAAAAGGCAGGAAGTCAGCTGGGGTCATAGGATCCCAGCAAGATAAGCATCCAATTTGCTCTTGAAGGTGTTCAGTGTAGGTGCTTGAACCACCTCCGATGGCAGGCTGTTCCAGACCTTGGGGGCTCGGACAGTAAAGAAGTTCTTCCTTATGTCCAGCCTGAAATGGTCTTGTAGCTGGAGTACTGCGTCCAGCAGTTTATGACCGTTTGACCTCGTCATCCCTTGGGGCGCTCTGGTGAACAAACTTTCCCCCAGATACTGGTGACCACCCCTGATAAACTTGTAGGTGGCCATCAGATCACCCCTGAGCCTGCGCTTCTCCAGGCTAAAGAGCCCTATGGCTCTCAGCCTCTCATCGTATGGTCTGTTTTCCGGACCTCTGATCACGCGTGTGGCTCTCCTCTGGACTCTCTCAAGCTTCTCCACATCCTTTTTGAATTGTGGGGCCCAAAACTGGACACAGTACTCCAGCTGTGGCCTCACCAAGGTCAAGTACAACAGGAGAATGACGTTCTGGGATTTGCTTCAGAAGCATCTATGGATGCACGCCAGCATTTTGGTCGCTTTACTAGCCACAGCATCGCATTGCAGGCTCATGTTCATGTCTCAAGGCTCATGTCTTCTGGAGTGACAGATGGGGAGGCACAGGACATTGTGTCCTGGCTTTGGACAGCAGCACAGACGTGGGGGCTGGGAGCATCCAGGGCTACAGAGAAGCAGCTGGGAGTTTGCACAGCAAATCACAGCAGGGTAGAGACTGAGACTGGATGAGGAAAGGTGTAGGGACCATACACCCTTCTGCAGGACATACAGACCATATTTGGCTCAGCATCTTTCCTGAGGGTATTCCATTGGTTTGGAGCAGAGTGCAGGCATGATCTGCCAAGTACCGGAGCAGAGACTCCTCATTCAATTCCATGTCTGTTAAAGAGAGCAGCAAGAGCCACAGATGGAAAGGGGCAGTATCATAAGTTGAGATGCTGGGCCAGGGACAGAGGCCTTGGGCCAAGGCTAGATGTGCTGTTAGAGGCAAGTCATCAGTCCCAACCAGATTTGGTAGGTGCCAGTGAAATACTGACACTGGTCCAGACCTTCATGGTGCAGGGTGGTGCTCACCTCAAAGGATCTTTCAGATGAGTGAGGTGAGGGATGCTGGCCCCACGAAGGCTACCTTACCAGAGGTGGCAGAGAAAGGAAGCAGAAGGGTCTTCTCAAGGTAGGTATAGCAAGATCTACCTTTTCCTGACCGGAGAGCCACAACCTCTGGAGACAGTTTTCAGAGCAGTCTGGCACAGGCTGGTATTCCTAGTCAGGTATTCCTAGTCAGATTCTTACCTGACAGAGCAAAGGGGCACTTGAATGTCTTTTCTTCATGGAGGACTCTTTGGTCAGCAGCACCCATCCCTTCAATCCCAATCAAGATCAAATAACTGTCATTCTGGGGAAGAAAGACCAAAGAAGTCAGGACTGTTAGAGCAGCATTAGCAGAAGCCCCAGCCCCAGGTCACTCACCCACTCAAAAACATAACAGCCAGCGTAGGAGGCTTTTATTTTCTAAGAGCCATCTGGACCTTGGGACATCCACATACTACAGCTGGAATCATTCTGCAGAGCGTGCAGTTTCCTTTCATTATCTAGGAGCACAAGAGGAAGGAACAAAGGGGCTTCAGCATCTATGTTACAGAGGAGGCTGGATGCAAGATTCAGCTCACTAGCTACTGTATCACCTTTCCATATGGGACATGATCTTGGCTAGCTCTAGGGCCTACATAAGAGAGGTATAGAAACAGGGCTGTGCCAACAGGGGAGTTCTATTTTCTAGCCAAAAAAAAGAAAAGAAAACAGGGACAACCTAAGTAGTTGGTTCAAACCAAGAGGAGGTGCTTCATTCTCCTGTCCTCCATCCTCAATTTCCTCTTTTTTTAGTTAGAATTATTCACTGTACTTAATAAGCTGTATTTTTTGGAACTGTACCTTCTGGAAAACAAACTACTTCTGAAGCCAGTTTCAACCTGCTCTGGATACACACAGCCAAACTTCAGAGCAGTTATACACCACAGCAGTGGTGCTATGTGTATATAGCTACTAGTCCCTTTAAACAATTAATCAGTGTCACGAGGGAGGATCCAGCCTCTAGAATGTGATATTTTAGAGGACTGAGTGGGAGGGGGGATTCAGCCCCTTCCTCTCATAGTAGTTGGCCCTGGGGCAACATACCACTGCAAAATTCTCATGGTGGTGACTTCTCTTAACCCAAGCACTCGCTGTAAGGGAAACACTATCTCCCTGGCTTGAAGGCGGAGCAAGCTGCAGGCTTTTTTGGCCACAAACCAGGAAGTTGGGAGCAGGCAGCAAGCCATCCTGAGTCCCCAGAACAAGAGCAAGGGGGCTACTCAATACCCAGAAGCACATAGCACCCAATGGGTATATCCTCTGCCACATAACACCCACACTACTCCTTGCTATACAAGCATGAACATCTATTCCTATGGCTTCCCTGGATCCTTTATACTCTGGAGGCATCTGGAAGCAGGCTGAGCCCAGGTGCAAATGGTTCCAGCAGCCAAGTGAGACTAGCCCAGCCCAGCCCAGCCCAGCTCCTCCCCTAAATCCTGGTAATACCCTCCTAGGGCCCTCAACTGGTGCTGCTCAGCTCATCACCACTCCCTTAATCTTTTGTGAAGAGGAACTTTGAGAATTGAGGGTGATGCCTCCCTCCTTCAGGAAAGAGAAGGAGATGAGTCTGTGTTCCTGGCACAGTCTTGCCTAGTAATTCCTTTTGGAGCCCTGACACACCAGTGAAACCTAGCATTTGTGAACTACAATGGGCACATGTATAATGGGATACTTATCCACTGCCACTGGCTATTGTT
This sequence comes from Crocodylus siamensis, assembly GCF_052110815.1. NCBI lineage: Eukaryota > Metazoa > Chordata > Crocodylia > Crocodylidae > Crocodylus > Crocodylus siamensis. Next base: position 23,939,721 of record NC_143401.1, on the reverse strand, counting down.
CTGTTTGAACCATTCCCCTGAGGCTTATGATCACTATGATGGTTCCTGCAATGCTGCACACTTGAGTGTACATGCAGACTGGGGCATAGGATCCTAGTTGCAGTGATGGGCCCACTGCTCTTATGAGCAGCCTACTTGAATCTCTCTGAGAGACAGGAAGTGAGGCACAGGCAGGGAAAGGCATCTGATTAATCATCACAGAGAAAGCTTTGCCTCCCAACAGCTGTGTGAGTGTTGCCATCATCTACCTTGGAAGGTCACATATGATCCCAACTCCCAAACTCATACTCCTAAAAATTCCCCTCAGAATTACAACACTTGGGCCAGGATTGAAACTAAGCACAGGAGCTTTCTGACAGTAGTCCTGATGAACATGTGTGATCATATAGGCACTCTTGCAATGGTGTTGTGAGGATTCTGCATTTACCTACATGTGTTTCCACTGGGAAAGGGCAAGGACTGTAGCAGTTATTATGTGCCCTGGTTTTCACAAGAGCTCTTTTTTACATTTTGTAGTATTAGTACTGGGTTAAGATAACATCCTAATGAGCAAAGTGCTCTAAGTTCATTACTGGTCTGGTGGCAAGACAGACCCTTAAGAACAGCCTGAAAACTCTCATTTTTGCAACTGTGATAATCTATATGTCTAGAGCCTAAAATTCTTCAGTAGATGCACTGCACCCTCCTGTGGCCACACTTGGCAAATGTTCCCTTGGAAATGCTTGCAAATGTTCACCTTAAACACCTTAAACTGTTCACCTTAAACACTGGTAAGTGACACCCCTATCCTTTCTCTGAATAGTCAGAAGAGAGAGGGGTGATTTTCTCTCAGTATCTCCCTTGCCCCCTCCTTTCCTGCCTTCAGCAATACAAATACAGACCATGTTAATTCCTTTATGTATTCCCTTTCCACCTCTCTTGAAGTGATCATTAGGATATTATTTTTGTACAGAAGCAATACATATTGGCCTCAGCTAAGATCACGGCTCTATGAGATGTGAAAGAAGTCCAAAGACAACACACCAGTCACAGCCTACGAAGGTGGCAGGATTGTAAATTTGTAACAGATTTTGAAGCACAAATTACTGTCTGTCCTTTTGGCATCAGAACAGACAAAAGACAGTCTAAGAACAGACATAAAAGCTATACCAGCTGATGTAGTGAGAATCAATGTTTATTGCCGAGGGTCAGACAGCCCTGTGGGAGAAGCTGCCTAGTCATAAGTGCACAAACACTGGTACAAGCCCTAGAGAAGTCATATGAAGTCATTTGAAGACCTTGGGGACACATGTATAGAAACACATGAGTACTTAGGGCAGCTGCAGCCTTCAACAGAATAGATGCGTTTGACAAGTGCTACCAGGAACCTATTAAAGACAAAAATGCTCAAGAGATAAAAGAACTATGGACGAAGTGATAGAAGGCAGGTACGTGCCAATGAATGACTTTCATCTCACCTCCATGCACACTTCAACACAATATTTTCTGAGCAACTAAAGACACAAGCACCGTGTGATAACAGTCATCATTCTCAATAGTGGCCTTCAGCTGAAGTTCACTGCTTGACAAAAGCAGTTGATATGAATCACTGTATGCTTATCAGAAAAATACAGATATCCTGTGTGGTTGTTGCCTCCAGGAATCCTGGGATACTTATACTTTAAGTGGATAATTACAGCAAAATGATGTGTAAGCAGCTTTGGATAAAACCAGTACATCAAAAGCATCCTATTTTTTTCATTTGTGAGAAGCTACACTATGGCCCACTGTTCTAGGAACTCCGCTACCACTTCAGGTAGGGGTGAACTGGTAAAGATTTGGAGCTGATACCGATGGCTAATTTATAATGAGCCATATCGGCTAATGATCTGATTACCGATATGTGGCTGGGCAGCTTAGAGAGCAGCATCTAGCTGGTAAGTGTGTTGTGGGGGAAGGGGTGGTGGGGGGAAGGAGCATGGGGGGAGGGCAGATCGAGGCTCCACAATGAGGGAGGGAGGGAGTGGGGCTGGGGTTGGGGCTCAGGCTGAGGCAGGGGCAGGCACTGCACAGCTGGAGTGGGGTGGGGCAGGGCATGGGATGGAGCCATGAGCAGCTCATCCAGAGCATTCAGGGGAGGATGGCTCTCACCAGTATGCGCACCCTGCTAGGGCATGAGGGGTGAAAGTGGGCTGCTACTGCAGGCTGGGACCAGGGCAGTGCCACACTCTTCTCAGTAGAGGGCTGTGCTGGGCTGTGCTTGGGCAGGCGGCAGCAGAGCACTGGGAAGGGGACTACAGGGGGGGAAGGGACTGCAGCCACTCCAGAATTTGCCATAGCCCCCCCCATGTCTCCTCCCAGCACTGCTGCTGCCCATCCCAAGTGCAGCCTGGATCAGCCCCCTGCCGAGAAGAGCTTAGCACAGCCCTGGCCCCAGCCCTCAGTGGCAGCCTGCCTTCTCCCCATGCACAGATCTGGGGGCACCCCCCCATGCCCTTCTGGGGTGTGTGCAGCAGTAGGAGCTGCCCCACCTTTCCACACCTCCCAGATGAGCCACTCATGGCTCCATCCCGTGCTCTGCCCTGGATGTGCAGTGCCTGCCCCTGCCCTGTCCCACTCCCTTTCTCACCATCTGCCCCCCCCCCACACCCCTTCCCTCACAACATACTTACCAGCCAGATTCAGCTGCATTCCATGCTGCCGAACTGCACTCCTGGCTGCCTGCATGCTGCGCCGAGGCTGCTCTCATGCATGAGGCATTTATTAGTGACATTATTGGCCACATCAGCAAAAAAAGCCGATTGCTGATACTGTAAATTTTCCTTACACTGATGCTGATCTGATATGGGACTGATGTATCGGTGCACTTCTAATTTCAGGGCATGATTAGTTATGATGCTCTCTCTTTTATTGCTGGACACACCAAGACTTCATGGAAACTTTTCCATCAGTGCCATCACTTCATGCGTCTTGGGTGGCTATGCATGACTCAAAGAAGACAAAAAGCACAGAAGAGCTTATTTATAAGTTTGCCTAGGGTCCACAGTGCTGACAAACCACAGACCATTTTGTACATACATGTGTGGTCATCAGAGACTCTACACAGAGAGATGCCATTGCCAGTCACTAGTCTGGATACAGATACAATGTCTGGTTCCATTAGCTCTTCCTTCATGTACAGTGGGGTAGAAGATGGCAGAAGCATCATAAGTTTTTCAGTGATGGGGGAGGTGGGGGAAGAATTATACTGACCCCTAGCAATGGAGGGGAGACTTTCCTGCATAGTCTCTCGTCCCTTGAGTGGCAGGTGCTACCACTGTTACTTTAACAGCATGGGCTGAGCTATTGCCACAGAAGAACAGCAGTGCTGGGGGCCCCTTCTGGTGCCCCATTCACTCCTGAAAACAGGGATGAGCCTCCCATGCAAAGCCCCCCTGTGGGGAAGGGGCATCATTCCACTCTCCTGTCTCCCACCAGACACACTGCTGGGCATGGCACTATCCCTGCCCACTCTGCCTCCTCGCTCCCTATGACAGGGCTATGCAGGGCTTTGTGTGCTGTGGAAAGATTTGGGGGAGGGAGGAATGGGAAGGGATCCATACTGCCCCCCTCTCTAAGTTGGTGCCCAGGGCTAGTGCACCTCTTGTCCCATCCTAGTTTTGCTACTGGAAGAGGACACACAACTCATGCCATTTCTGCCAAAAGCAGCAGACTTCATGAAGGCAATATTCTGAGGCTGCATAAAAAAGTGCAAAAATCAGCAATACACTTGTAGAACAGCATGACTTGTCTGTATAGGAGTATGCAGTGTAGGCAACTTGAGTGCCAATGTACTTGGCATTTATTTATTAAGGACAATATTATCAAATAAAAAGAGGTGTCACATAAAGGGACCAAAAACAATGTTGACTCAAGCTGCCACTGTATGCCAGGTTTCTTGAATTAGTACTCATGTTCACCTTGTGTGCATTAAAATGTTTACTTACTGCTCAGCTCATGGGCGACTGGTGTCACTTTAGGCAGGGGGGGCACATGCCCCCCCAGCAACCAGTCAGTGACTGAGGGGGAGGGGAATCCTTCTGTAGCCAACCTTGCTGACTGGGGGGGAGAGTCCCCTATGGCCAATCCCCCTGACTGGAGGGGGTAAAGGGGTGCCCCTGCGGCCATTTCCAGAAGTGACTGCGGCCACTTCTGGGAGTGTCATGGCACTCCACTCCCTGGCTGGCACTTGTTGGGGGGCAGGCACTGGCGCTCCTGCCTGCCCTCCCTGCCCGTCACCTAAGCGGCAAGCACAGATGGTCAGGGGTGTACCAGTGCTCTCAGGGGGTGGACATGCACCCCTGTGCACCCCTTATGTGTCACCACTGGCTCAGCTGATAAAGTATTTCAATTTGCTTTGAAAACAGAGGTTTCCAGATTGTGTGTCGACTTGCTGATTGTTAGATCAGCTTGTTTACTTTTGTTTCAAGGTGGTAAAGTTCAAGTTTTCAGAATGATGTAAACACATTCCTCTATGGTTGTATAATGTATTACAAGATTTCAACTACCTCTTGCACATATGAAACTAAACTTCAATTGTTTTAGAAAAGGGGGTGCCTATCCTCAGATCAGGTGTATTACAACCTACAATGCATGAAGAACCAGATGACTTTTCTTAATCCTATGTTAAAAGGAAACAAAGATTTACAGCTCACCAATTTCAATGTGTTACTATGTTCTTTTGGTAGAGGCCCTTATGTACAACAAGCAGCTTGTTGATAATCATATTTGAATTCAACACGCCCTATCTTAAAAGGTTTGTTTTCAACTTCAAAAAAAACAAACCTCTCCTCTTACTGCCAACTTTTTTGCTAACCCAACTAATCTATAGCACCCTAATGTGATGGAGCATGGACTTCAATTTCCTTTGTGCCAGGAATGCGCCCTTTGCCCTTTCTGTGAAAACTCACCCAAATTTGGTGAAGTCATCCAGAAAGTTAAGTATTCTTTGTGACAAGCTCTTCTCTCACAGTGGGGCTTCTTTGATGTCTTTCCTGGATACCAAAGAGCATCAAGGGATCCCCAGCTGAAAGGTCTCAATTCCCTGGTGCTCCACTGTGTCTTCATATGCAAATTAATCCATTTTATTCTCCAGGCCCATTTTTTAGTAGCTGAGACAGAGACCCACCTCAACTCTCAGGTCCAGTTAAGGAAAAGTTAACCCATTTCCATACAGTTAGTCTAATAAAAATGTCGCACAAAAAAACCCTTGACCTTGAAGTGATTGCTTGATCAGCAGTAATGACTTAAACTCACCTGAACTCAACTTTTCTGAAGTGACCTGGCAACAATCTTTGTCTTCATGAATGAACAGACAACAGTTGGGTTGATATTGACTGAACTTGCATGAACTCAGTTGATATATAGCTTCACTGAAATGTCAGCAAACACTTTCCCTACAGGCCATGAACAGAGGTTTTTTAAAAAGCAAACATGACAAAGAATCAAAAGCACCACCTACCAAGAAATACATTGGAAGCAGTAGAGAGAAAGGGCTGATGACCAGAAAAACAGTTAATCTGAAAACAAGGATAACATCAAGCAAATAAGTTGACACTTGGAGTGACACATACAAAAAAGGTCATCCTGAATATAACTCTACAGAAGTTATTAGGGATAAATACAGACAAAAGTACTTTATTCTATTTAGAACAAGAATTGTGACAAGTCAGCAGACAAAGACAGTAAATTACTCAATTAACAATGCTGATAGAATCTGGGTGGGATGTAGTATGGTTGGTCAGTGGTTGGAGCAGATAAGGGAATTGGAGAGTTCCTGGAATCCTAGGTTCTGTATGTGATTTGGCCCATGTGTTGCTGTATGCCCTGAGCTAAGGAAAGCTGGCCAGAAAATGAAATTTGTGTCTTACAAAAAAAATACAGTTCTGGAGATTAGATTGATGTTCCTTTATTTCTGTGTCCCTTCCTTGGAGATGGTTCCTTGATGCAGTATGAAGGTTTGCATGTTCCAATAACTCAGGAAACAGAGCCAGCAGGAGTGTTAACTCCTGCTAGGGTCACCCCAGATGGATGGGTCAAACACTCTGTTAGGTTGGGGTTTGAATCAGCAGGCTATCCTTATTACAGAAATGCAGCACAGGAGTTTTTTCAGCAAATTGCATAACAGACAGTCATAAATCCCAAAATCAAAGATAAAGGCCAAGGTAGGAGCAGAGGCATCCTGGAGATCAACATGTGCCTGTGTAGATGGCATCACCAGCAGAATTTTGGCTTCTTTGACCAGGGGATGGTATTTCAAGAAGAAGGGCTGATGGGAAGAGATATTGTCACCTAGTGAAAAGCAGGGAGAGTGTTTTTTTCAAAAGGGCTGCCAACCGAATAAGAATGGCTTTAAATAAGGTCCAAGACCCTTGCTTATATGTTAAGTACTGGCAGGCAGTGCAGGTAAGATTCAGCTTCAGAAAAGACTTTACTTGGGGTCTAGGGTGAGCATCTACACATGCAATTATGGTGCCTAAATAAACTGGAGCTTATTGCCCTGGAGTTGACTGTTCCAGGTGCGCTGTTTGAACATACACCTGGGAGCAATTAATTCTGGAGCAATAAGCAATGAGCCCTGCCCAACTAACACTACTGCGCGGTAGCAACGAGCCCTACCAAACGCTAGACTTAGTCCTGGCCAAAGAAGATGACCTTGTGACTGACTTAAATATGGAGGGAAGTCTAGGCAACAGTGACCATGAAACCATCATGTTCACTGTCTGACATAAGGCAGACAAAGCGGGACTGAAGTCCTGGACTTCAAAAATGCAAATTTCAAGAAGTTTAGGTCACTAGCAGGGCAAGTGCTGTGGGACCAGGGACTGCAGGCAAAAGGTGTGCATGAAGAGTGGTTGTTCCTTAAGGACACGATTCTTGAAGCACAAAGGAAGTCCATTCCTACGTGGAGAAAAGATTACAGAAGAACTGGGAAGCCCTCTTGACTAAACAGGGAAATCACGGTCCTTTTAAGAAAGAAGAAGCTTATAAACAATGGAAGCTCGGGGCGGGCCCCAAGGAGGACTATTCCACGATGGCCTGCATCTGCAGGGAACAGATAAGACAGGCTAAAGTGGTGACCAAACTTAGATTAGCAATGGGAATCAAGGACAACAAGAAGTCCTTCTTTAGGTACATAGGGAACAAAAGAAAAACAAATCAGAGTGTGCGGCCATTGCTCAGCGACCCAGGAAAGCTGGTTACCGGTACCCAGGAGAAAGCTGAACTCCTGAATAACTAATTTGCCTCAGTCTTTCACTGGACCAAGGGGAAAACCATGCCAGGTAGAGCAGAGGATGAGCACGGTAGGAATAATTGCCTTCCTACTATTGTTGCAGAATTGGTGTATGACCAATTTAAAAAATGAGACATATACAAGTCAGCAGGACTGGATGATCTTCATCCAAGAGTGCTGAAGGAGCTGGACAAAGTCATTGCAGAGCCCCTGGTGAAACTCTTCCACAACTTGTGGCACTCTGAAGAAGTCCCTGAGGACTGGAAGAGGGTCAATGTTGTGCCCATCCACAAGAAGGGCAGGAGGGAAGACTTGGGTAACTATAGGCCAGTCAGCCTAACTTCCATCCTTGGGAAAATCCTAGAAAAGTTCATCTAGGAGTCTATCTACAGTAAGCTTGAAGAAGGTAAGATTCTGAATGACAGCATGGCTTCCTCATGGGCAGGTCTTGCCTTACCAATCTCATCTCCTTCTATGACCAGGTAACTTGCCACCTGGACACGAGAGAGCAGGTTGACATTGTATACCTTGACTTCCAAAAAGCCTTTGATCTAGTATCCCACAATGTCCTTGCGAGAAAATTGAAGATTGTGGGCTTAACTCTGAGACAGTCAGGTAGATGAGAAACTGGCTGCAGGATAGGACCCAGAGAGTCATAGTGAACAGATCTGTGTCATCCTGGTGAGAAGTGTGCAGTGGTGTCGTGCAGGGGTTGGTGCTCAGTCCAGTACTTTTCAACATCTTTATTAACGATTTGGATGTGGGGGTGAAGAGCTCACTGGCCAAGTTTGTAAACAACACCAAGTTATGGGGGAGCGTGGTCACACTTGAAGATAGGCTACAGATACACAGGGACCTAGCAAGCTTTGCCGATTGGAACCTGATAAAACTGAACATTGAGAAATGTAAAGTGCTCCACCTGTGGACGAGCAACCCTCAACACACCTACAGGCTTGGTGGCACCAAAATGAGTAACACCACAAATGAAATGGACCTGGGGGAAACAGATCAGAGTATGGATATGAGCTGGCATACATCAATCAATGCATCACCAGCAAAACCAAAGAGGTGATTCTTCTGCTCTACTCAGCACTGGTGAGACCTGCATCCAGTTCTGGGCACCACACTAACAGGGATGTGGACAAGTTTGAGAAAGTCCGAAGAAGAGCCACCCGTATGATCAGAGTCTTACATGACATGCCATATGAGGACAGGTTGAGGGATCTGGGACTCTTCAGCCTGAGGAGAAGAAGGCTTAGAGGGGACCTGGTAGCAGCTTACTTCTACACTAGGGGAGTACATCAAGGGTTGGTGAGCAACTGTTCACCGGGGCACCCAAGGGGAAAACCAGGAATAATGGCCACATACTCCTGGAAAGCTGATTCAGGCTCAACATTAGGAAAAACTTCTTCCCACGGTGTCCAGACTGTGGAATACGTTCTCTCCAGAGGTGGTGGAATCACCTACCCTGGAAATCTTCAAGAGGAGACTAGACAGTCACCTTGCTGGGGTCACCTGGCCTCCAGTTGTCTTTCCTGCTTGGTGCAGGGGGCTGGACCCAATGATCTTTCTAGGTCCCTTCCAGCCTTACAATTTATGAATCTATGAAACTCCCTCTCTCCTTCCCTATGAGGGTCTCAATCCCCTCCCTGCCCTTGCCAGACTCACCTGCGGGAGCTGCCTGGTGGCCATGTGTACATGCGAGCATGCAGGAAGCAGATTGCAGCTGTCCTGGCTCCAGCCCTGTACTGTCACTGCCCCATGAACCCAGCCCTGGTCCTGCCTGCCCATCCTGCTCTTGGGTGCTGCTCCCCACCCACCCATGGCCCTATCCCACCTGCCCAGCCAAGCGGGCCCTGCCTGTTGAGAAACCCTGCCTATCGGCTCCATCTAATGCCCTGGGCAGTGGGTGCGGGGTGAACCGGCTGGAGTGCCCAGGCAGCAGGGCTGGTGGCAGTGGCAATGCTGGTGGTAGCAATGGGTGGCCAGGAAGTGGAGTCTGGAGGCTGAACTGCCTTAGTGTTGCTGCACGTCCAGGGACAGCGGGATTGACTCCATGTACCATGGCTTAGATTGCGCCACCCAAGCCAGGGCTGGGCAAGTCTGAGGGACCCACTGTAGGCCAGACAAAATCCCTTGGCAGGCTGGATCCAGCCTGTGGATGACCTGCTGGGTAGCTTGCTCCACACACAGATAACATGTTACCATACTCAATTTAAGAGCTATCTACATGAAGAAATGCTGCTTTTGTCACTGGAAGTCCTAAAGGCTGGGTTGTAAGAGACAAGCTCAGTGGACCAGGGGCACTAGAAGACACATAGCACCCACTTATCAGTGCCCAACATACTACTACAGAGCAGTTGGGACTCAAATTTATTTCCACACAAAGCTTCATTTCTTTGATAGCTAATCATAGTAACATAAACACAATCTACTCAAAGCACTGAAAACAGGACCACTGATTCAGCAGGCTGTGGACCAGGACATAAACTGTCACCAACCAATGTGAAATACGCTTATTGATTGCTCCTGTGATTCCATCTAACAGTGCAATTCCCATACTCTTCATGGTCTGTGAAGTTGCACTTGTCTCAATACAAGTGACATATTAGGGCTCAAAACAGTTCCCATGTAATCCCACAATAGGGCGAGTATTTCATTCTTGGCCTTTCTGTGTGTCCAGTGATCAATATGTTCTGTTCTGTAGCAGACATGTTGCCTTTTTATTCCTTCTAGCTCTACCTACTGTTACCGTCTCTCATGACCGTCTTACCTGGCCCTCGTAAGAGGTTGTTCACAAACTTTGGTGCTTTGAAAGAGTTTGTCTCGGAAGAGGTGAAGAAGGATCAAGGCTTTCTTGATCCCAGCTAACTTCAGGACTTTTTATATGGTCTCTCACAGCATTCTTGCAAGCAAGCTGAGGAAGTGTGGGTTGGATGAATGGACTGTAAGGTGGCTAGAAAGCTGAATGGATTGCATCTTCAGCAAGTTCGCAGATGACACCAAGATGGGGAGTGTACTAGATATGCTGGAGAGCAGGTCTATGATTCATGTACCCCTCCCATGTAAATTGGTTCCCAGATGAATGAGAGTGATTGGGAATGACTGAAATACAATGGTAGCAGGCCTTTACTGAATGGCCTGTAACGACGAGGCCATCACCTCATATTGATTCATCCAGGAACCATGGACCTCACCCAGGCACAGAGACAAGAACCCAGCATTTGAAAGACAAAAGACCCTGCAGAACCAGCAACTCTACCATTGTACCCCACCATTACAGACACCCGAAACTGCACATCCCTGCATGGAGCACACATGCTCAGTACGCCAGGGGCTGAACCTTGCCTGGGCATGCCTCCTGTCACTAGGGTCACACAAGGTCTGCCCCTATAAAAAGGGGCAGTGAAGACAGACCCAGTAGGAACGCCCTCTCCATCTGGACCAGCACCATGCCACACCACCTATCCTCCCATAGGCCCTGCTGGAGACCCCCCTCTGGACAACACCTACTGGACAAGGACCCCTTTCCAGTCTGGATAGGTAGCTATCACACCCCACCCCCTCTGCAATCAAGGACTTTTACTCTGCTTCTCTTCCCTACTTGGACTCCAACCCTTCCACTGAGTCTCTTTCTCCTGCTGCCATTGTGAGTGCGTGTGTGCACGTGTGTGAACCAATAACTTCATGGGGCCGTGTAGTGTGTTGTCTGTTTAATAAAACTGTTATTTGGACCCCCTAAGTTGGGTTTTGCTTTGCTATGGTTTGGCCCTGCTCTAATCTCTGCTCTTTGCCCCTCTAACTTCTGTCTCATTTCTCCCTCTCCTGATTCTGGCTCACTGCCACCTCCAACACCTGCCCTGAGCTCCTCTCTGCCTCCAAACCCCCTGTTTCTTTGCCACTGTCTTATCCGCACTGCCTTTTCCTTTTCCCCTAAGCAACCAGGTTTCTGCCTCAGTTTCTTTCTTGGCTGTCTCCTCCTTGCCACCACTTATCTGCCTCCCCCCCAATATCTCAGCTGTCTGCCACAGTTTCCAGCCCTAGTCTACCTTAAGTAAACCCAAGCCTCAGTTCCTCAGCCAGCTTCTCTGTAGCCCACTGGCTCTGGCAACTTTCACTCCCTACATTTTAACTCTCTCTCTCTCACCTGAACTTTCCTCCAAGTATCCCAGGTACTCCAAGCACATACACACATACTGTACCATCCAAGTTAGGAATTTACTTGTGTGTATGTGTAGGTGGATTGTATATACACATATACATACATATATATGCACATGTCATTGTGTGCATGGTATACGAATTAGTGATCTGTGTCTAACTTTTGGGGTGTATAGTGTATGTGCTTGAATTGGTGATAGGTATGTATGTGCCTAGGCTGGTTTGGATGTATATGTGCCTGAGCTGGTAGTATGTGTGGGTATGCACCTGATTTGTGTGTTTGTATACGTGCAATTGTGTCACACCCTCCTGTCTAACAGCACAATTTTGAGATCCTGTGAGTTGGCCTGACCCACAGGGCAACAACCTCAGGGCTTTGGTCTCCATCCCCTGGCTCCATCCCTAGTTTCAAGCCCTCCTCACTAGGTTAGTGAGCCTGTCTGTGAAGATACTCTTCCCTCTCTTCTTCAGGTGGATCCCATCTCTTCCTAGAAAACCTTCTTGGAACAACATCCCATGGTCAAAGAAGCTAAATTCTTGTTGGTAACACCACTTGTGTAGCCACACATTGATCTGCAGGATGTGTCTGCTCCTGTGGGGCCCTTCCCTTGACCAGAAGGATCCCCTTGACAAGGAGGATCCATATTCCCCAGGTAGGTTAGTGTACAGTTTGAAAAGATTTTTTTAAGTAAACTCAGGGACCCAGACCCAGGCTTTAACTTACCACCTCTAGGTCTGCAGCTCACCACATAAGCACTGGAGCCACAGAACATGGCTGGCAGGTCTGCCTGATGTGGTGGGCTTGCTAATGGCAGCCCAGCACGCCAGCTTTGAGGAGGTTCAAAGCAATTGGTGGGAGCATTTCTCCTGAAGTTTACCTCTTTGTATATCTTCTTACAAAATTTTCTTTGGAAAAATATTGGGTCCCCACACTTGACAAGGACGAGAAACAGTTTTGAAGCCTTGAAAAAATTTATAGAACAGAAAAAATGGTTTCCTATTCTGGGCTAGTCCAAATTTTTTTGCACAAACTTGCATGCACCAGCAGAGCTGAGAGTTGATCCCACATCTGTAGGGTTAGGATAGCATTTTCATTACTGAGCAATAAATGGATTAATCTGTTAACTGTGATGATGAGCAAATTCACCCAAATTCAGCTTTCACCATCTGAGCTGGAAATGGCCTGAACTTTTGTGAACTGAACTGGTTAGAGTTGAGCTGATATTAAGTGAGGTGCCTACCCATTAGGGCTGTGCAAATCTTCGGTCCCTGATTTGATTTGGCGGAGACTTGGCCCAATTTACTGGCCAAATCTCCTAATCTGAATCAAATCAGAAGACCTTTTAATCTCTCTGAATCGAATCGGAACTCTCCAAATTGATTCAGAGAGATTCGGAAAGATTTGGTGATTCGGACATGCACATGGCTTTAAATGCTTTTTCTACATACCTGCTTATGAATGCTGCAGTGCTGGGGCACATGGAGTGTCCCATAGAAGCATGGGGGGGGGACTCCCCAGTGCACTTGACAGCAGATCCGGGAATGGAACAAAAGCACTTCTGGTCCACTTACGGGTCCACTGGAGAGCACTCTGGGGCCCCCCCCACCTCCCGGCTTGGCGACTGGTGCCTTCTGGGTTGGGGGGGGGGCACCTGGGGATACAAATCACTGGGGTATTCTGAGTTTTCACTCACTGTATTTTGTCTCCTATAAATTTCTTTGGAAAATTCTGAGCCTCCCCAGACTAGGACTGGAAACAGTTTTGAAGTCATGAAAAAATTCAGGAAAGGGGAAAACTTTGGATAAAAAATGTTTAATGGGGAGTTGAAGGCAGCAATTAGAAAAATGTATGAAATAATGACAAAAAAATTCTAAAATAAAAATTATAAAGAATGAAAGATCTATAAGAGAAGTTAAAAACACACCATGCTGTGTGCCCACCACATGCCCTGACAGCAGGGCCACCACTAGCTAATGTGGGGAGACTGTAGCCACCCCAAAATTGCACATGTCCACACGCACAGCCCCGCACATCTGCCCAGAATCCACAGAAACCTCTGGGCCATGATCTCGCAGTGCAGCTGCTGCAGGGGTCAGTCTCCATGGAAACTGGCACAAGATGCAATGGCAGGGGCTGTTGGGAAATATGGTCCAGGAATGATAGAAAAAACATGGAGGGGCAGCAAGGGAACTACTCTACCCCAACACTGGTGCCTGTACTGTGGTACTCTGTCATGGTGGTGGTGGTTCAACCAGCACCACCGGTAGCGTCCATGGTCCTCCTACCACCACCGTGCCCAGCACCTGGGATGAGCGGTTGCTGCAGGATTGCAGCCACCAGTAAGTTTGTAACTGAGAGAGTGGGTGTGGCTTGGTACATATTGATGCTTTAGTTAATTTTTTTAAGTATGAAAGGGGCAATGCAGGCTTTTGGGTTTTTTTTACTTTTTATAGTGTAAATTTATTTTTATACATAAATGCTGTATTTTTATATGGGTAGCTAGCCAATTGCAAGTCAGGAATGATGGCAGAAGGGAGCATGCGGGGATGGAGCCTTGTGCCCACCTGTCCAGCCCCACTCCCCTTTACCTCCTGCCTGGGGTCTAGGCCTGCTTCCTGCCCCCCCCACTGCAGTGGCAGGGGGAGGGAAGGAGCAGGCCCAGGCCTGATGTGGGAGAGGCCAGAGCCCGAGGGTGGGGAGAAGCCGGGCTGCCCCGGTGAGGGGAGCAGTGGGCCCAGGCATGGGCCAACCTGGTGGTGGTGGGGAAATGGGAGGAGCAGGCTTTGAGTTGACTGGGGAGGGGAAGAGGTGGGGTGTGGGAGGAGTGGGTCTGGGCCTACCTGAGGTGGGGAGGAGGCCGGAGCCTGAGCTGGGGAACAAGCTGGCCTACTGTGGAGGTGGCGGGGGAGAAGTGGGCCTGGCCTGACGTGGCAGCACCTGGGGGAGGGGAGGAGTGAGCTTCTTCCCCGCCTTGGCCTGGGGCCACTCTCCCCCCACCCCTCCTCCTCCCCCCTGTCAGCTCCGAGTATGCTTCTCCTGTTCCCCTGCTGCCACCAGGTAGGCCCAGGCCCACTGCTCTCTCCGCCACGGCGGGCCAGCTTCTTCCCCAGCCTGGCCTTGGTTCTCCTCCCCAACCCCCACATGGGGCCCAGGACCACTCCTCCCCTTCCCTCGCCACCATGATGTGCCTGCTATTTCCCCAATCCACATTGGGCCTGCCCCTGTTAGAAATATTATTAGAAACGCATAATGAATAGAGTGTTATTAGAACTGCACAGTTTGCATCTCGTACCTGATAAGGAGAAACACCACCAAGGACATTCCTTCCCCCTCTTGGCCAATTTACTATCTCTTTCTTATACTAAATCACACACTCCCCCAGCCTCCCTCTAGCCTTTTCTCATGCAGATTACAGAAGCTGGAATTCAACTGACTGTGTCCTTGAAAGGGGGAGGGGGGATTTCAACTCTTGGTGACCTAGAGAGCTTTCTGAGCGTGCGTAATTAGCTGATGCATATATGGCTATCCGCCCCGCATACTTAAGTAGTTAATTATAATGCACATGCGACGGATGACGTGACTTAATCACATGTATGTTTGTATGAACCGGAAATGAGTTGTAAGAGTTCCTGTTTCTGCACACGTGCCCAGGAGAAAAGAGATAAAAAGCCAGCTAAGAGTTTTCCTCGGTGGCAGAGTAATCTGAGATTCTCTGTCTCTGCTCTGACCCTATTTGCAAATACACCTTTTGTTCTGCTAATAGTGTGTGTCTGAGAGTTCTTCGCCTCCCGAGAAACGAACCGCAACATTTTGCAACAAAATCCTGGCGATCCAGATGGGACCTTCTCGTGGACTACCCCGAAATCCAGCGACAAATCGCCTCCGGCACGATGGGGAGTGCGCACCGAGCCAACTTTTTGGGCTTGCCCTGAAGTCTGAGGTGTGAGTCGGGATATTCAGGAAGTTAAAGGCTCCCGTGCAAATTTTCAGTTTCTGGAGATGTCAGACACACACTCCGGCATTCTGATCGAGATCTCTGGGGTATCTGAGTGAGTATACGAATTCCCTTGCCCAATCTGGTGTCTGGATCCAAAAACAAAGGATGTGAATGATTGCTGAGAAACTTTTGGCTTGGCTCTCATTGTAAATCAGCTGTTGTTAAGGATCTTTTGGTATTTGGTGTGCCTTGGGTGCACATTTGTGGGCAATGGGTGCGGGTAGCTCCCGTGTAGAAAATCCAGATACACCCTTAAAATGCATGTTATGGAATTTTAATAAATTTGCAAAGCCGGTAGATTATGGAGTGAAGATGAAAAAAGGTGTTTAATTAAATTTTGTCAACTCGAGTGGCCAACATTTGGGGTCCACTGGACCCCGAAAGGATCCTTTGTGGTAAAAGAAGTGATAGCTATCCATGAAATAGTTATGCAGAACGGGTATTGGAATCAATTTCCTTATATTGATTGTTGGTTGTGGGTGGTTCAAAATCAACCACCTTGGATTTAAAAATGCTTAGTAAAGTCTCATGTGATGGTTGTTAAAGGAAAGACTCAAGGAGGACCGCCTGTACTCCCTGAGTCTAATGAGGGGGGGGATTCTGAATTGGCTGAGTATCGGACCCGCTCTCCGGTTGCCCTGTCAGGTAGTGAGGATGAATCAGACAACTCCTCGGGATCCAGTCCCTCTGCACCACCGCTCCCTCCCTCAGGGAGACTACCACCGGTGTATCAAAACATACCTAATGATTTAGAGCGTGAGCCTCAGCTAAGTGCCCCATCTGAATCAGGGAATGAGGGCTATTATTTCCGCAAGCTGTAGAGTCACAGCCGGTGCTGAACTGCCCGATGCGAGAGGTTATCAGAGAGGGGGGCAATGCAACTTTTGTCTACACCCCATTTAGTACTTCAGATTTATTTAACTGGAAGAATCAGAGCCCCTCTTTTCGTGAAGACCCTGAAAAGATGAGGGACCTGTTTCGATCTATTGGGCAGACCCATCGACCCACTTGGGCTGATGTCCAGATGATGCTCCAGACCCTCCTGACCCCGGAGGAAAGGAGATTAGTGTTGGGAACAGCAGAGTGTATTGCAGCAGCCAGGGTAGAGGCAGAGGGGGCTGCTGGTCGTACCCTGCGTGATACCTGCCCTGTTGAGGAACCAAGATGGGATAATCATACTGCAGAAGGAAGAGAGCTGAGTGCACGGTATCTGGGGATTATAGTGGAAGCAATGGGGAAGGCAGTGCCTCGGGTTACTAATCTGTCTAAGTTGTATGAAGTGAGACAGGGAAGAGAGGAGGATCCCTCAGCTTTCCTCGGGAGGCTGTACGAGGCGTTTCACAGGTTTTCGGACCTAGATCCAGAAGCCCCAGATAATCAACGCATGGTAAATCTTATGTTTATTGGTCAATCCGCTGCTGATATCCATAAGAAGTTACAGAAAACTGAGGGAGGTGCTGGGAAACCGATTTCAGAGCTGGTGGAAATTGCATATAAGGTGTATGGGAATCGTGAGCAAGTGCAGGAGCGCAAGGAGGATAAAAAGGCTCAGCGACAGATGGCAGCACTGGCAGCTGCTATAACTAGAGGTAACCCTGGAAGGGCTGGGATACAGAAGGGGAAAGGAGAAAGAGTGGGAGCAGACGTTTGTGCTTACTGCAGGGAGAAAGGACACTGGAAGAGGGAATGCCCAAAGCTGAAGGAGAAGAGAGAGGGTGAACCAAGAGGTCACCTCATGCGGGCAGAGGAAAAGGGTGAGGACACAGAATGAAGGGGACGGGGATCTAAGACTACTACCCTTCGGGTTGGAGCCCGAGAAGATCCCATGGTAACCATTAGGGTTGGTGGCAAAAACTTTGAAGCCTTGGTGGATACTGGGGCTACATTTTCAATGATTCCAGAAAACCCCCCCTGTGCAGGAACTAGTGAACAGCATGTACTTGTGGAAGGGATTGAGGGAACGCAATCCCGACTCCCTGTTTGTAAACCACTCCTCACCAAAGTGGGGGACCATTTGCTTGAGCACTCCTTTGTATATTCTCCAAGTTGCCCGGTTGCACTCCTTGGGTGGGACTTACTCACAAAATTGCAAGCTGAGATCTTTTTCAGAGACGATCAGATGGTGGTCCAGCTACCTGTCAAGCAGAGCTCGAACTATCAGATGGCTCTCCTGGAGGACCGATGCCCTGCAGTAAGTTTGGAAGATCACATGACTGGAGTAGACCCTTCGGTATGGGCTGATGGAACCCCTGTGCGAGCTAAGTCGGTCTCCCTGGTAAGGATCATACTCAAGGATGGGGAGGGGCCCGTTTGGGTAAAACAGTACTCACTCAGCCGAGCGGCCACAGCTGGACTCAAGCCCTTAATAGAAAAATACAAGAGGTGCGGATGGCTAGTGGAAGGGTCCTCACCCTATAATACCCCCATTCTTGGAGTGCCGAAGGCAGATGGGGTCTCATACAGACTGGTCCAAGACCTACGAGCAGTAAATAAGAAGGTCCTTTCAGACCATCCTGTAGTCCCGAACCCTCACACGATTTTGACACGAGTACCGGGGGAAGCGGAAATATTTTCAGTGCTAGATTTGAAAGATGCTTTCTTCTCCATTCCCCTTCACCGAGAGAGTCAAAAATTGTTTGCTTTTGAATGGGAGGATCCAGATACTTTCCATAAAGCCCAACTCATGTGGACAGTTCTTCCACAAGGATTCATAGCAGCCCCCCATATTTTCGGACTTGCCCTTCAGAAGGACTTGGAGGAGTGGAAGGGATCACACCCCGCAGTGGCTCTCCTCCAGTATGTGGATGACCTGCTAGTTGCAAGCCCAAACTTGCAGCTCTGCGAGGAAGCCACCACGTCATTGCTAAACACTCTGCGGGGAAAAAGGATATAAAGTCTCTAGAGAGAAAGCCCAAATATGTCAGCCTGAGGTCACATTTTTGGGGTATAAGCTCTCAAAAGGAGTCAGAGCCCTGAGTGCAGATCGCATACAGGCAATCCAAGGTCTAACCTCACCTAAGTCACCCAAGGAGTTGCGGGTATTCCTAGGGCTAACTGGGTTCTGTCAACTATGGATACCGGATTACGGTGGGAAGGCTAGACCACTGTATGACTCACTGACTAAGGAGAGTCTCACTAAATGGAAATGGAATAAAGAAATGCAGCATGCCTTTGATCTGCTTAAGGCAGCATTAATCCAGCCCCCTGCCCTGGCCATCCCAAATAGTAAAAAGCCATATCGACTGTATGTTCATGAGAATCGAGGGGTCGCATCAGGGGTACTGACACAGCCATCAGGCCCGACCTGGAGACCCGTGGGATATTACTCAAAGGTTCTAGATCCAGTTGCACTCGGGTGGCCAGCCTGTCTTCGGGCTGTGGCAGCCACAGCAGTGGTTGTTGAAGAAGCCCAGAAGATAGTCATGGGTGCGGATATGGAAATACTCACCCCTCATGGAGTTCCCCAGATCCTAGGGACTGAGGGAGGAAAGTTTCTTAATCCCTCCAGACAATCATGGTATGAGATATTTTTGCTCTCTAATCCAGGACTTACTTTCAAACATACTACAGCCTTAAACCCTGCAACCTTGCTGCCGGAGCCAGGGAAACCGACGCATTACTGCCTTGAGGTCCTAAATCAAACCACACAGGTGCGGCCTGATCTTGCTGAGGACCCAATTGAAGACGCAGATGTTGAATACTTCGTAGACGGCTCCAGCTCTGTCATCGATGGAAAAAGACGAACAGGATGTGCAGTGGTAACCTTGGATAAGGTAGTATGGAGGGAGTCATTGCCGAGCTCATGGTCGGCACAAGCCGCGGAACTCACTGCGCTCACCCGAGCATTACAGCTGGGGACAGGCCAGCGGGTTAATATATACACTGACTCTCGCTATGCTTTTTCTACAGTCCATGCGCACGGACTATTGTGGAAAGAAAGGGGTTTCATTATGGCTTCTGGGAATAAAATTGCTAATGGCCCCCAGATTATCAAGCTACTAGAGGCACTCCACCAGCCTAAAGAGGTAGCAGTCATTCATGTGCGGGCCCATGGGAAGGCTGCTGAGGAAAAGCATAAGCTTGGAAATGCAAAGGCTGATGCGGCAGCAAAGGAAGCCGCATTTATTGGGGGAGAAGCGGAGGAGGTATCCAGGCAGGCCATGTCCCATGCCATATGGCCATACGTTCAGGATTTGGTCCCACAGTATTCCCCTGAAGAAGATAAATTTGCACAGAAAGCTTGTGCAGAAAAGAACTCCCAGGGGTGGTGGATAGTACCAGGAGGGAAAGTCATGATACCCAGGCCATTGCTTCGGGAGGTGCTGCAACAGCTCCATGCAAGAACCCATATGGGAGGCTTGGCTATGGGTGATCTAGTAATCCGCCAAGCAGTAGCCCCAGGGCTATATGTAGAAGCTCAGTGCATTGCTACCAAGTGCATCACATGCCAGAAAGTAAACCCTCGAAGGAAACCCCCCTGTGCCAATGGGAGGTAGACCCTGGGCAGCGTACCCTGGACAGGCATGGCAGATTGATTTTGCCGAGCTCCCACGGTCCGGACATCACGGGTTTTTACTTGTCATGGTAGACCAGCTCTCTGGTTGGGTCGAGGCCTGGCCCACCAGGACTGCCACTGCGGCTACAGTAGTGAAGTATTTGTTGCAGGAGATTATTCCCCGGTATTCCCTGCCTGAGTCCATCGAGTCGGATCAAGTACAACACTTTGTGGGAAAGGTTGTTCAAGAAGTCGCGCAAGCTCTCAAGATCACTTGGAAACTACACACACCATGGAGACCACAGAGTTCAGGACAAGTGGAACGCATGAATAGGACCTTAAAGACTCTGCTCACCAAAATCTGTATTGAAACACGCCTTAAGTGGCCTCAAGCATTGCCGCTAGCTCTTACTTGCATTCGAAACACTCCCCGACGGGGCCTCAAATTGACCCCATATGAAATTATGTTTGGCAAACCGCCTCGAGTCTTACCCCCTGGGATGCGAGAAAATGTAACTTTTGAATTAGGTAATAGTGAGCTTCATATGTATGTTATTGCTTTGCAGTCTGTCTTGTCTTCTCTTCACAGGTATGCAGCCTCCTTTCAGCGTCTGCCTTTAGACGTACTGGTACATGACTTCTCCCCGGGAGACTGGGTCTTGGTGCAGCGGTGGAAAAAGGAACCTTTGACTGAGAGGTGGAGTGGCCCTTTCCAGGTACTTCTAACAACCCACACTGCTGTAAAGATTGCTGGCCATGATCGTTGGATACACCATACCCGTGTGAAACGACATCCACAAGCGTCAGAGGACATCAACTCCCAAGACGAGCTCACTCCGGAAGCTGAGTCGTCTTCGGAACAAGAAGCCAGCAAGTGGAGCTGTGAACCTACTGGTGATCTCCAAGTGCGCCTGAGACGGCTTAATCAAAGTTCAGAAAATTAGACAAGAAAGTAAAAAGGGAAACATTTAGGCTGTGTTTGATCTCATGAAAGGGAAAATATGGTGGGAATCTTAATATGCCTTGTTGTTATCTGTATAGTGAAAGAAGCAGGATTGAGCAGCCTTAGCCGCTGGCCTATACCCCCGCTTTCCCCAATTGCTCCCCCAGGGACAAATTTGTATGTTGACATGATGGAAAGAATTGCAGGTATTTTTAATCTTACCAACTGTTGGGCCTGTGGGGGGCTCCGAGAGGCCGGAGGCCGGTGGCCTTGGAGGGCTTTTCCTTTGGCCCCAAAGTGGCTAGTGAGTAATAAGGCAGATGTTAAGAGTACTAGTCAAAAATGGGATGAGAACCGCAGCTGGGAGCTTTCCCAAGTGGCATTGGGAGAGTATTGCATCAGTAATAATGGTACAGGAAAAAGTTTGGGACATAGCCGTTGCATATGGACTTTAAAAGTGAGATGGATGAACCCTACAAAATTAGAACAGCTTTATTATCTTAACAGCCCAGGGTATAATCAGCTAGTGTGGCAGCATCCTGATGGAACAATTGCACGGTTTAATAAGTATTGGAGTGCCACAAACCAAAGTAATGATTGGACAAATTGTACAAACAAGAACCAGGATGGGTTATGGGAATGTTCCATAAAAGGAGGCCTCGCAGCCGCTGGTCCTTTGGGTCCAGAAGGAGGCTTGGGGTTTCCCGAGATGCCCTATGGTTGGGCCCCTCCAAATGCCACTAATAGAGAAAATAGGGCCTTAAGAGGATACTATTGGATTTGCGGACGACGAGCCTATACAATACTACCACAAGGGTGGGTAGGAACCTGCTACATTGGGGTGATTGTACCAGCTTTCTTTTTGCTACCATCTGAGGTTGGAAATGAGTTGGGAGTCTCTTTGTATGATGATTGGAAAAGGGCCAAGAGAAGTATTGATGTAAGTTTGACACAGGGTGGCTCCCAAAAGTGGAAGGAGGATAAGTGGCCTCCTCAAAGGATTATTGAGTATTATGGACCAGCTACATGGGCTAATGATGGGAGTTGTGGATACCGGACATCAATATACCTGTTAAATAGAATTATCAGGTTGCAGGCAGTCTTGGAAATAATTACTAACCAGACTGCCACTGCTCTCGAGTTACTGGCCCGACAGAGTTCTCAGATGAGAGCAGCCATATACCAAAATCGGATGGCCTTAGACTATTTACTCGCAGAGGATGGCGGAGTCTGCGGAAAGCTCAACCTTTCTAATTGTTGCCTCCAAATAGACGACAACGGAAAAGCAGTCTTAGAGATTGCCAAAGGGATCAGGAAAATAGCCCATGTACCAATACAAACGTGGGAAAACACATGGGGTAAAGACTGGTGGTTTAAATTATTTGGAGGACCCTGGTGGGGAAAAGTAGGGTTTGTGCTTTTTTGTGCTCTGACTGGTTTGATTTTTATCCCTTGCCTTATTCCTTGTTTCACTAGATTGATAACCACCACAGTAGAAGGGATGCAAGTTGCAGCAGTCCCCCTTAAAGCACAGACTGCAGCAAAAGTCATGGTCCTCAGAAAAATTCCTCGTAATTATCTTGATTTGCCTAAATGAAAGTGAGGAGCAGAAAGCATCTTGAGGGGGGATATTGTTAGAAATATTATTAGAAACGCATAATGAATAGAGTGTTGTTAGAACTGCACAGTTTGCATCTCGTACCTGATAAGGAGAAACACCACCAAGGACATTCCTTCCCCCTCTTGGCCAATTTACTATCTCTTTCTTATACTAAATCACACACTCCCCCAGCCTCCCTCTAGCCTTTTCTCATGCAGATTACAGAAGCTGGAATTCAACTGACTGTGTCCTTGAAAGGGGGGGGGGGATTTCAACTCTTGGTGACCTAGAGAGCTTTCTGAGCGTGCGTAATTAGCTGATGCATATATGCCTATCCGCCCCGCATACTTAAGTAGTTAATTATAATGCACATGCGACGGATGACGTGACGTAATCACATGTATGTTTGTATGAACCGGAAATGAGTTGTAAGAGTTCCTGTTTCTGCACACGTGCCCAGGAGAAAAGAGATAAAAAGCCAGCTAAGAGTTTTCCTCGGTGGCAGAGTAATCTGAGATTCTCTGTCTCTGCTCTGACCCTATTTGCAAATACACCTTTTGTTCTGCTAATAGTGTGTGTCTGAGAGTTCTTCGCCTCCCGAGAAACGAACTGCAACATTTTGCAACACCCCCACCACTGCCACATTTTCTTAGATGGATTGGTGTGGCAGTCCATGCGTTTAGGGGTGGGTGAGGGTGGTGATGACCACAGCTTAGCATGGGGGTCCCCGGCTTGCGGGAAGGCCTTTAGGTGGCCCTTTGCGGGGCGGGGGGTGGTGAGAGGGGATGGGAGAGGGGTAGTTCACATGGGGTGGGTGAGCTCATGAGGGGTGGGAGTTCATGTGCTTTGGGGGCATGGGGTGGGATAGGGGCTTATGACTGTGGGTGGCTGGAGGCCTGTGACTGAGCAGGAGTCTGTGTCTTGGTGGGGGGGCTTAGCATCTGGATCCCTAGCTTTGGAGGGGTGGGGAGCTTTCGGGAGTGACGGAGGGGATTAGTGGTTTACATGCACCCCCTGCTGTAATTCAGTACCAAAGACAGCAGTGGAGTGGATTGGTATGTGACTCTCCCCACTGGAATTTACAGGGAATTGCATACTGGGCTTAATTTGCTGTAAAGACTACCATGTGCAAACATTGATACAACATTTTAAAATACACAATTTTAAATTTAATAAACTTATTTAATTTAATGAGGATTAAACCTCATTACACGTACAAGCAGCCCATGTGGTCAAAGGTTACCCTTTAAGGCTCACATACAAAAAAAACCTTCAGACAAACTACTAAGACCAGGCTCCAATAACCTGACTCTGGGAAGGCTGACTACCTCTGGCAAAAAGAAAAGAAAAAAAAAATCACACGCCAATGCCCCACAGTTTCATTCTCCAGTCTTCCCTATAACCAATGATAATGAAAAATGCCTTTGTGTTTTAGTTTTTCAGGAATGGAAGGGCAAGCAGACTGCTTCAAACATTAGGTCCCCACAGGTCAGCACTAGTACTCATACAAGTTGAATATAAGCTTACATGGACAGTGGCGTAAAAACCAAAAGGGACAAAAATTCCTTCTTTAAAACACTAGCTCCTACAGCAAGTGTGTCTACAGAGCCTAATACAAAGTGGCTCTAATTCTTGGCACTCTAATATGAGGTCACAAAACAATTAGTAAATGGCTAAGGCTCATTCACTTGAGGACAAGGAAATTATCAGAGAGGAATCCTACAAAAAAGAAACAGCTTAAAGATTGAGGAATGTATTTATATTGCATATTATGAAAAACAGTGCCTGCAAGTTTCAGGGAACAATATAAATGGTTTGAAAAGAAACGCAATTCAGGCCACTGCACTGATAGCCAGAGCTTCAAGTGATATTGGCACTTCAACATAGCCCCAACTCCTTCCTACCTGCACATTTGGAAGGAACATCCATGATCACGTACAGGTTTCCCTCGATTTATGTAGTAGATGCATTCCTGGAAAACTCCGCGTAAATCGAATTCGCATAAAGGGAACCCAGTTTATAACGTAACAAATGAGGATATGTTCCTACTATGGTGAGGAAGGGGAGGGAGGGAGCCTGGGGCTAGGGAAGGGGCAGGGAGAAGGGCATGGTGCAGCCCAGTGGCTGCAAACAGGTGGTGTCAGCCACTTCTGGGGGCTGCAGGAGGGTGGCACTGGGCTTCTCCCAGTGCTCGGGAGGGTGGCAGCCTGCAATGGGACAAGAGCAGGCTGGGGGTGGTGGTGGCACTGGGCTCTTCCTGCTGCTTGGTGGCAGCTCTGGGAGGGCAGGTAGGGTTATGGCAAATTCTGGGGTGCCAGCACCGCTATCCCATTGCTGCGGCCTGCCCCAAGTGTCAGGAAGAGCCTGGTGTTGCTGGGAAACCAGTAATCTAACTCTGCAAAAAGCAAGATTTTCTCTTCCTAAACAATGAAAGGGATGTTTGTCAAGCCACTTTTTGGCAGACTCCAATGGAAATAGATATTACAACTTTCCTCCTCTGTCTTGGTTAGAAATAGGATGGAGTCACCATACAATTCATTGTTTTTAACATATGGTTGAACCTGCACAACTTTACTACAGCAGACTATTAGTACTTTGCTGTGAAGGAAGGGCAATTAGAAATACTTCACAAAAGACACTAGATGAACACCTTGCTGGGGTCGTTTGATCCCAGTACTTTTCCCTGCCATGGCAGGGGTCGGACTTGATGATCTGCTCAGGTCCCTTCGGACCCTACCAACTATGAAACTATGACACCTATTTTCAGAGCCTTACAGATGAACCTCTGGCAGGCACGCAGTAGCAGCTGAATAAAGCTATAGCTTGATTGAGCTGGGAGAATAAAACTTGCTTCAGGAGTCTGGAGTTGGACATCCAGATGATGTGGCCGGCCCAGTGATGTTGATCATTGCTTCTACGCTCATGGTGTTTGCTTGTTAAAGGATACTAATGTTGCCGCAACTTCCCACTGGATTTGAAGAATCTTCCGAAGGCAGCATTGATGGTACTTTTCCAATGACTTAAGGTGTCTCTTGTACGCTGTTCACATCTCAGGTCCATACAGTACGGTGGGGATCACGACTGCTTGATAAACCATGAGCCTGGTTTCAGATTTGATGTCATGATCTTTGAACACCCACTTCCTCAATGTCCAAAGGCTGAACTTGAACCATTTGAGGTGAAGTTGGATTTCTTTATCAATGTCAGCCTTTGGACACTTGAGGTGGCTTCCGAGGTATGAGAAATCTTCAACGTTTTCCAGAGTTTCATTGTGAGTCTGAATTACTGGAGCTGGGGACTGCTCATTAAGAGCTTCTTGATGGAGGACCATAGTCTTCTGAATGTTAAGGTTCAGTCCCATTTTCTTGTATGCCTTGGTAAAGATACTGATGATGGACTGAAAGTTTGCTTCCTTCTGAGCACAAACTACAGCATCATCAGCATACTGGAGCTCAATGACCGAGGTTGGGGTGGTCTTGGTTTAGGCTCAAAGTAGGCTGACTCTGAGCCAACTCAGCTGAAGTACATGTCAAGGCCAGTCAGAGCCATGGCAGCTGCCTGCCCACCCTCCACCTGCCCTCTGCTTCCCACCCTCATGCCTCTGCAGTCTGTGCTCCCTCCCCACATCCTACTGTCAGATGTGGCTCCAGCTCCATTCCCTCCTGGGGCATGGAGCACATGGAGGCTCCATCCCCCGCCCTGGCAATCAGCAGTAGTGCAACGCTGGTTCTGGGATGCTACTGTGTGGCTGGGCAGGGGTCATACTTCCATGGGCTCCATTTTCTGGGAGGGTATGGAGCTGTACAGGTGTCTGACAATAAGCAGTGGGAGGAAAAGGGGGGAGGCTGTAGGAAGCAAGGGGAACTGGGAAGAGGCTGTGGGGAGTGAGGTAATAGGGCAGAAGCTGCAGGGTGGCACAGGCAGCAAAGGGGGCAGGCACTGTAGGGGGGGTAGGCTGCTGGAAGAAGTGGTGGGGGCAGAGGACAAGGGGGCTGCTTCCCCCCACAACCACTTGTCCCCCCATTCCCCCACTGCTGTTGCTTTCCTTGCTGTGGCAGTGGAGAGGATGAATTTAAGAAAATAATCTTATAATTAGATCCTATACATGAAAAACTAACAAATTTGTACCTTTTCCATATATAGAATGTAATTATTGGTGGGGGGCGGGTATCTTAAATTTGAAGTCATTTTGGATTCAGGTAAATACAGTATTATTGAGACTGTAGTGACAAGCACATCTGACACCAAGCATCTACAAGGAGTTAGTGAGGGAGCAGGGCTTTTGAACTAAAGCTGTCATCTTGGATATTAAGGGCCAGTTCACACCCAGCTGATGGCCTCCTTGCTGCTAAATGCTTTTGTGTAGCTACTGGCTACTCCAGCACTGAAAACAAGGCTGGGGATTTACTCAGTGAGCCAGTGGGGGATCCATGTGGTGGGGATGAACTTTTTTCCCCCCCCAAAAAATATTTATATAATTCTGGGTCATGTGGCAGCTCAAAGCATGCTAAAAACCCATTACACAGTTCGCACCGTGCAACCACACACCCATCTCTTTACCTGTACCCCTGCCCTCCTCAGAGGTCTACTCCTGAAGTCTATGCTATGCCCCTCTCCACCAGATGAGGTCTGCCATTTCTTTCCCATTGTACTCTTCTGTGTTCCTGTAGTACCAGTACATTTCACTTCGTCCCATTTTAATGCACTCCTCAACTGTGGGGTCTGAGTGTCTGTTTATGAGCAGGATCCTGGCTTTCAACAGTGCATATCTGAAGCAGGATATGAACTGGTTGAAGCAAGCTGTCAGGGTCCCTTGCTGTCTGGTCAGGTGCCCATAGAGAATGGCTTCCCTGGTCAGGTTTCTGAAACCTGTGACCACTCGAAGTAGCACACAGATTTTCTTCCACACCTCTCTGGCGTATGGGCAGTCCCAAAAGAGGTGGTCGATTGTTTCTGCCTGCCAGTGGCAGGTTTGTCTCGGGTGGTTTGATGGACCTCTCTGCTTTGCGCTGTTTCTCCATGCCCACACGGGGAGTGCCCAGTGGGCTGCCTGCCCGTTCAGGTCTCTGCTTCTTCTGCAGGTCCTTGTGGAAGATTCGCTCCCACATGGCCTGGCAGCTGTCACCAGGCAGAAAGTCTACCGATGATGTAGCGTCTCTTGTCCTTACCACCTCCTGTATTTTGCATGGTTTACCAGGGTTGCTAGGGCAGCATTGTGCAGTTTGTATTTCTCTTGAAAGCGCTTCAGGATCTCGTAAAACCATGGAGAAAACACAGGCTCCCACTAGCCGTTGTGTGCACTTGCCACTGTCACAGCAGCTGTCCTACAAAATACTTAACAAGCTGGCTGTTTTAGATTCCCCCTGCTGCCAGTTTGCAAACCTGGCTCATGTACTTGGCCCAGAGGAAGAGCAGGATGTCTGGCATCTCTCTGCCTCAGGACCGTTTTGTTTTGCACAGCTTGACCCTTGCCACCTTTCTCCCATGTGGTGCTCCAAAAGAAAGCACGGCTGGCTCTCTGGATTCTGCCAATGACATGTTCTGAGGGGGAAGACTAGAGCAGCATGTATCAGCAGCAGCAGGAGCACCGTTTTAGTGCCCCCACCACCTGACAGGCAGCATGACTGCCATAGCCAGTCTCTGTCTGGTCCTGGCCTTCTCATTTCCCATATCCTCTGCCCCCTCAGCTATGGGTCATATTCCACCCCAAGGATCAGGTGGGTTTTTTAAAGAAATTTTTGGTGTTCCAAGGCAAATCAAGTCCAAATCCAGGACCATAAGTGGCCCTGAACTGGCAACCATCCTCCACCCCCACCAGGGGCTTCAGATATTTCCAAAGTCTTTTGGCAGGCATCCTACATACAGACCCAAGCCCGGAGGCTCGGGGTTCGGATGCCCCCGGGTTTCACCTGCGCTCAGCCACCCGGTCACAGGAGCAAGCTAGGGGGGAGCCTCCCCTTTCCATACAGTGCGCTTTAAGCCCCAGGGCCTCGGCAGGTACTAAACCACGCCAGACGAGCAGTTATCCCGAGCTGTCTGCATGGAGCCAGATACACAGTGCTTCCCCTGCCAGGATCGCATGGTGGAGAAGCAAAGGAAACCACGTTCCCAGGCACTGAAGCAACCGGCGCTGCGAATGAACACGGCTCCCTCCAGCGCCCGGCCCGGCCCTGCCCGCGCGCAGAGGCGGCTGTGGCGGCCGGCCCGAGCGCTGGCGTGGGAGGTGCTCCGCGGCAGCTCCGCCAGGGTCCCGCTTGGCCCCGCTCAACACGTGCTCCAGGCGCTGGGGGAGGAGCGGGGCGGCGCCGCTTGCCCGCAGTCCCGCCCCCGCCTCAGCCCAGCCCCGCCATGGCCGCCGCCGTCCGCGCGCTGCTCCGCCCGGCCCGGGCCCGCGCCCCCGCGCGCTTCCTGCTGCCGTCAGCGGCCCCCAGCGCCGGGGCCCGGCACTGCGCCGCCGGTGAGCGGGCCGGGGAGGGGCGCTTCCAGTAGGCTCGGGCCCCCGGGCCCTGCGGCCGAGGCTGGGCTCTGGCTCGAGCCTGAGCCGAGCCGCAAGGGCGGACGCCTGGCTGCAGGCCGGGGCCGCCCGCGGGAACGCCTCCTGGAGCGGGCTCGGGGAGCCCCGCCCCTCCGCGCAGACAGGGCGGCTCGCCCGGCCTGTGCACATCTTACCTGCAGTCAGTTCAGCCCCTTCCTTCTCGGTCTG
Organism: Crocodylus siamensis; assembly: GCF_052110815.1. Taxonomy (NCBI): domain Eukaryota; kingdom Metazoa; phylum Chordata; order Crocodylia; family Crocodylidae; genus Crocodylus; species Crocodylus siamensis. Next base: position 23,910,569 of record NC_143401.1, on the reverse strand, counting down.
GCCCTGGACGCAGCCCGAGCGCCCTCCTGCCTTTCCCGGAGTGTGGACCGCCGGGCCGCCCGTCCCTCCCTCCCTCCCTCCCGAAATACTCGGAGTCCCTCTAGCCTTCTCGGGGTGCTGCTCGGAGCCCTCTTGGCGGGCTGCTTTCTGCTACACGTGGCTTTTGGCCTGGGCAGTCGGCTGGTAACAATGATGCCAGGGTTGTGTGGGTGTCTGTGCCCTCTCTGCTAGCCCTGTACCTCGGCTCAAGGGGGCTCTTTTGGTGACCTGTTTTTTCTCTGGTGGAAGGGGAGGGTTGAGTCGTGCTATGACTCCTAGTTCAGCACATGTGCTTTGCAAGAGGGGTCTGAACAGCCCTTCTGCCCTTGGAGCATGTGTTTATGCCTTCTGGTGCTTTACTGGACTGAGCCATTTGGGCTGGTCATATCTCATTATTTTTACAGGCCTTTATGTTGACTCATGAACGGATGTGACTGTAAGGGTATGTCAGCCATCCAGGGGGCCTCAAAGATGTACGGTCTTCATGTTTTGCCATGAGGACTAAATCTTAGTGCTGATCTGGGTAGACTCTTGTAATAACTTATCATGGTACCACATCAGCTGGCAAGGAGGAGCTGCCTGAACACCTGAGCTGGTTGTCTGCATGGTGGCAGAAGGGCAAGGCAATCAGAGCTGAGGTTGGAGGTGCAGCAAGGCAGTTATGTGAGACCTTGCATGATAATTTGTCCTTTCTTTTCAAAGGAATTTCTTGAATTTACAGGAATCTTGAATCTACAGTTAAGTGGATTCAGCAAAGGCATTAACAGGCAGATGCATTAGGAGCAAAATCCTATTTCCCCACTACAACCCTCTCTTCCCCTCCAAATAATAACAACAGGAAGAGAAACAGATTCTCTTCCTGTTGTTATTATTTGGAGGGGAGAGAGGGTTGCAGTAGGGAAATAGGATTTTGCTCCTGATGTTATTATTTAGTTATTCTGTTTCTTACTGGTTGGTGTAAGACACAAGCTGACAGACCAGACTCTCAAAGCCTAGAGCAAGCAAGTAGTGGAGGCTGTTCCCTACTAATGCAGGAGAACGTGGATGTTAGAGGCATCAGTAGAAGTATATTGGGAGATGGGGCTTAGCAGAGGAGGACAGAAAGGGAATTCCTGGGGTAGGATCCAGTCATCAAGGAAGCAGGTCCATTTTGGTGGGAGGGAGGGGGTAGAGGCTTATTTTTGCAACAACTAATTATTTTCCTTTCCTGTCAGGTGCTCAGTTCCAGTACATCATGGTGCAGAAGAAAGGAACTAAGCAGAATATAGGTGTGATCCAGCTGAACCGCCCCAAGGCCTTAAATGCCCTCTGTGATGGTCTGATGAATGAGATGAAGGTGGCACTGGACTTGTTTGAGAATGACCCTCAAGTGGGAGCCATTGTCATCACAGGAAATGAGAAAGCCTTTGCAGGTGGGGATAGTGGGCAACATGTAGATCTCTGGAGCAGCAAACTGGGCATCTCTGAAAGTGAGATGTGTAGGAATTAGAGCTGGTACTCGTCTGCTTCATGAGTTACCTGTTGCTGGTGGAGGAAGTGTGTGGACACCATACTCTTATGGAAAGACAGATTTGTATGGTTCTTGATACCTCTATTTCCAAGAGGGTATGTGAGAATTAAGGGAAAAATGAGTCCAGCTGTCATCTTTCCTTCAAAAATGCATGGACACACAGTTATCAGGTACTTGAAAATGGATGGAGACCCCAGAGTTTGGGTCAAATGAGAGAAGTAGAGCTGGGTGTCATCGCTTCACTCCTAATCTCCACACAACCTTGCCTAGTGGCCTCATACACACAGAATAGGAGGGGCAACAAGATAAGGGTTTCTTGTGAAGGGGCCAGACAATTGTAGACTTAATATCTGGCATCTTGTTTTCCTGAAGGGAGGCATTGACAGCCTATGCCAGCAGTGGCTGCAGTGTCTCCTGGTTGACTTCCACCAGCCAGCCCAGACATAGGTTTAGTTCACAGTTGGTCTTCTACATCCTTCTAAGTACATCCTCTGCATCAGAGAGTAACAGTGATTTAAAGCAACCCATAAAAATGGGACAAGTTTTCACTTCCTCAATCCTAAACTCTGACTTTGCAGCAAAAGTGGTGGTTCCCAAGCCCTGCTTGAATATGAGTAATTTTGTCTGCAAAACGGCAGACTCATCACGGTGGACTGAAAAGGCTTGATCTCCAGGTGGAGACAGGCTGGATTAACCAGGCCATTCAGTACCCCAAACATTTCTGCCAGGCCATGCTTTGCAATGGCAGTAGAGGTAAAAAAGCTTTTAGGACCTGGGCAGATGACATGTTTACGCAGATGTAAGAAAGGAACAGGCAAACAGGGTAAGCTCCTACACTGGGTTAGCTTAATCCCATTGTGTTGAATTGCCCCTGAATGAATTGGGTAAATTACACCAGTATAGGTGTCTCTGCAACTTAGCTTGGGGCAGGCACTTGCCACAGATAAACAAGCTATTTTGTACACCTTACCATCAGCAGCAATCTGTGGCAGTCAAGGATGATTGTCTTCCTCACAGTCAAGGATGATTGCTTTATCTGTGGGTCTGAAGGTGGCTGACAAGGTCTACATGGGATCAACAGACTCTGTTGTAGCTGGTGCGCATGATTTCAGTTTCAAAGTATGTACTTTACCACTTACCGGTGAAACGCAATGATAGCTGCCTACTGCGTGCAGCTACCCCAGAACTGCTGCTCACTTATGTGCCTTGGATCCTAATACAGTTTACATTGGTGGAGAAAACCCATGTAGGTTACACCTGTGCAAATATCAGTATATCATCTTCCAGGCTCTTAGAACTAGCAAATATCTTTTTGGTCCTATCCTGCACTCAGAGGCTAGTGAAGGGCTGTTCCCTACAGGATGCTTTATAGCTTTTTGTTGAGTCTTATTTTAAATGCCCCAAATGTTACAAGATCCTATCCCTTTAGGAAACAAAATTGTTTCTAAACAGAACAAGTCAGTCTTGAATTGTGGCTGGCAACTGCGTACAGTTCCAAGGATGGAGAAGGTTATTTTTAATGCTGTGGATGTTTCATAATCATGCCTTTTAGGCCTGTCTTGTGACAACTATTCTTGCAAAAGGGCTTAAGCATCATATCTTTATCTGTGTACTTTTACTTACTTACTTTTACAAGTAACTTCTAAGATCACTGAAAAAGTAATCAGATAAAATAATGTTTCTTTTCCAACCAATTGTTTCATTCATTCCCCTGGTAAAAACATGTCATGCTTTCTGTTTGTCTGATTCCTATCACTACGTGAAGGTAAGGGAAAGTAGTAGGGAAGATTTTGGTGATATGTGAAAACTACAGTACTTATTGGGGGTGGGGTGGGGTGGGGTTAGGTTAGGTTTATTTTTTGGAAATTGCAAGATTTCAAGTTGACTGCTAATTAAGGGCTTCTTGAAATTTTATTTAAATTAATCCATTGCTGTTTATTTACAGAATCAAGCACAGTGATTTTTTTTCTGGCTTATCCCATATAAAAAATAAACTGTCTTTCAGCTGGAGCAGATATAAAAGAAATGCAGAACAGCACCTTTCAGGAGTGTTATAGGAGCAACTTCCTCGCTGGTTGGAACAGAGTCTCTACAGTCAGAAAGCCAGTAATAGCGGCTGTTAATGGTTATGCTGTAAGTCTGGGTTTCCCATTCTGTAATCTTTTCCACATTCACATGACCAAGAATGCTACTGTGTCAATGCCATACCATAGGAATAGTTTATATTCTTGTCACAGGTGTCTCCATGGAGAGTCATGCCAAGCTCCAATGGGAGTTTTAACATTCTTAAGACTGTTTTCCCTTTAAGATATAATGAGACGGTTTTGTGCTGCCTCCAGATTTAACCATTGTAAGGTTTGGACATTTGGGGTTATTCTCTCATTGCTGAAGGATAATAAAATACCTTGTGCTGAGGGTGGCATCAGTGGGGAGCTTTCTTCCATCTCTGTAAATTAGAAATAAAAATCAGGTAAGGGTTGTTTAATAACACATGTAAGAGACTTAGGACTGTGAATCTGGGCAGAAAGACTGAGTCACAGCAGTGAAATAAAGAAAATACATCCAGACATATCTATCAAAGAGCTCCCTGCAGTCCTGGCTGTGGAGTTTATTGCTTTAACTTCCTCTCTTCTCACCCCTTTGGGGTCCTTATATAAGAAAGGAGCTGAATTTGAAACAGTTTGTTTTATACAGTTTATCTTTGTAAACCGTACTGGTTTGGGCTTCCTGAGCCAATCCTTGGATGTTCTCAGTGCCTCAGTCATTGGACAGAGTTTGGAAACTACAATGTCAATTACTGGCTCAGCCCCAGACTTCCTTTATGATTCTGACTAGGTCTCTGAATCAAGCCTATGCCTTCATTCTCCCTCTGTGGAATGTGGATAATAGCATTTTCCCACCTCCAAAGAATGTTGCGTAGGTTGTGCTAGGGCATCTGATACGATGGTGATGGGGACCAATAGGTAGGTAGATCAAGTTAGCATTGTGTACAAAGTGGCACTGAACAGGTCCTAATTCTATTCTGTCTTCCAAAGCTGGGTGGTGGCTGTGAGTTGGCCATGATGTGTGATATCATTTATGCTGGTGAGAAGGCACAGTTTGGACAACCAGAAATCTTGCTGGGAACCATTCCAGGTAATTTTTACTGAGTGAATTCCTTTCTTTGTGTTCAGTAGGCATAACTTAGTGTGGCCAAGCTTCTTCCAGCCCCTGTCACTGTTAGTTACCTAAAGCCACTGGACAAGGTTGCATTTTAGAAATAATAGTATTATAGACCTGCTACATACCTGCACCCAGAGTATAGAAGATGCTGACTAGTCCTACAGATATAGATGTGACTGTGACCAGTCAAAACCAAAGCAACTTTTATGACTTTTGAGTTCTTACTTTTCAGGCTTTCTAGTGCAAATGTCAAATGGCTTCTAACTGTGTAGTGGCTGCTGAGTGCCTCTATGAAAGCATGCATAGAGGTCGCAGAGAGAAACATTGCTATTTTTAGAAAAGTTCCTTCCTTAGCTGTTTCTCACACACTTCTCTTTTTAAATGGCCATACCTATGTTTTTTCCCATTCATCCTTTAAATGCCAGAATGATTCTGAACACTTCTTTCCTGAACTTTATTAGAATTTTCCATGTATAGAATGTAATTATTGGTGGGTCACCTTAAATTTGTGCCTCTCCCTGCTGCAGTGAGGAAAACAATGGCAGGGGGACAGGCAGTAAGGCAGAAGTAGGTTGGCAGGAGGTGGGGAGGCAGAGGCTGCCTGGGTACAGGGGGAGATGGGAAGGGGGCCCTAATGCTGTGGGGCAGGAAGGGGTCATGTGGGGGACCCTTACTTCTGCTCTGGTAAGCTCCATCCCTACTGCAGCCCAGAGGAAGGAGCATATGTTTGCTTCAGCTCCAGCCCTGCCCTGTAGCAGTTGCGGGATAACAGGCTTCCAAGTGTTGGGAAACGAGGAGACAGGGGGCTGAATGCTACAGGGGTGGAGGTACAGGCAGCGGCTGCATCTCCATACCCAACCCTGTCTTTCCTACCCATGCTAATGTGGAAAAAAACCCCTCATCTTTGAATTGAGTAAATATGGTGTTTGTTTCTGAGTGTGTACTATAAGACATTGTTGGGTCTGAATGTTAACCTTGGTTTTCTTTTCTTTTTCTTAACTGGATCTGAGTGAACTGTTCCATACCAATGATGTGCTATGCTAGCGTGTGCCTTAGCAATAAAACTGAAAGCCCCGTTCTCTTTTTCTGCTGAGTCAAGGTGATCCTTGATGCCAGCAATATATATGTTGTTGGTTGCTTTCTCATCCACTAACGAGTTTTGTCCCCCTAGTAGATCTGGTAATATGATTGTTGATTCATTTCGAACCTTGTGGTCATTTAGTAGCTGGATATACTTTCATTTTAATTAGTGTACATCTGCATCAGAGCATTATGCGCAGAATACCCATCACACAGTTTTGTTGGGGCCCTGTTAGAGGGGCCATGCTGCATGTCAAGCATAATTGTAGTGTATAATTGAGTGATTACATACACTCTTCTGTCATTTACTCTGTGTCCTCTAATTCTGTAGTGGGGTAAGGTGACATCCAAGCCCAAGGGCAGAGCTAGTTTCTAGAAGCCAGCGAGGCAGCAGTGGCTAGCCAGTGGAAAAATGCCTGTTTCCACCTGTGTGTTCCATGAAGATCCAACAGTTTGCCTTCCTTGCACAATCTTTTTCCTCCTCCCAGCTGTGCTGCTGCCTCTGAATCTGTGAGAGATCAGAGTATGTTTGTCAAGCACAAGGGTTGGCAACCTACAAACGACAGGTTTTGGGTTGCAAAGACCCTGGATCTGGAGCAGCTTGGGGGGATTGGCAGCATGCTGCAGCCAGGGCAACAGAGGGGGCATCCCCAGGGTCGTACTGCTTGCCTTGTTCCTGCAACAGGGTTCCAGCTCACAAGCAGCAGCCCACAGCAGCAAAACCACCTGACCCATGGTCTAGGAAGTTCCTTCTTAATGAACCTTGTAATCTAACTGCTGTCTTCCTCTTCCCACAGGAGCTGGTGGGACTCAACGACTCACGAGAGCAGTGGGCAAATCGTTAGCTATGGAAATGGTCCTCACTGGGGACAGAATTTCTGCTCAGGAAGCTAAAGAGGCAGGTATGGGCACAAGTGTGTCTGCCTTCTAATTGGGCCCTTTTCAGGTGGTCCTACATGGGAAGAGATGGAGGCAGTAGGAGTGAGGAAGTGATTCAGCTAGATATTGGAGCCCAAGCCAGCTTGCAGCTTCTTCACTGTTAGTTATTGGGGTATCTCTGCGCTGAGCTAGGTAATGGAACCCATATCACTTACTCCATGGCCTTCCTCAGGGATCTGCTGCCTATGGATGGCTCTCTGTTTCCCTATACTTAAGATAGTTGGGATAAAGAGTACTTCCTCAGCCTGGTCTAGGGGGCCCTTGGTCCACATTGGGCTTCCAGCCCTACCAAAACACATATAACGAGTGTTTTGTGCAGCAGCTTCTTTCTGCTACATTTTTGGTCCAGTTCACCCTGGTGCTGCAGAACCAGCAGATGGAGTGTGTCATACCAGCATGCCTGACTGGATTTTTATCAGAGGATGCAGCCTAATGACTGATGATTTTCAGGCCATCTGCATTCATAGGCAACCATCTACACAGATGCTTAAAAAACATTTATTCCAAACTGTCACCCACAACTACAAGCCAAAAACATCTTGCAACCTGCTACAGGTAAAAATAGAGGAGATAAGGCTACTGCCATTGCCCTGCTACTGCAGTGGCAGAGAAATATTTTGTCAACCTTGGGAAAAGAATGAAACCCCACACTAGAGAAAACAGCAACCTCTCCCCGCTACTTCCATCCCAGCTTCCCTTCTTGCCACACATGCACAAGTCTTTGTCAATCTAACTAGAAGAAATAGTTCTTCCTAACTTCGTATTTGGTGACCATTTTGATCCTGAGCAACAGAGCAAGACCTTAGAGCCAGGAACCTCTGAGGTTTTGAAGTTCCAGTAGGAGCACCAGTGCATCCCAGCTAATGCACCCCCCAGCTTTTTCTGTGACTAACGTTTAGTACTTCAGAGGAGGGCAGTGAAGAAAAACAGAAGCCAGTAAAGCATTTGTGAGGTAAAACTTTCTTCCTGCTCATAAAAACTATTCATCCTCCAATGTTGTGCTTGCAGTCCCACATGACTGTGGTAGTGGAGAGGTCAGCTCAAGGGGCACAACAAGGGGCAGGGACCTAAGGACTGCATTCTGCCCAGAAGCCCTTGGATGCTGTGGGTTGTCAGATCTCCTCTGACCTGCTGCTCATGTTGGGGGTGAAGGGAGCTGTGCTGCTTCCAGCTGGAGTTGTGGTCAGGTGCATGGTAGAGGGCTCTCTTTCTCTTAAACCCACAGCTTTACTGTGCTGCTAAAAATATAAAAGGGCAGGAGCCCCATCCATCTCCCTTTCATGCCATCTTCATGGTAGAACTGGGCTATACATGCTATGGTTCATTCCATGCTGTGGCTGCTTTTGTCTAATATGACAGCCAGGAGCCCTGTGTATAAATTCCATTCACTAATGGGGTGTTTTGCTTTGATGGATGCCTGTTGCTGGGCTATTTGATGCCTGTATGTACAAGCCCTGTGCTGTGTGACTTGCGTTACTTGTATTCCTGCTAGCCTTGGCAAGCATCACTTGGCCATTTCCAGCTGTCACTTCTCTGCTAGGAGTGTGATTCCAAAGAAAGTGGAAAGTTTGAACTTGGACATTCTTTGAAATCGACTCTGAAATGACGTGTGGCTCTCTGCTACCTCTCTTGCTAAGATCAAATTAAACATGCTTGCTCTGGAAGAGGGCTTTTCAATTTGAAGACATTTAAGACATCCTGAGATGCAGATTCAGTCTAGCTGGCTTCTGTCCGTCACAAGAGCAATCAGCAATAAAGATCCTGAAAGGAAACGGAGCCTACTCTTTGTTTGGCTCTGCCAGCCCTTCAGCCTCATGGGAATGGCGTGAACTGCTGTACCCAGGCCTTTGAATGGTCAGATTCAGATTCTGTGCAAACAACTGATCCACTTCTAGCATGACAGCATGGTGGTGTTGGGCACTATGAACCACCTGAGACAAAATGGATGGATGGTAGTGGATGTGGCCCCAAAGGGGCATCTCTGTGGAAAGAGAAATTATGTTATACAGGCATTTCTCTGACCACGACTAAGCCTCATTTCAGTGGGACAGCACTTGTGGAGCCAACAGACTGATCTGAGGTTCTGTACCCTGGTGTGTGGACCTGCAGCAGCCCTAAAAGCTCTGCATTGTCAGTGTGAGGTGCTGGATCTTGTTTGGGCTGCTGTGTGTTGTCTGTGCCTGACAAACTTGCTAAGCTGTGGCATGACTTCTTGTGCCAGGCTGGATGTTAGGAGTGCACTACTGTAATGTCTGTCCAGTAACTTGCCTCTGTTCTTCTTAGGCCTTGTCAGTAAAATATTCCCTGTGGAAAAACTGCTGGAAGAAGCCATCAGTTGTGGTGAGAAAATTGCTGGGAATTCCAAGTTGGTGGTAGCAATAGCCAAAGAAGCAGTCAATGCAGGTACTAGCTATTCCTATGGTAATGGGGGGGAAGGTACTTGGGTTCTGTGGCTGCAGACTTGATCTATTCTAGGAGAAGCACCCCAAACTTGAAGTAGTAATGAGAGAAAAATACTTTGTAGCCCTTGAAAATGGGAGCTGAGTGTAGCTGGTACAGGGGTGCATTTAGAGGCTGCCTGAATTCTCACTCGGGGCAGAGTGGCTCCTTTCTTCATACCACAGCTTTACAGGGACAGTGTGTATGTCAGCATTAACACGTTCACTTCTGATCACTTTAGCAGAACTATCCAGCTAATATACTTGTCCCAGAGTTCCAAGCAGCCTCCCTGATTTATCCATGTGTCCAGATCCCATCCTTTTCCCAACCCTGTTGCCAAAGCCCCCAGATTCCCTTCTTGAGAATGTGGGCAGTCTATTTCTGTTGATACAAATATCTGCATTGTGAAATGGGAACAGCTTGGAGCTGAGTGTCATTGAGCACTTGGAAGAAACTGTACTAAGCATGGTGTTCCAATCTTCATTTGTTTCATGTAAATGAAGCTGTTGCTGTATCCTAGGGTTTTGTATGTGGCATTAGGGATAAGTCTCCTGCTTTTTAAATGCCAAGGAATTTCTAGAGAAATTCCAACTGGGGTACAGGAGGGAGGAGGAGCTGTGATTTGGATAATTCTGATCTTCACTCTGAATTTGGGGTGAGGCAGTATCAACTGTATAGTCATATCTGGGGTCAGGTTATCTTGGGCTTGTTAAATGCCCTTTGTGCTTATGAAATGCAAAACTCCTAGAACTCTTGGTTCAGAGGTGATACCTTTTATTAGGCCACTTTTATAACCCCACTTTTCCTGCAAGCTTTCAGGTGCACACACCCTTCTTCAGGCTCAGGGAAAATTGAAGATGGTCAAAAGTCTTCATAGGTAGAAAATAAACTTCATTTTTGCACAGAGGAAGCTGAGGGTGGAAGTCTGCTCCTCTGGATTCATGGCAGGAAGGTGCAGAAATCTTTCTTGTTGTTCAGCAATGATGCTTAAATTCAAAAGCAGCTGAAATTCGGCATCTGCCATGTTTCGGGGATGTATTTGATAGCAGTATTGGTCTGAGACCAAAAGAAATGCAAAACTGTAGAACTCTTGGTTCAGAAATGATGCCTGTAATAGACTAAGAAATTGCAAAAAAAATCTTTTTCTGCAAAAAAATATTTTTGTGATTTCTTAATTGGTCTAATAAAAGGTATCATTTCTGAACCAAGAGTTCTAGAGTTTTGCATTTCTTTTTGTCTCAGACCAATATGGCTCCAAACACATCCCTGAAATATGGACAATACTGGATTTTAGCTGATTTTGGATTTAAACTTCAGCGCTCCACAGCGAGAAAGATTTTTATACCTCCCTGCCTTTCTGCCATCTAACACCAGAAGGAAAGGCATCCTTTTATCTGCACATCAAAGAGCAGCTCATAAAGACACCCTCATGGATCCAAAGGAACAGACTTCCACCTTCAGCTTCCTCTGTGCAAAAATGGAGTTTAGTTTCTACCTATAGGAACTTTTTATCATCCTGAATTTTCCCTGAGCCTAGGGAAGTGTGTGTGTGCCTGAAAACTTGCAGAAAAAGATATTTTTTGTGATTTCTTAGTTGGTTTAATAAAAGGCATCATCTCTGAACCAAGAGTTCTAGAGTTGTTTGCATTTATTTTTGTTTCAGACCAAGATGACTACCAGATACATCCCTTTGCACTTACCACACTCTTATTTTTCAGCTTTTGAGACAACATTATCTGAGGGGAATAACACAGAGAAAAGACTCTTCTATGCTACCTTTGCTACAGTGAGTACATAGTTTATTAGACAGTTCATCTGTGGTCCCTACTGTATTGACCAGGCCTCTAAGAACTCTCTCTCTCTCCCAGGATGACCGAAAGGAAGGCATGACTGCTTTTGTGGAGAAGAGAAAGGCAAACTTCAAGGACCACTGAACCCCCTGGAGTGAAATGGTTGCTGGTTCATGCTCTAAGAGATGCTGACTTAGCATAACAGAAGTGGAGACTCCTTTTGTCTCCTCAGAATGTGTGAATTGACAAATGGTCATCATAGCAAATGTTGCACACTCTTAATCATAACACATACCTAATTTTGTTAATGTATAACTTCTGAGTGAACCTTGGTGGAAAAGGTCCTTGGAAATATAAAAGCTTTGTTGCTCAGGCACATTGGAGAAGGGGATGCTGTACTTTGGGCCCTTCAGTATAATCAGTTTACAGGGAGCAGGAACATGTCTGATCTTAATTGCAAATATCTCGGTGCTTTTGGCTATGTTAGAGAAGGTAAAATGGAAATCGTTTTGTGATTTAAAATAAAAGGGCCTTTCTGGTTTGTTTTATTTACTTATTTATTAGAATTGTATCTTGCCCAGTTCATACAGCTCAGAATGACTTAGAACAAACAGACACCCACAGACAGAGTTCCTAAAACTTGAGAACTCCAATTCCCCTTCCTTCTTTCCTGCAAAACATCTACCATTTCCCTACCAAACCCGTATAGAAGCAAACCCTCTCTGGCCAATCCCAACCAGGCTTTCCAGGTGCTATTTATATCCAGATGTGAGAAACCTTTTCCTCCCCACTTCCCACATCCCTGCCTCACCTGAAGGGGCGATCCCTGCATCCTCTCCCAATGTCCCTTCCAAATCCACAACCCCTAACTTATTCCCATTTCCCCAACAAACACAACAGTTGAATCAGAAGAACTTCAAAAAAAAAAAAAGTTAAAAGAAAGACCCTCCATCATTGCCGTGGTCACTGCTGAAGGCTAATGTTAAAGGACACCTTTAAGCACTGCATTTTAGTAGCATCTACCCAGAGAAACCTACTGCCTTTGTCAGGCCTGTAGGCTGGCCAGGGTCCTTATCCCTTCATTCAAGTAACCAAGATGGTTTCTCGGCTTGTTGTGTTAGGAGGGTTATACTCATCAAAGAGATCTTGTTCTGAAGAGAATGTCTTGGAAAGACTAGCTTTCCCACTGGGAAAAACATGTAAGGAGGGCTCTGGGGTTTTATTGCTGTATCCTGCCCTACAGTGGTTAGCTGCCAACAGGGAGGAACCCCAGATCTTTGGACATAGTAGTATTGCATGGCTGGAGACTGGCAGCTGTTGCCACAAGCCAAGTAAGCAGTGACTGAAGGCCAGTAGCCAGAAAGCAAGGGCTTTTTCTTTAGTATTTGAAGAAATACTGGTCACAAACTCCTGGAAGATTGTTTCAGGCTTATTTCAGGCTCACCATTAGGAAAAACTGCTTCACAACTAGAGTGTCCAGACTGTGAAATAAGCTCCCTCCAGAGGTGGTGCGATCACCTACCCTAGAAATTTTCAAGGGAAGACTAGACAGTTACCTTGCTGGGGTCACCTGACGCTCAGGTGTCTTTCCTGCTTGGTACAGGGAGCTGGACCTGATGATCTTCCAAAATCCCTTCCAGCCTTACAGATCTATGAGTGACTGGAGCCTAAGTCTTAGGAGGTATGGCTTTGAAACAGTTCTTCCAGGCCCCAGAACGCCCCTGCATACATTTTGACAGCTGGCAGGCTTTGTGGCCTCAGCAGGGGCTAGCAGCCAGGCCTGCAGTAGTTTCCTCCCACCCTGTGCCCCAAGACAGACCCAGTTGTACAAGCACCCATGACACGTTTTGCCTGTCAGCAGCTAGAGGTGCAGGGCCCCAGAACCCTTCAACCTATCTCCTTGAAAGCTGGCAGGCTTCGTGGCCTCATCAGGGGCTATCAGGCCTGCAGCTTTCACCCTGCTGTGTCTTGACACACAGTGTCACCCATGTCGCCAGTTTTGCTTGTCTGTAGCTTGACATAGTTTCCTCCAAGCCCCTACACCTATCTCAGTGAAACTTAGCAGACTTTGTGGCCTCAGCAGGGGCTACCATTGCTGCAAGTTTAATCCAAATTGGGCCAGATACGACAAAGTTATAGGCTGTTTCAACCTTCCTGATTATATCCTATGGGCGAAATGTCAAAACACTGTTCTGTCGAAATGCTGGTGGAAATGGAGCACTGCTGTTTTGCACAGCCCTAATAAGGAGTTATCCTCATTTTCTAGCTAGGGAATGGAGGTACAAAAAGGTTTAGTGACATGCAAATGGACAGGCAATCTGGTACAGCTGAAACTTGGACCCAGATCTGAGTCCCAGGTGAGCACCCTAATCAGCAGCCCCCTTCTATCTGGGTGTCAGAACTAAACTGTTGGAAGCATCAGTTATGGCAAGTGCACCCCAGGGTGGCTCCTGCTGCTCTGATAGAGGATGGGGCATGGAAGCATGTTCAAGTTGGGATCACAGACACCAATCTCCTGATGGTGTGCTTATACTTCCCTATTTCTCTGCAGGCAGTAAGTCTCTATTCTCATGCTCAAGTCCCTGTTGCCCTTTCCATCTCCAATGGCTACTGTTGTCATGACTGCCTCCAGAGTCATCTGCTGCAGTTACTGCAATGTAAATCAGGCATTAACAGCTGCTGACTTCCCAGGGGTTCTGGAGAGAGGATTTGGGTTTGCTGCTCCTTCTTTTGGATTGAATAATCTCTCACCACTTTCTTGCCACTTTTTCAATATTTAGGGGTCCTTTCCCTTTTACTGCTCCAGCCCTGAGAGACATTAGGTCGGGGCGGGCAAAATGCGGCCTGTGGGCTGGATGCGGCCTGCCAGGCCATTCTATCTGGTCTGTGGGGCCCCTAAAAAATTTAGAAAATTAATATTTATCTGCCCCTGGCTGCCTGCCATGCGGCCCTTGATGGCTTGCCAAAACTCAGTAAGCGGCCCTCCGCCCGAAATAGTTGCCTGCCCCTGCATTAGGTTATCTTGCCAATCATAGCTAACTTAACAGTTTCAGTTTCTATTGCTCCTGCTGGCAGAAAAAAACCAAATATATGATCTAGAGCTCTGGAACCAGAAGAAGTAGAAAGCAATCCTAATTGCTTAATGATTTTGGTATTCTTAAAACTTTTTTGAAACCCAGCTTATGACTTCTGAGTGTTAGTGACTGGTTATGTTGCCTTCAAGGCAAATTGCAAGCCAGGTGACTGTCTCACCATTGTCTCCCCCCCCTCCCCCGGCAATACTAAGCAGTAATTCTAATTAGCTAAAACCACTTAGTCATTAATGCTGCCCCCTGTGAGAGCTGCCATCCATGATGACAGATGTAATTGTGCCCTGCATATGCCTTGGGTTTCACATTGGTGTGTATACTTTTCAGCAGTTGTGCTTTAGGGGCTCACCTTACCTCTCCCACAGTATTGAACAAGCTAATCCAAAAATGCCCATTGTTCCCATTCAATGGCTGATTGTTGGCCCACCTGGTCTTTTATTGCTTTCTCATTAGCTGAAGTTGCTGCCTCCCTCTCACCCCTCCCCCTCCCAAGTGCTGATACTAGCAGTGGCCATGTGCTTGCTGTGCTCAGGGAAGAAGAGTGTCCTTTCAGGATGATGGAGGCAGTGAAGCTGGAAGGGCAACAGAGCAATATCAGGGTAACTGTGGGACGGGTAGAGGCTTCTGAAGGTGATTATTGTGAGAACTGGAGTTTAGAATGCCACCTACTGGCTTCAGTCCCATGATACTCCCTTCACCATGGTTCTGGAGCTAGCTTTAAAATAATCCCTGCAGGAGACCAAGGGGCACAGGGCATGTCAGTAGTGGAGCAGTGGAAGGAGTGACCAGGGTACTGACGTGCTCTGGCTAGTCCCAGTTTGTGCAATAGCTCCTCTCCTTGGGGTTGCCGGTGGTCAGGTGCTGGCTTGGGCAGCCTGTGGGCTCCTCTGCTCCACAATGGGGCTTGTAGCCCTTGCCAACACAAGGTGCACTGGGTACCAAGGAAGCAGCTGTCCCCTGCCCAGTTCTGGTTGTGGCTTGAAGAGCAGGAGTGTGAATCGGTGAGGGTGAGAGCAGCAGTGATCCTGGGAGAAGTCTATCTGAGAACAGGGAACCACCTGTACCCCACCCACAGCTCACAGGGCAAACAGAATTGAACCCACATCGATTACAGGTCCAGGCCAGAGACCAAATGACAAGACCACCCTTTTCTGATTTGTAAATGGTTGAAATCGCCAACCCTGCACCCATGGGCACCACCTTGCCATGGGACAAAGAAGCATGGCCATGGTGCTTCCCTCCCCTTTCCCTCCCTCCCATTCTTCATTTATAGCACCCTCATTCCAACAGCACATGCTCCAGAAATGCAGAGCACCATATCCCCAGGTCCCTGGCAGGGCCACAGCACAATTGCTTTGACATCCCTGTGTCTGACTGCCCCATCCCCTCTGAGATGCAGGGTGCGTGCTCTGTCATATATCAGTTCTTAATTGCTTCTTCCTGCTGCAGGAATGCCACAAGCTACCACTGGGTGGTGCTCACAGCTCAGCTGTGTGCAGTCTTCTCTTCAAGTGGACAGCTGGATGGGACCAGAGCATAAGGAGTTTTGTTTCATTCAGACTCTATGTCCCCCTCTATATGGGTGGGTAAATGTGCAATGGGACCTAATATACCATCCGCACAATTGCACCTCTTGCAATGGCAGGAGGCATGATTGTAGAATTGCTCTTTAGATCCCACTGTGCCTTAGTACTGGCGTAGGGGAGCCTAATTCTGTCAAGAAGCAGGCTCCTGCAACTGGGAGTACCCTGTGCTGATAGGGCTCTCAGCCATAGGGGCACATTTGCACTTCTTCCCTAGATAGTTTCATAGTTTCTAGGGTCGGAAGGGACCTGAGCAGATCATCTAGTCCGACCCCCTGCCATGGCAGGAAAGAGTACTGGGGTCAAATGACCCCAGCAAGATGTTCATCTAACCTCCTCTTAAAACCCCCCAGGATAGGAGCCAGCACCACTTCTCTTGGAAGTTGGTTCCAGACCCTAGCCGCCCTGACCATGATATCAGCGCGCCTCCTGATATCTAACCTAAACCTACCCTCTGCCAGCTTGTGACCGTTATTCCTGGTCACTCCTGGCAGTGCTCGGGGGAACAGTGACTCCCCCAATGCCTGCTGGTCCCCTCTCACTAGTTTATAACAGGCCAGTAGATCCCCCCTCAGGCTTCTCTTGTGGAGACTGAACAGGTTCAGGTCCCATAGCCTCTCCTCACAGGGCCTGCCCTGCTGTCCCCTGATCATACGAGGGGCCCTCCTCTGGACCCTCTATGCTGTCAACATCCCTCTTGAAGTGTGACGCCCAGAACTGGACGCAGTACTCCAACTGCAGCCTGACCAGTGCTGCATAGAGGGGGAGGATCACCTCTTTGGACCTGCTCGAGATGCATCTGTGGATGCATGACAAGGTGTGATTGGCCTTCCTAACTGCCTCCCCATACCGCTGGCCCATGTTCATCTTGGAGTCAATGATGACCCCAAGATCCTTTTCCGCCTCCATGCTGACAAGAGGGGAGTTCCCTAACCTGTAGGTATGGTGCCGGTTGTTCCTCCCGAGGTGCATCACCTTGCACTTGTCTGTGTTGAAACCCATCCTATTCTCATCTGCCCACCCTTGTAACCTGTCAAGTCTGATTGTAGCCTGTTGCATCCTTCCAGTGTGCCCATGTCCCCCACATCTTAGTGTCATCAGCAAATTTGAACAGGGTGCTTTTTACTCCCAGGTCCAAATCACTGATGAAGATGTTGAGCAGTGCGGGCCCGAGGACCGAGCCCTGGGGGACCCCACTGCCCACGTCCTTCCAGGTTGAGAAGGACACATCTACTACCACCCTCTGGGTGCGGCCCTCCAGCCAGTTGGCGACCCATTTGACTGTGTGGGTGTTTACACCACAGCCCTTCAGTTTCTTAATGAGAACGGGGTGAGAGACAGTGTTGAAGGCCTTCCAGAAGTCCAGGAAGACTATATCCACTGCTACCCCTGCATCTAATGATCTGGTGATCTGATCGTAAAAGGCCACCAGGTTGGTCTGACAGGACCTGCCACTGATGAACCCGTGTTGGGAGCATGCAGTCCCCTGCTGGCCCCTCCTGGATGTGTGCCAGCATAATTTTCTCAAACAGCTTGCCTAGAATCGAGGTAAGACTAACCAGTCTATAGTTTCCCGGGTCCTCCTTCCTGCCTTTTTTGAAGATGGGAATCACGTTGGCCCTCTTCCAGTCCTCCGGTACTTCACCAGAGCACCACGAGTGCTCGTAAAGCCGTGCCAGGGGTCCTGCAATGACCTCGGCCAGTTCTGTTAGAACTCTAGGGTGGAGATCATCCGGGCCGGCTGACTTGAATATGTCCAACCCCTCCAGAAGCTCTCTAACTAAATCCTCGCTAACCCATGGCCCAGGTGTGCCTCCCCCCGGGCCTGAGGGGGGCCCAGCAGGGAGGTGACTGTTCTGGTCCCTTCTTAGGAAGATGGAGGCAAAGAAATAGTTAAACATGTTAGCCTTGCCATCTGGTGTGACGACCAAATTTCCCAACGCGTCCTGCAAGGGCCCCACATTACCCGGGACCTTCTTTTTACCCCCTATGTATTTAAAAAAGGACGTCTTATTGTCCTTAATCTGGGAAGCTAGTCCCAGTTCCATCTCTGCCTTGGCCTTCCTAACTGCCCCCCTACATCCCCAAGCAACTACAGAATAGTCCTCCCTGGTGATGACCCCTTCTTTCCATTGGGTGTAAGCCTCCTTTTTAGCAAGGAGACATTCCCGGATGCTTTTGGTGAGCCATGGAGGCTTGTGTGCTCTCCTGCTCCCTTTGATCCTCGTTGGGATTACCTTCCTTTGGGCTTGGAGGATTGTCTCCTTAAGGAGCAACCACTCTCCTTGGACACCTGGCTCCCCTCCCCTCCGGGACCTCAGTGCTTTTCCAACTATCCTCCTTAGCTCGTTGAAGTTTGCCCTCCTAAAATCTAGGGCTGCTGCCTTACTGCATGCCTTTGCCACCTTGCGCTGGATGGTGAATTCCAGCAGGTGATGATCACTGTCGCCCAGGTGGTCGAGCACCCGCAGCCCCCTCACCAGGTCATCACCTGTGGCCAGCACTAGGTCCAACAAGGCGTCTCCCCTGGTGGGGCTGTGCACCTCCTGGGTTAGATGGAGGTCCCGCACTCTGTCCAAGAACCTACGTGAGCGTTCAGACCTGGCTGACTGCTCTTCCCAGCAGATGTCCGGGAAGTTCAGGTCCCCCATGACTACCACATCCTTAGCCTTCACTACCTCTGTAAGCTGACCCAAGAATTCCTGGTCAACCTCTTCTCCCTGGTTGGGAGGTCTGTGGTAGACTCCCAGCATTAAGTCTCTTGTGATATGGGGGCTTAGTAAAGGGACATCCTTATGAGCTATGCTCTTTGTACCAGGGATAATGCCCATTATCTTGCCAAAGGTACTGCCAGTGAGGAGTGGAGATGTGGAAGCCAATTGTAGGGTGACTGTTATTGTCACTATTGGGTTCTGTGAGCCTTGTATTTGCCCACTGGGTTGGGAATTGTCAAGACTTGCCTGTCCTATTAGTTTCCTGGATGTCAGATGACAAAAGCCTCCCGTTCACTACTGGCCAAGAATCAAGGATTGGAAATACCATCACATGTCCATCTCTGAGCACATCCTTAACGATACTTAACTTGCAGGTGTAGCTGCTGCTTGATAGGTCTGTGGGAAACAGCACTGTTCTGCTTTGACTTCCATTTCGACATTTTGCCAGGACAGTGTTTTGTTTAGAGTTTCATTTAGTTTTGAAAGCACTGTTCTGTTTCATTTCGTCAAAACTGTTTTGCTGTTTTGATGCTGTTTCAATGTTTCACCCATAGGCTATTCTGCACCCAGTGCTGGGAAGAGTGGTGCTGCCTCTGGCCCCAGCTGGCAGCACCAGCCTCCTGTCATCCAGCAGGCAGATCGGGGCCCACACCCCCATGGAGGAGTCTGGTACAGCACCCACAGCCCACCTGGGGCTTCAGGCAAGCCCCCAATCTGCCTTCTGTGCTTGCATCTGTGTGAGATTTCCATTTCTCGAAGAGATGTCAGACAAGAGGTGAAGTTAGAGAAACAGTAGTAGCCTAGAGGTTCAGAAATAGAATCTGTGTCATGAAAAAGCTTGTAGATTTCAAGGAGTTCAAGGCAAAGAAGGACTTTGAGATTATCGAGTTTGGCCTCCTGTATGTTCCTGGCCTTTACCTTTAGCCATGGGTGACTGATGCCACCTTAGTCGGGGGGGACATGCCCCCCGCCAAGTGACCAGTTAGCAACTGGGGACTGGGGGAGGTGGGCATAGCAAAACATACTGTCCAATGAGCAGCTGTGCTGCTCCCAGAATCAGCTGTGGTGCTTCTGGAAGTGACTGCGGTACTTCCAGAAGCAGCTGCGGTCTACATCCGGCGCTCCCACTCCCCAGCTGGTGCTTGCAGGGGGGGCACTGGAGCTTCCACCTACCCCCCTGTCCATCGCCTAAGCAGGGAGCGCACCGGCCGGTCAGGGGGTGCACCAGCACTCTCAAAGGGTGCACATGCTCCTCCGTGCACCCCTTACATGTTGCCATTGCCTTTAGCCCCCAAGTTGCCGCTGCAGCAGCGAGGGAGGAGGGACTGTAACAGGGATAGCAGCCTCTCTCATGGTGTCCCAGGAGCTGAAGCCTTTTCCCGGTGGGGGGGCTATGCTGAGGGGGTGGAGCAGGACCAGGGATGGGGTCTGCCCAGCACATGGAGCTCTGGCTCCAGCTCTGGCTGCTTTCCAGGGAGAGCCTCAGCCCAGAGCTGTAGTCAGAACTGGCTGACTGAAGCTCTCCCTGCCCCAAGCAGTGCTGCGCGGTGGGGCAGGAGCAGGAGCTGCAGCTGGAGGTTGTCGGAACCAAATGAAGGCCCCAAGGTCACGGTGGGCTGGGCAGTGGCTTGGATATGAAACAGGTGGGATTAGCGGCGAGGAGTTCTGAGTGGTACGTGGACTCGTGCGGTTTCAAAACGAGAAGGTTTATTACTTACGCTTTGGAGCATAGGCAGAGATGCTTGCTTCAGTTACAGTATATTACAAACAATGGAGGGGTCTGTTGGCCCACGGGGTTCCCAAGTGAGCCCTTGTGTTCTACCCCAAAGGATAGGTGCAGCTGCCCACTCGAAAGTCCCAGGGCTGGTCAATAGCTCATTGATAGGATAGACAAACGACAAAACTGTAACATGATAAAACAAAGTCAATGATGTGATGCCAGTCCAAAGTGGACAACGAGAAGAGATGGTCGAAGACAGTGCCGAGGTTGAATGCTGAGATGAAGAAGTAAGTTCGTAGCTGGTGGTTGGTATCAGGTGGTTGGTATCAGGTCTGCTCTCAGCTTTGAGCTCTCCTAGCGAGACAGTCCCTGACAAGTCAGCCTCTGTTCGCTAGTTGAGCAGGTCTCCCCCCTTGGTGGCGGCTCACAAGCCTTTTAAATGAATTTAGTGGCCAATCAAATCGCTCTCTTCATGGAAATTTCTGATCAAATTACCTCATGCAGTCCGCAGACTGAGCATGCGTCTGATCAAACTTTGCATGCGACTGAGCATGTGCAAGGTGGAAAATTAGGTCAGGTCTGATTGACAGGCCTAGGGGTCAAGCAGGGGGCGTATGCTGACCATGCTGTGGAATTTTCCATTAGCCTAGACCTTCTACACATGTCAGAACCAACTCCCTGTGTTGGCAGAGGTTTTTGCTCTGACAGAGGTGAGGAAGGCAGAACAGCACTGCCAGGCCTACCCAGTGCATAGCTTCCCCTTGCCTCAGCGGTTTCTCCTTCTCCCACTCCTGCCCCTACTGCACTGCTCTGGGCAGCGTAGGGGAGGGAGTTGCTTCAGACCAGAACATGGGTCTCTGGCACCAACTGCCTTCCTCTGTCTGCTCGACCTGATGAGCAGCCCCTGTGGGTGGAGTGGATGGAAAGCAGTTGGAGCTGGAGCCCGATCTCCACGCTCTGAGCAGAAGCCACTGGGTTAAAACTACCCCTACCCCTTACCCCTTGCTACCTGAAGCAGTGCAGAAGGGGCAGGAGTGGAAGAGGGAAGTGTCGCTGCAGGTGAGAGGAAGCAGCACTCTGGCTGGGTCCAGCAGGGCTGTTCTGCTCTAGTCACCTCCAGCTGCAGCACCTGCTCCTGCCCCTCCACGTAGTGCTGCCCAGGTCATTGGGCGCTTCAGCCCAGAAACTTCTGCTCTAGCTCCAGCTTCCAGCTGCCTTCCACCCACTCTGCCAGCTCAGCACAATGAGTAGCCCATACCAGGGGTGGGGAGGGTGGAAGCTGGAACCAGAGCTCTGTATGCTGGGCAGAAACCACAGGGTTAAAGGTTGCACCCACCCATCCAGAGCTTAGCTGCAACCATGCCCCTGCCCCTGATGCTGGAGTGTGGAGAGAGGCGAATGCCTGATGGGCTACCACACCCCAGCCAGCAGACCTCAGCTGTGGTCCCCTGGAAAGAGAGGGGAGGCTGGAAATAAACCCTTTTCCTGCTCCCTTTGCTTCAGGGGGCCATTCCGGCCGGCATCTGGCCACAGTCCCACCCTGGGCTAGAGAGCAGAGGGGTAGGACCAGCCCTGCTCTCTTGAGCAGAGAGCATAGCCCAGCCCAGGACTGCAGAGCATGTTGGGATGCTGGGGGACTCTGGTTTATGCAGAAGTTGCATAAACCTGTTTGACCCAAATCAATTAAGTCTGATACAACATTCAACCGGGTTTATTTTAAATCAGTTTCGGTCATTTTGACACTGGTTTATGTGCACTGAACATACATTCTGTAACAGGCTTAAAACAGTTTCTGATTACTTAAACCCATTTATGAGTAACTTTTGCCCCTCGCCTCAAAGGAAAATCTCAAGGGAGGCGCAGGGAAAATCAGACACATTCTGATTCCTACAATGACTTTCATAAACCAACACATCCATCTATCAGAGGTCTTGCAGAATGGCTTCCTAACCAGAAATAACCAGGTAATAAATCTTTTAACACTCTTCACTGTACACGTAAGGCCTGAGGGTGCCCAGATCACTTCAGTAGTGCTTTATCTGTAAAGAGTTCCATTCACTTCT
Source organism: Crocodylus siamensis (assembly GCF_052110815.1). Classification (NCBI taxonomy): domain Eukaryota; kingdom Metazoa; phylum Chordata; order Crocodylia; family Crocodylidae; genus Crocodylus; species Crocodylus siamensis. The sequence continues at coordinate 23,888,441 of NC_143401.1, read as the reverse complement.
TTTTTAATTTTTAACTGCAATCCTTTTTCTGGAAAAATAAACTATAACATGCTCTCAAAAATATAACCTGATTCATTTCTGTAGAATCATCTGATCCTACACAGGAGCTTTGAAAATGTGGTTTCATGGAAAAAGCATCACTATTCCCAATTGGTGGGGAAAGGTTTAAGTACATTGTTGATCAGATCCAAAGAGAAATGTGTTGCAGGAAGATAATTTTTCTCCTTTTTGCAGACAAGGGTTAGGGAAGAAGGCAGGAGGCAGCACAGGAAACCAAGAAAAATCCCACCCCACCTTCTTTTTTTAATATATACAGAAAGACTTTCAAATGCATGTGAATTCCCTGAAGAAAGAAAGGAAAGCCATGGCAGTCTGGTTGAAAATCCCAGGTACAGGGCCTAGATACAGACTAGTTAATGCCCCATATCCCTTTGTGCCATCACACCGCTGTGGAGTCTGGCAGGAGAGAAAAAGGCATTGTCAAGAATTTTTTTCCCTCATACCTCTGCTGGTATCAACTCAGAAAGCTAGATAATAAAAGTGATTAGGTTTACTAGGGTTCCCAGTTTTTTATTGTATTATTAGTGATAAGGATTCATATTCAAACCAATGTTGTTAGTAGCTTAATGGGTAAGCTTAATGTAACATGTGGTGCTGGATTTGCAGCAGGGCTCAGGATCCCTGCAAAGGCAGAACAGGAAAATTTGCAGAAAGTTGTTGCTCGCAAGAGCATATCCATGTTCTTATTTGGCCCCTGAGACAGGAGAGGGGAGGGAGCTCAGCCCTGGGCACTCAGCCAGGCTCAAGAGAAGGGAAGGGACCCGGGACCACAGAGCCGGGGAAGGAACTACCTTGCAGCCTGCCTGAGAAGTGAACCTGCCCTTAGTGATGAGAAGACAACCTGGTATCCTTTTTCCCTCTGAGGCAGAAGGACCCATGTGGAGGAAAAAGGGTGGTAAAGTAGACTTGCCTAGGAGGGCAGGGTGTTGATCTGGGAAAGCTCTGTGGAGAGTTGACTGAGACCTAGGGGACAGTATCAGCACAAGCAGCTGTGTCTGGGACTTGGAGAAAGGTGCTTTTGGGAAGCGGGGGCAGTGTGTGTTTCTTTCACTGGAGTCTCAAGGTTTTAGCTGGGGAGTCGTACTGAGGGTGTCTTTGATTGTATTTGTACAGAGTGTTTTAGTGCATTGATACCTGCCTTTGACAATTGAATTATTGATATCCTGTTCTGCTATTAACTTTATTCATATGTTGACTGTTTTGTAAACAATAAACTGTGTAAATAGTTAGACTGTGCGTACTCCAGTGTGTGAGGAAACCACAACAAAGCACTCCTCGGAAAGGTGGCCCCAGCCTCAGGGGCTGGGAGGTGGAGCGAGGCTATTTGAGACCCCAGGACCCTGAATCTGGACGTGGCCATGGGCAAGTGGGCTGGAGATGGGGGACCCCCTGAGTGGATAGGAGTTTTGAGGCCAATCCTGATGGAGGTCACACAGCCCCAATCTAATCGAGGCTCTTGCAAAAAATGTTGAGTGCTCTCAGGAGCTGATCCTTCCCCATCAGGTGAAGAGACCTTTGATTCTTGGCACACCCATGCTGCAGGGACCCTTGAGTCTGGGGAGGTGCCAAGTATTGAAAAGCGTCGGCAAAAAGTCTGTGAGAGGACTTTTCCCATACAGTTGCTGATCTTGAAGGAGCAGGCATCAGCTCATCAGGGATGACACAGAGATCCCATTTCCCCATCTCAGCCATCCCACCCTGGCTTCCTGACATGCCCCATGTGAAAGAAATGTCTGGTCACTCCTGGCTTTGCCCAAACTGGACTCAGGGCTTGGAAGTGAAATGCCCGGATCAGATCCCAGCCCCAGAGTCCACCAAAGAGCCAGGCCTCGGGGATGCACCTTCTCTGGAGCGTTAATGCAAGCTCAGCATTTCTCTCATGACGTGAGGATTGCCAGAGTTAACTGAATCTGACGACATCAGGAGGAAACTTCCTCAAAGGCTTAAAATCAAACAGCCCTGGGCAACGCATGGTGCTTAGTTGCTCTGGGGGGTGGGCGGGGGATGCAGCCGGGATTCTGTGTGCAAGCTCTTCCCTAGCCAGAGGAATAGGAGCGGGAAGGAGAAGGAGCCAAATCCTGGTGCCAAGTGCTTCTGATCTTATAGCGGAGAGAGAAGAAAAGGAAGGGGATTTTTTCAGGAGATGGCGAGCAAGGGTCACAAGCACGTTTGGCCAGGGTGGACTCTTGCCTTGGATTTAGACGTCTGGTGGACTGGTCCCCTTTGGGATTGTGCTTGGCGAGGAGAGAGGGCCAAAGGTAGCACCACCATTTCCCACCTCCCACTTCCTCTTGCACGACACCTCTTGGCAAAGGAACAGTAGTGATGAACCGTGGCTGCACTCACCCTCTGGGGTCTGGAGCAGCACAAAAGCAGTGACTTCAGCAAGAGATTGCACCGATAGTCCGGTGAGCGTACACAGCTCATTCCACGTGTCAAGTAAAGGCGGAGGGGTGGGAATGTACCACTGCCCCCTCCATCCTGTGCTGCGTAAAATGGCCTCACGTGCCATGCTCTGGCACGCGTCGCAGGGTTGCCGATCCCTGGCGTAGGCCATCCCTGCCAAGCGAAGCCTTTTTGAGCGTCTCCTAGGTAGGCTGCCGGGCAAAAACTGGAGTGCTCTTCTATTGTGACCATATTGTTTTTATTACTGAAAAATAACTGTTTTGAACCAACCTTTTGTCAAGCCTCTATTGGGACCTCCTCAGGCTGCAGCATCACCTCCTTTCCTTGCCCGTGCCCTCCTTCCCCCCACTCCCCACTACATCACATGTATCGTTTTCCACCCCTTTTTCCTTCATTGCCGTGTGGTACCAAGCATGGTCAGCAAGGACATCTTGAGCCCGACTGAATTTGGAATGATTTATTAAACTACGAAATTACAGGGGGAAACTAAAGGGGAGGGAATCTTGATTTGGGGAACTGGGAAGGTCCAGGTCGGGACTGCGGGTCCCTCTGATTCCTGTCCCTGCAAGATAATGGAAGAAGAGGTGAAATGTTAGGACAACGCTGAATTCCCCAGGCTGAGGACAAAAATAACTCCCGTATGGTCCCCGTTGTGGCCATGCTGGCTGCTAACTGAGGCGGTCTGGGCTGAGCAGGACGCTGCATGACTTCAGTTGTCCCTTCCTGCCAGTGCTGGGAATGCCGTCCCATCCCACAGTTGTCCTGGCCCTGTCCAGCTGTGCGGGACGGCTCTGGTCCCCTGTGCAATAGCACGGAGCCTCCTCCCTGCCCGGCAGGGGTTTGTCACCCTCACCCTGACGCACCCAGAAAGCTCATCCTCTTGGGCTCCAAGTGAAGCCTCAGGCTCAGACAAGGCCCACCCGGGGGAAGCTGCCAGGGGGGAGGGTAATGTCCAGGGAGCTCCCACATGGTCCTATGCACAAGCCCTTCACCTTCCTCTTCTTCTTACCTGAGCCTCAGTTTCTGACGTTGGAGCCGCTCCTCCTCTTCCGCCCACTCCCGCTCCCGCTCCTGGAAATAGGTGTCAACTTGCTGCTCCTTTTCTATCCACAGCTGGAGGTTCAACAGGACACAGAAGGGAAGAAAGGAGGAGTCAGGGCAGACAGCTGCAAGCCACCCCGCAGGACACATCCCCACTGACAGGCCAACCACCTCTCTTTACCGCAATTGCGGGACACGTGAGACACACTTATGCACCTGTCGATCAATGAATGTGACCGGGGGTGCACAATCATATAGACAGAGACCCTTCTCCAGTGCACAGGGACATGTGAGAGTTTCCCACAACATGCTCACATATGGGCGCAGACTCCCACAGTGCAGGCATATTTGTGTATGTGTTTTTCCACATCCAGCACCCACAGCCCAAGAGCCCCAGAAGCCACCTGTCAGCAGACGCACAGCCACATCTACCATTGCAAGGCACGGGGCTATGCCCCAGGGTTTCACCTTCCTCCGCAGTACCCCCAGCTTCTTGAGGCCGTGCAGCTGGACAAGGGCTCTCTCCATTTCTGCCAGTTGCTGGCTCCGCTGGTCCCACTTCTGGCTGGGCAGGAAAGCCCGGCAGCTTTGAATGCTTAGGCATTCATGGAGATTACTGACATCCTGCCAAGAAACAGAGACAGTGCCTTAGGCGCCTTGACATGGCCACAGGCTGGGGTTCCTTCTGCACGCTCTATAGGATCCTGAGGTGATGGGAGGCTGTGCCCCAGGAATCACAGGGCCATGGAGGGCAGTTCAGACTCTGCGCAGGTCGCCCACCGGTCTGAACACAGCCTTTCCTGGAGGAACAGGTGCTGTGGTGCACCATTAACTCCAGGCAAAGGACCAAGACCACATGGGACTGCGCCCCAATGCATGGGGATCCCAGGCTCCGTGGTCTACCAATGACTTTGCAGCCATCAGCACGTCCCTCAAGCAGCCTCTTGCTCTACAAGCAGACCATAGGCACATGGCTGTAAATGCTCAGGTCATTCCACACTCACCTGGTTGCTGGTGCTGGGCACCAAACATCTGCCCATTGCCCTTGTCCAGCCTTGTGGGGGGGAGCTGCTCCTGGAGCCAGAGGGAGTGGTCATCCGGCTTCCAGGAGGCGTTAGCGGGATGGGCTTGTCTGGCCAACTGCCAGGGACCTGGAGCTCCGGGAACTGGAGGAAGACAAGGGATGGTTGGCAGAAGGCACTCTGGGGCCCAGTCTCCCCAGGTGGGGATGACCCACACTTTTGCAGGTTGGGAGGAAGCAGGAGGGGCACCTTCCCTACTTAGTGAGGAACCCCACGGCCCTGAAGTCCTGGGTCCTGCCAAAGACTAGTATAGTCCCTGCTTCCCACGACAAAGCTCTGCTGGTTGTGCGGCCAGGTGCTCTGAGAGGAGATATTGTAGGGCCTGAAGCTACTGAAATCTCCAGCAGCAGGAACTGAAGGGAGAAGGTGAGGGTGAGGATGAGGACATGGGAGGCAACGTTTATGTAGTTATGTGGGTCTGTATTGTTGAGAAATCCCACATGGTTTTGCAGAAGACCGGGTGGGGCCACCTTGTAAAGCTGTTTGGTCAGATAGGAATGAAGCAGCATTAGCATGTCTAGAGCGGGGCCAGAACGCACCAACCTTGGGCAAGTGTTGCACTCGCCAACCCTCACCACCACCTTTGCTCAGGGCACTACATTTCTCCTCACGCCTCTGCGAGGCAGCCCGCTCATCACTGCAAGCTGGCAGATGCCCAAAGTGCCATTAGCCAGTGACTCCATTTCAAGTGCCCAAGCTAGAGGCCAGGAGCATAGAGGCCTACTCTGAACACCTGGAGAAACAGCAGGAAAATGAAAGACAGCGACACGCTAGAGCACCCTCGGGAGAGACTCACAAATCAAACAGGCAAGAGGTTGCAAGGCACCCCAAGCACACGAGATGGGAGAACATGCGGAGAGTCAAACAATGTCCTGCATCCGTAAGCCGCAGGTGAGAGAGAGAACCAGCGTGCAAGACTTTACAACCAAGAGCAACAGAAATGAAGGCGAACCCCTAGCAAGCCACTTACACGAAGTGGGCGGGATCCTCGTCTTCTCTCCATTCTTCTTTTATTCCTATCACTATCCTTATAATCTATGGGGTATCTTATCAAGAGGGGATATTAATAATTTCTTAAAAGCTAATTTCTATGACAACTAATATAAAGCTACAAACTATATAAACTAACCAGTATTAACCTACTAACTAGGCTATACTCACTAATAGTACCAAAAGACAGGCAACCATCAATAAAACGCAAGACCTGGGAAACCTCGCTAAGCTAAACACTCTCTCTGGATACCAGCAGAGGTATGAGAAAAAATACTTGACGATGCCTTTTCCCCTCCCACATCACAAGTCTCCATGGCAACGTGGTGGCACGTGTCATAAAGCAGCACGGGCCTTAAAGCAGCCTGTGTCAGGCCCTGTAGCTTGGGTTTCCAACCAGGCTGCCTGAGATTTCCATTTTTCTTTTTGAGTGTACACATGCATGTGAATTTCTTTCTGTGTAAATAAAAACAAGGCAGTGGGGGAGGGGGAAGAGCTATTTCTCAGTTTCCTGTGCCTCCTCTTGCCGTCTTCCCCACGCCTGTCCCCCCAAATGGAGAAGCAATATCTTCCTGAAAGACCTTTTGTCTTGGATCTGATCAATCGTTGATATAAATCCTTCCCAATGACTTGGGAAACGTGATGCTTTTTTCATGACATCTCATTTTCCTAGACTCGTGCGTAGGAGCAGGAACCCAAACATGTCCGATTTCCCCTGTGCAGCCCTGGAGAACCGCGTGTCGGGCATTTTCCTTTGAATGTTGTCTAGGTTTTCCTGTGGCTGGCCTATTGGGACCTCCTCAGGCTGCAGCATCTCCTCCTTTCCTTACCCGCACCCTTCTGCCCCCCAGAACATCCGACGTATCCTTTTCCAAGCCTTTTTCCTCATGCCGTGTGGTACCAACTGTGTTCAGCAAGGGCATCCTGAGCCCGACTGAATCTTAAATGATTTAGGAAACTAGAGGGGGCAACTAAAGGGGCGGGAATCTTGATTTGGGGAATTGGGAAGGTCCGGGCTGGGACTGCATCCCTTTCACGTCCTGCCAACTGGGAATGAGGTGATGGGGTTTAATTTTGGTGGGCAGATTCTCTGGCGCTGGAGTGGTATCAGAGATCCTATCTCCTTTGGGCTCTGCCAGAAACCCGGCCAGCACTGCCGGAGAAAGGAGGACAAGTTCCCGTCCCCACATACTTTTTAATTCCTAATAATTTCTGTCTTATAATTGCTCGTCCTGTAGAAGCTGAAAGTCATTTCAAGGGTTTATCTGCATAGTTTCCACCGTTCATGATGTATCTGGTTTAGCATATTCTGTGAATCCATGACAAAGCAGCACATGGTAGAACTGGCTCTGGCAGCCTCCTGTGAAAGGGCTGGTGTGGCGGGGGTAGATTAGGTACAATGAGGGCACCAGCTACAGCTCAACCCTGCGGAGCTACGTCATCATCTCCAGGGACACCTCCAAGAAACGTATCTCCCTCCAACTCCAGTTGCTGATGGTGGCAGAAACAGAATGACACAGAGCAAAGCAGGGGCTGCACAAAAAGGGGAAGTAGGTTCTTGTCAGTCCACAGGGTCAAGTGCTCTTGAGACACAAAACTTGGAAGGAAACCCTACCTGTGCACGCAGACACATGAACATGTGCACACTTCGCCATCTGCCCTGACTCCCAAGCCAGGCCCAGGGACACTCCCTCTATGCAAATCCCAATCTAGCTCCCTGTGGATCACCATCTCCGTGTTTTCCTCGATCCCAAGTACTGCCTGTGCTGGATACACATAGTGACACCGAGCAGGGCAAGGGCTGCAGAAAAAGAAGCTGTTTCCAGGAAGACAGGGGCCTTTACAGTCATGTCCCGATGGGGCAGAGAGCCCTGGGGCTGCTCACAGGAGGGAAAGAGAGGAAGGCTGTTGTGTCTTACTGTGTTTTCCTTGCACTGTCCCTTGCAGGCCAAAGCCCTCATGTTCAGCACTGCAGGGTTCAGTTTGCTTGTGGCAGTTTTGCAGCACTGGGGACTCCAGGTTCTCTGCTGTGAGGAGCCGGAGGCTATCCTGGTTCCTCTCCCTCCACAGGACTGGGCTGGGTCAAGTCAGAGCAAGTATAAGATCTGCATATATCTACTGAGGGCAATTGTTAGATCCACCCTGGATATGATTCCAAAGAGTTATATTAATAAATGTTAGTTCATCCCAGGAGTGCCCAGAGGCTTGTTGCTGAACTCACAACATATTAACAGCCTGGTCAGGGCCTCTGCCCCACCTTCCCCATTAGAACTGGAATGAGACACGGACTCAGGGCTGCAGGTTCAGCACAAGGGGGAGGTGAAAGGACATAACCCAGATTAGTCCCAAGTCAATCCCAGGGAGACCAGGCACAAGCACAAACACCCACAAACTGATGGCACACAGCCAGGCTGGACTCCCCTGGGATCCCTGCCCACCCTGATGGCCCTCTCATCCAGACCCAGCTCTGCTGCCCCACAGGGAGGAATTGAAGCTTCCCAGGGCAGGCGAGGGTGACCTGCTGCAATTGGAGCCCCGGATCCCTGGCAAAGCAGAGCAGCTCCTGCAGGGAGAAAGCTGCCACCTTCTGCAGATCCTCCCTTCCCTGTCTGCTGCTGTGCCATATCCCCCAGCCATAGCTTCTCCTGACCCAGCTCCAGCCTGGCAGATTCCCTAGCTGGTCAGCGCACCCTCTTCTTGCCTAGACCTGCCTGCTGTGGCTGGGGGAGAATACAGGCTTTCCCTCACTCCAGGCAGCGGGCTGGTGTGTCTGTGATAGGGACACAAGCAGACAAAGCATCTCCTTGTCCATGCTGGTAGCCCTCTGTGCAATGCCCTGGGCAAGCCCTACTCTAGTGAATCCCCCTCGGCCTGTGTTCCCTGCCTGCCTCAGGCACCACCATGTATTGCTGTCCTGGACATACCGACACAGGCCGTGCACAGAAGGGGAATCTCATTCCATCCCAAGCACTCAGGACCTTTAATGCACCCTTCCCCTGTGCAAGCTGAATGAAGTCAGCAACCCAGACCATGGCTTTCAAGCACTGGATGCTACCAGGGGTGGGAACAGCTCTCTTTCCACCAACTCAGTTCCAAGGAAAACTAACACAGCTCAACACTGATCCCAGCCCCTCTAATGCTCCCCCTGTAAAACCCACATGCAAACCCTGCACCACACAAACCCCTGGCTGCCCCCCAGGTCTGGAGCCAGATGGTGCTTTGCTCCCTGGGTTTCTCACTGCATCAAGGGAGAAAAAGGTCCCCAGGGGACAAAGAGGCACATGGGGAAAATGCCCAACCGCAGGTCAGGTGTCTTGCTCCCAGGGGAGGTTTCAGTCCAGGGCTCTAGCTGTGAGGGCCCAACCTGGAGCAGCCCACAGCCTCCCTGCAGCTTGCTGGAGCAGCTGGGGCTGGGGGTGCTGAGCGCAGCGGTAACATGAGGTGGGAAGAGGGAAGGCCTGGATCCCACAAGTGCCACGGTGCTGAGGGACCCCATGTGCTCACACTTATTGGTATCTCTGCCTGTATCAGACCAGGGAGTTGGACCTCAGAGGTGAAAGCTTCCACATGGATAGTACCTTCATAGAAATAGGAATGGGATCTGCCATCTGACACCTGAGCCTGTTGCAGCCCGAGGAAGGGCTCAGCCTCCTCTGGCAAGTAGAGTGGGAAAAAATCCTCAGGGAAAATGGAAAGCCATGACTAGGTAAACAGGCAGAAGGATGTGCTAAACTAAAACCAAACCAGCTTGTCTGCAGTGAAGCCCTTATGTGAGTCCACAGCAAATTTCAGAAGGATTTGCAGCACTGATAAACTCTCCTGTCTTTTTATTTCATGTTACAGACTACACACCTATTCAATGGAGGCTTTTTATAACACACACAGAGGGGGAGATCCATTCTTCCCCTATGTGTGCAAAACTGTCCATGTGGCAGGGGCTGTTGAGTGAATGATCTGTACTGAAGGTCACAAATGTAGGTACTTCTGTTTGGAGCTGATGTCATTGTATGTTCTGTCCATTTTGAAGGCAAGCATTTCCCAATCATTTTCAATGAACCAGTCCTGCAGTTTCTTTGTGGAGAAGCCTCGAGTTTTTTGGCATGCCTCATGGATGCCTTTCTTGAAGTGCTCTCTCTTCCTCAGGTGATCTGCGGTGTCAAGAGCATCAGCCAGTTGGCATGATTCTCTTGGAGGCACTGCTGGAGGTGATGTCTCTTAGCAGGGTTTTTCCAGCACTTGAGATTGAACCTCTTCTTTGGTTGCTTCTTTTGCTGACACATTGCTGTGGCCATGTGGATGGACATGATGGAACGGATCAGACAAGGATCTTTCCAGCAGCCTTTGGGGCTGGTCTTCTCCTTGTCTTCTCCTCATGTCCTGCCTGAGACAGCTGATGACAGGGATTCAGAAGAATCTGATGATTGTTCGAATCTGAGCGGGCCGCAACGGGAGTGCTTCCGCTGCGACTGTTATGGCGGTTGGAGTCCTGCACTGGTCTGGCCATAGCTGTGCTGAGGTGGACTTTGCAATGTACTATGATATAGTCCATTAGGTGCCAGGCAAGCACTGCGATATAGTCTGTTAGGAGCCAGGGTTTTGAGCAGGGGTGCTTGCACAATGGCTTCCACTTCTTGCTTTGTGATTTATTCATATGGATACAGCCACGGAGTAGCAGAACAAGCTCTAAGCAACCTTTAAGCAATGCCACTAAGGGGGAAGACTACAGTGACAGTTTTAGGTATGATATCCATGGCAAGTCATCAGCAGCAGCCTGGTGTAGGTTTTTAACACAATCATTAAAAGGATAAATAGGACATTCCTCCATGATATGTGCTACACTCCCACTTGGCGTCTTTAATAAAATTCCATTTATAAAATACCTAGTTGTCCACCTTTTTCAACGTAGTCCAGCTCTGCCTTAGTTAAGCAAAGCCAGGAGGTTTAGATGTAGGGTTCATGGCAAGAACTGTATTAATGAGGTCAATTGTCTTGCATCGCTGGGTCCATTTTCCTTGATATCAAACTTTTCGTGATTCAGTTCTTTTCCCACACTCCAAAATGGCCTTCTTTGACATGAGTCTTGGCATATGGGGGTCATCAAGTTCCTCAGAAGTTGATAGGGAATTGAATATAGGCAGTTTTTTGTGGACTCTTTAGTTAGCCTCTTCTCGAAGATGTGGAGGAGGGGTATGCAATAGAAGAGACAGCCAAGGAACATGAGTGTATCTGCAAGTACCTGTCATCAGTTTCAATGGTTCATTCAGTTGCTTTGTGATGATTAGATCATATTGTGCATGCTTGTTCAGGAAAAGAAATTGATGCAGCTCTGGGCACAAGTGTTGTCCTTCAATCCAGTTCAGCACTGTTCGTGCTGTGCACTGGGGTGTGGACAGTCCAGGTTGCAAACCTCAGTACTTGACTTGGACAGATCCCGGGCAGGTGACATGACATGGGCTGTTTAAGGTGCCTTTTCTAGTGCCCTCCACACACAGGACAGCAGAATTAATGTGAAATAGGCCTGCTCAGTCATAATTGCAGCTACCTAATCACAGGCCTGTCTCAGTTGCAAGTACAAAATAACCATCCTACAGTCATTGCCTCTGTAAGTGCAGGTCCATGATGAGGTGCAGGTCTGTGACTAGGGGCTTCTGGTAATTGCTAGCGTCTGCCCCCATTGCCACTCACCCATCATGGTAGGACATGCTATTGAAGCAAGAGGCTTGTGCACATCTTTTAATGTGGGGATGAAATGGCGCATCAGCAACCAGACAGTACTTCATAGAAAGGAACCTGAATCCCATGCCAAGGAAAACTGAGAGGACTGAAGATTTCTGTTCTGCAGAAGTCTAGATCTGCCTCTGCCACCATCGTGAAATATTCTTGCTTCATCTGCCTCTGCCACCATCATGAAATATTCTTTCTTTGTCTGCATGCTCCACCATCAATGACTTTTATCTTTATTTTTGGATAACTATTAGCCTGGTGACTCACTCTCCACTTTGCCAACATGGCTGACCCTAGCAGAAGTACAGAACTGCAGACAGCATCGCTCTCAGTGTCAGTGATAGCAGACAAACCTCTCTCCATCCTGTCACAATTGCGATCCTGGTGAGGATGCCTTGGGCAACAGACCTTTGCCTATGAGAGCAAAAATTAAAGCAGAACAAAAATCCTGCATGAGTGAAATCCCCTGTGATTTCCACATCAGGACAATGAAGACCCTTCTGCAAAGCACTTGGGTGGGCTAGTTCTGTGCAGCTTTCTTCATGTAGCCATTGTTAGTAGCCAGCATATTGCAGACTACCTGTACACAGACACTTTACCCATTACTCTAACTTTGGGAAGGGATCTTGTGGGGTTAGTGCTTGCAGGAGGAGAGGTCAGAACTGGAGCAGGATACTCAGTAAAAGAGAAAAAGAGAAAAACACAAGTTCTTCTCCCACTCCAGCCACAGCCTTTCCAATGTAAGCTTTGGCCACAGCTTAAATGTTGTCCCAGTGTCCCTCCCCAGCCCACTTGAGGGAGGGATGAATGCCTGCCTGTCTGCAGGGAGGGAATGGCAATGGCAGGGCTAACTGCCCCAGCCAAAGTTTTGGGGGTTTGAGTTGCAGCGTTCCACTAAGATTGGGACTTCCTCAAACTCTCAATGCAGCAAAGCATGTATTAGGAGACAGCAAAACTGACAGAGGATCACCCTCTCACTGTTAATTACATGCAAGATGTAGGGGGAATATCAACATTAGGACTTACTAGGCCCCTCTGTTGGAGTGTGCGGGCCCAAAACAAGGAGACAAGAGACGAGGCTGCAGAAACCTACAAGGAGTGAGAAACCACTTACATGCTCAGACAGGCAGAGGCACCAACACTATCATCCCATGGGCCCATCCTGGATTGGGCAGGGGAGGATGGAGGGAGGGGATGACAGAGGTAAAGGGGGAGGGGAGGAGTACAGGTCTTCACCTCCGGTGGGCGAAGCAGCAGGGGATGATCCAGGCCAGCTGGAACCTGTGGGAGAAGGGCAGAATCAGGGCACGCTCAGTGTGGGGCCCCTCTGCTCACTGCCGGGAACAACCACGGGGTAAAGGAGAGTCTCCCCAGCAGGGAGCAGGACCTGGTTCTCACACATGGCTCAGTGGGGCTTTCTGTCCCCAGCAGGCCTGGCCTGGGCCAGAAGCTCTGAGCTCCAAACCCCGGGGTGAACCCCTGGCAACAGGGTCCTTGGCCCCAGAGGGGCCAACCCAGGAGATAGCTGCTCCATACTGGGCACTTGGGCCCTGGCAGAGAGGCAGGATGGGTCATCTTGACCGGCCTGGAGGCAGGGGGCACTTGACCAACATGTGGGCTGGCGGAGGGGCAGCCTGTCAGGCCTGGGGCCAGCTGGGGGTTGTGGAGGCGGGGAGGGGGCATTCACCTTCTCTCTGCTCCCCCCTTCTCCTCCTCCTGTCTGCTGCAGTGTTAGCCCTGGGGGTGGGAGGCAGAGGCACTGGTCACCTCGTATTCACCCCAAGCCCCAGGCCCCTGCCACTGCCATCACCCCATTCCCAGGCCTCCGCTCTCTCCTGTGGTACACTGCCTGTGTACCAGGGACTGGCCATGAGCACCCTGCCAGACCCATCTCCCTTCCTCCCTCTGTGCTGCCTGTGCCTAGGTCTGGTTCCTGGCTGCAGTCTGGATATATACCACAGGGATGGCTCCCAGCACAGAGAGCCTAGGACTGCAGTACCCCGCCCCAGTCCTGCCCCACTTAGACACCCAGGGCCCTGGAGGGATTTGCAGGCAAGGCACTTACTGAAGACACACTAGTTATTTCCTCTTCACTCACCTCTTCCCTCCCAAGGCCTTCAGAGCTGGGAAGCAACCCAGGGCTCCTGGCCCTCAACCCATCCTTCTCCCAACCTGCAAGACCCTTTCCAGTGATGCAAAAAAATTGCGGTTCGTTTCTTTTGGAGACTCGCAAATAATAATTTCTCAGGCACGCACTATTGGCAGAACAAAAGGTGTATTTGCAAATAGGGTCAGAGCAGAGACAGAGAATCTCAGATCACTCCGCCAATGAGGAAAACTCTCAGCTGGCTTTTATCTCTTTTCTCCTGGGCACGTGTGCAGAAACAGGAACTCTTACAACTCATTTCCGGTTCATACAAACATACATGTGATTACGTCACGTCATCCGTCGCATGTTCATTATAATTAACTACTTAAGTATGTGGGGTGGATAGGCATATATGCATCAGCTAATTACGCACGCTCAGAAAGCTCTCTAGGTCACCAAGAGTTGAAATCCCGCCCCCCTTTCAAGGACACAGTCAGTTGAATTCCAGCTTCTGTAATCTGCATGAGAAAAGGCTAGAGGGAGGCTGGGGGAGTGTGTGATTTAGTATAAGAAAGAGATAGTAAATTGGCCAAGAGGGGGAAGGAATGTCCTTGGTGGTGTTTCTCCTTATCAGGTACGAGATGCAAACTGTGCAGTTCTAACAACACTCTATTCATTATGCATTTCTAATAATATTTCTAACACCAGGACCAGGAATGGACTCCTGGCTCCAGCCCTCCCTCAGCTGCCCTCACTGATCCCATGCTCACAACCTAACACTAGGAAAAGCATCATGTTTGCCAGCTGTAGGGCCTCTTATGGTTCTGGACTGACTCATGGATTTGACAGATTTGGCTTCAAACACAAAACATCTCTTTAAAAAACAAAACAAAACAAATTAGAAAAAGCATTATACTTTTCCCCCTGTCCTGTCTTTTTTGGACCCTGAGGAGTCTTTGTCCTCGCCTCCATCCAGCGGTACAGGGGGGTCGCACCCCACGTTAACCAGGCAGAGGACCTTTGTCTGGGTGGAGGTGTCCTGATGCTGGGGCCCCTGTGCCTGGGTGCTGCCCTCCCTGGTGAGGGGAGTACTGGCCTGTGTCCCTGCCTCAATCCCCTGACTGCACAAGAAGCAACTGAATCATGAACTGAATTCAATCCCAACAGGCCCTTTGAAGGAAGAACTCCCCCAGCTGCAAACACCTCTGTTCCCAGCACCTCCAGCCTGCCCTGCAGCTGGAACGCTGGATGTGACACCCTGGGCCCCCACAAAGTAACAGTATGAAAAGCTCCATACCTCTCCCCATGTCCTGCTCCTTTGGAACAACGGCAAGCCTCTGTTTGTGTGCTTGTCGCTGTCCTTGCCAAGGGTTCCCCCTGGCACTCCACGTCTGTCAGGCAGAGGGCCATGGTTTGGGTGCTGGTGTGCTCGTTGTGGGCACCGTCTTCCTGGGTGCCAGCCTCTGTGGTAGGGGGCAGGTTCACCTGGGTCCCAGTGTCTTCCTGGGACCCTGCCCCCTTCTCCTGGCGGGGGCTAATGCACAGAAGGATTGCACAGAAAGGAACTGGTCAGAAATGGGACCTGGACTGAATTCATCCCCTCTAGCACCATGGAAGGAACAACTTCCCTACCTGCAAAAAGCACCACTTGCAACACCCCATAGCCTGCCCCAGAGCCCACTAGCTACCCAGCAGAGCTGCACCTCACCCTCCCCTCCCTGTCCCCCACTTACTCCCTCCAGAGTGGCCAGCACTCCTCCACCATCCCCTCCATGGGAGGCTGTTGCAAATGAAAAAGCAAAATGGCAGTGAGGACAAAATACAACCCCTGGCCCAGAGCTGGCACCCGGCAGAGTATGGGGGGAGGCTCATGGAGGGGACAGCAATCGATGAAGCAGGGGAGGTCAGTGCAGCACAGATATGTCACCCCACTGGTCCCAAAGTGTAACATCCGCAAAGCTCACATGGTGCCCAGCACTGCACACACAAGCCCTCCACCCACAGAGCCAGGCCCCCTCTACTGCAGGGCCTCGCACATCAGGGGCACAGCCTTGCTCTGTGCACACACAGGCACACAGACACTCTCCCTCCTGCTGGGGCAGGGGTATGCAGAGCGGCTCACCTCTGTGGGTCAGTCCTCCACAGCCTGGCCCTGCCCCCTCTGGGCCTTGAGGGCGAGCACCAGGGCACTATTTTGGCATGTCAGGTCCTTCACTTGAGCCTGCATGAGAATCACCCCAGCCCATGGCTGCACCAAGCGTATCGGGCCTCTGCACCAACAGCGTTACCCCCCATCAGGCCCTTCTTCTCCCCACATGCAATGTGTCAGGACCCTGTTCTCTGCTTTCACATCCTCTGGGATTTACCCTGCCTGGTCAAGCTTGGCCTCAGACTGCTCCCTCTCCTGCCCCATGGTCCTGCTGGCCCCTGCCACCCATAAACTCACCAGGAGCTGCTGCTCCCTTTACTGAGCACTGTGGAGACAAAAAACATTTGTGGGCTTAGAGAGATTGATGGCACCATCCCACAAAACACCCCTTCCCCAAGGAGAGACTTGCACAGAAGAAGGGATGGGTCCTGGGCTTTTGCCCTGACCCCTGTGCCGCACAATGGGAACAGCCATCTCCCTCCCCAGTCCCACACCTACTGGGACAGGAGGACTGCCTCATTCTGCTCCTGTTGTGCTGGTCAGGCCCTCAGCACCTTCAGCTCAAGCTGCAGCAAATGAGACAGTGGAGGTGAGAGAGGCCTCATGACACTGCCTGTCTGTCTGTCTGTGCCCATAGCCACCTCTTGCCCCAATCTGTCCCTCTGGCCTTGCCTTTGCCCTCCATTCCCCAGCGCAGCTCCAGGCTTGTCCCTCTGGTCAAGCAAACACAGATTTCATTTTGCCTACTACCATGCCAGCTGTTTTGTCTGGCAGGGGCAAAACTTCAGGGTACTTGGAGTAATAGTTGACTATGATCAAATAAGACAGTCCCCATTGGTCAAAAATGTCCCTTGCCAGTTTTAGCCAAGGCAGGTCTGGGATATCATGTGAGATCATGGGGTCTTTCTAATTACTGGGTTGGAGCTCTTGACAAAGTGCACAATTCGCAATCCATTGCTCAATATGGGCATTAATTTTAGGCCAATACATGATTTGTCGAGCTTACGCTTTCGACCTTTGTATGCCTTATGGGTTGAGTGAAGCAATGTCAACATGTTGGTCCTCACACCACTTGGAAAGATTATTTTTGGCCCAATCATAAGCAAATCATCCTGAATCTGGATTTGACCTCTGAGAGGCCAGTAGGGCTTTATTTCAGCTTTGACTTGTTTTTGCCTGCTCGGCCATCCATTAAGATGCTGTGCTCTAAGGGCTTGTAGGTCCTTGTCAGACTTTGTGTGCTCCTGTAACTGCTGAAGTAACTGGTCACTGAGTGCTGTGTTTCTGTCAGACTGTGAATCACCTTTTCTGAGTGGAAAAGATCAAGTTCAGGAGGAGGAGTGAGCATTGTGGCTCTAGAAAGTGTGTCTGCCTCTAACATGTCTTTGCCTTTGGTATAGTGAATAGGAAATTGGCCCAAACCTTCAAAAACGTCTGGGTATATTTTCAGAAGGGCTGCCCTGGTTTGTAGGTGCTGTCAGAGCCATTCCATGAACTCGTCTGATAAGGTCTAAGGTGGTGCATGCCACCCTACCAAGTATTGGTGGATCGCTATTGTCTGTTATATAAAAAGTTAAATCAGATTAATTAGCACCAGATATGTAGTGTGCAATGATTGCACCTTGTGGTTTGATGTGTGCACCGCCAAAGCAACCAATGTAACGAGTTGCAGTCTTCCGTACTTTGCCTTGCAAAGCCTTTGCTACATCTGCTGGGATAGTTTTTATTTCTGTTCCAGTATCTAACTTAAAAGCAACTGGCAAACCAGCAATCATGACTGTGCTATATCTGGCATTCTGGTTATCAAAGGTCTGCGAGTGCTTCTTTGCAGACATTGCACCCACATATAGGGCACTGACTCCTTTTGCAGACTGTGGTGTCTCCCCGTTTGAGTTGCACATTTTTGCAAAGCGGTTCACTTCCAAGCATTTGTAACAAGTTTCTCCAAAAGCTGAGCAGGACCAAGACTTGTGTGTGCTTCCACACCTTTTGCCTTTGTTAGTTTCATTGCCCACCCATGAGTGACTGGTGCCTTCTGAATATGGGGGGGACCCACAGAAGCCGGCAATGGAGGTGGCCCTGTCAGGGGGGGAACCAGCCCTACCGAGACTATCAGTGTCAGTTGTCAGGGTGGGCACTGTCCCCATCGGTTGGCGGGGCAAGTGCACCCCCGTGCACCTCCTACCAGTTGTCTTTGACTTCAGCAAGAGACTGCACTTATCCTCTGATGAGTGCAGACAGCTCATTCCACATATCAAGTAAAGTCAGAGGGGTGGGAATGAACCACTGGCCCTCCATCCTGTCCCCAGTAAAATAGCCTCACATGCCATGCTCTGGCACATGTCGCAGGGTTGCCGATCCCTGGCGTAGGTCATCCCTGCCAAAGTGAGCTTTTTTGAGTGTTTTCTAGGTAGGCTGCCGGGCAAAAACTGGAGTGCTCTTCTATTGTGACCATATTGTTTCTATTACTGAATACTAACAGTTCTGAACCAACCTTTCCTCAAGCCTCTACTGGGACCTTCACAGTCTGCAGCATCTCCTCCTTTCCATACACTCCCCCTGCTGCCCAACATCACATGTATCCTTTTCGCCCCCGGGTTTCCTCGTTGTGGTCGGGTACCAACTGTGGTCGTCAAGGACATCCTGAGTCTGACTGAATTTTTATTTATTAAACGACAGGGGGAAACTAAAGGGGTGGGAATCTAGATTTGGGAAACTGGGAAGGTCTGGGCCAAGACTGCGGGTCCGTCTGATTCCTGTAACTGCAACATAAGGGAAGAAGAGGTTTAATGTTAGGACAATGCTAAATTCCCCAGGTTGAGGGCACACATAACTCCCATGTGGTCCCCGTTGCGGCCATGCTGCCTGCTAACTGAGGCGGTCTGGGCTGAGCAGGACACTGCCTGACTACAGCTGACCCATCGTGCCAGTGCTGGGGATCCTGTCGCGTCCCACAGCTGTTTTGGCACTGTCCAGCTGTGGAGGACGGCTCTGGTCCCCTGTGCAATAGCATGGAGCCTCCTCCCTGCCTGGCAGGGGTTTGTCACCCTCACCCTGACTCACCCAGAAAGCTCATCCTCTCAGGCTCCAAGTGGAGCCTCAATCCCAGACAAGGCCCACCCGGGGGAAGCTGCCAGGGGTGGAGGGTAATGTCCAGGGAACTCCCACATGGTCCTATGCACAAGCCCTTCACCTTCCTCCTCCTCTTACATGAGCCTCAGTCTCTGATGCTGAAGCTCTTCCACCTCTTCTGCCCACTCCCTCTCCTGGAAATATTTCACAACTTGCTGCTCCTTTTCTATTCACAGCTGGAGGTTCAACGGGACAAAAGGAGGAGTCAGGGCAGACAATTGCAAGGGACCCCACAGGACAAATCTCCATCAACATGCCAGCCACCCCTCCTCACCCCAATCCAGGGACACATGAGACACACTTATGTGCCTCTCGATCAATGAATGTGGCTTGGGGGTGGGGCACAATCATACAAACAGACCCTTCTCCAGTGCACAGGGACCTGTGGGAGTTTCCCACAACATCCTTTCGTATGGGCACAGACTCCCACAGTGTGGGCAGATTTGTGTATGTGTTTTTCCACATACAGCACCCACAGCCCAAAAGCCCCATTTCCCCATCTCAGCCATCCCACCCTGGCTTCCTGGCATGCTTTGCCCAAACTGGACTCAGGGCTTGGAAGTGAAATGCCCAGATCAGATCCCAGCCCGAGTCCACCAGAGAGCCAGGACTCAGGGATGCACCTTCTCTGGAGTGTTAATGCAAGCTCAGCATTTCTCTGATGACGTGAGGATTGCCAAGGTTAACTGTATCTGACAACATAAGGAGGAAACTTCCTCAAAGGCTCCTACCGTGTGGTACCCTGAACACCTGGAGAAACAGCAGGAAAATGAAAGACAGCGACACGCTAGAGCACCCTCGGGAGAGACTCACAAATCAAACAGGCAAGAGGTTGCAAGGCACCCCAAGCACACGAGATGGGAGAACATGCGGAGAGTCAAACAATGTCCTGCATCCGTAAGCCGCAGGTGAGAGAGAGAACCAGCGTGCAAGACTTTACAACCAAGAGCAACAGAAATGAAGGCGAACCCCTAGCAAGCCACTTACACGAAGTGGGCGGGATCCTCGTCTTCTCTCCATTCTTCTTTTATTCCTATCACTATCCTTATAATCTATGGGGTATCTTATCAAGAGGGGATATTAATAATTTCTTAAAAGCTAATTTCTATGACAACTAATATAAAGCTACAAACTATATAAACTAACCAGTATTAACCTACTAACTAGGCTATACTCACTAATAGTACCAAAAGACAGGCAACCATCAATAAAACGCAAGACCTGGGAAACCTCGCTAAGCTAAACACTCTCTCTGGATACCAGCAGAGGTATGAGAAAAAATACTTGACGATGCCTTTTCCCCTCCCACATCACAAGTCTCCATGGCAACGTGGTGGCACGTGTCATAAAGCAGCACGGGCCTTAAAGCAGCCTGTGTCAGGCCCTGTAGCTTGGGTTTCCAACCAGGCTGCCTGAGATTTCCATTTTTCTTTTTGAGTGTACACATGCATGTGAATTTCTTTCTGTGTAAATAAAAACAAGGCAGTGGGGGAGGGGGAAGAGCTATTTCTCAGTTTCCTGTGCCTCCTCTTGCCGTCTTCCCCACGCCTGTCCCCCCAAATGGAGAAGCAATATCTTCCTGAAAGACCTTTTGTCTTGGATCTGATCAATCGTTGATATAAATCCTTCCCAATGACTTGGGAAACGTGATGCTTTTTTCATGACATCTCATTTTCCTAGACTCGTGCGTAGGAGCAGGAACCCAAACATGTCCGATTTCCCCTGTGCAGCCCTGGAGAACCGCGTGTCGGGCATTTTCCTTTGAATGTTGTCTAGGTTTTCCTGTGGCTGGCCTATTGGGACCTCCTCAGGCTGCAGCATCTCCTCCTTTCCTTACCCGCACCCTTCTGCCCCCCAGAACATCCGACGTATCCTTTTCCAAGCCTTTTTCCTCATGCCGTGTGGTACCAACTGTGTTCAGCAAGGGCATCCTGAGCCCGACTGAATCTTAAATGATTTAGGAAACTAGAGGGGGCAACTAAAGGGGCGGGAATCTTGATTTGGGGAATTGGGAAGGTCCGGGCTGGGACTGCATCCCTTTCACGTCCTGCCAACTGGGAATGAGGTGATGGGGTTTAATTTTGGTGGGCAGATTCTCTGGCGCTGGAGTGGTATCAGAGATCCTATCTCCTTTGGGCTCTGCCAGAAACCCGGCCAGCACTGCCGGAGAAAGGAGGACAAGTTCCTGTCCCCACATACTTTTTAATTCCTAATAATTTTGCTCCTATAATTGCTCGTCCGGAAGAACCTGAAAGACATTTCAAGGCGTTTGCTGCCTAGTAAATAGTTAGACTCTGCGTACTCCAGAGCGGAGGGAGAGCACAACAAAGCACTCCTCGGAAAGGTGGCCCCAGCCTTAGGGGCTGGGAGGTGGAGCGAGGCTATTTGAGACCCCAGGACCCTGAATCCGGACGTGGCCATGGGCAAGTGGGCTGGAGATGGGGGACCCCCTGAGTGGATAGGAGTTTTGAGGCCAATCCTGATGGAGGTCACACAGCCCCAATCTAATCGAGGCTCTTGCAAAAAATGTTGAGTGCTCTCAGGAGCTGATCCTTCCCCATCAGGTGAAGAGACCTTTGATTCTTGGCACACCCATGCTGCAGGGACCCTTGAGTCTGGGGAGGTGCCAAGTATTGAAAAGCGTCGGCAAAAAGTCTGTGAGAGGACTTTTCCCATACAGTTGCTGATCTTGAAGGAGCAGGCATCAGCTCATCAGGGATGACACAGAGATCCCATTTCCCCATCTCAGCCATCCCACCCTGGCTTCCTGACATGCCCCATGTGAAAGAAATGTCTGGTCACTCCTGGCTTTGCCCAAACTGGACTCAGGGCTTGGAAGTGAAATGCCCGGATCAGATCCCAGCCCCAGAGTCCACCAGAGAGCCAGGCCTCGGGGATGCACCTTCTCTGGAGTGTTAATGCAAGCTCAGCATTTCTCTCATGACGTGAGGATTGCCAGAGTTAACTGAATCTGACGACATCAGGAGGAAACTTCCTCAAAGGCTTAAAATCAAACAGCCCTGGGCAACGCATGGTGCTTAGTTGCTTTGGGGGGTGGGCGGGGGATGCAGCCGGGATTCTGTGTGCAAGCTCTTCCCTAGCCAGAGGAATAGGAGCGGGAAGGAGAAGGAGCCAAATCCTGGTGCCAAGTGCTTCTGATCTTATAGCGGAGAGAGAAGAAAAGGAAGGGGATTTTTTCAGGAGATGGCGAGCAAGGGTCACAAGCACGTTTGGCCAGGGTGGACTCTTGCCTTGGATTTAGACGTCTGGTGGACTGGTCCCCTTTGGGATTGTGCTTGGCGAGGAGAGAGGGCCAAAGGTAGCACCACCATTTCCCACCTCCCACTTCCTCTTGCACGACACCTCTTGGCAAAGGAACAGTAGTGATGAACCGTGGCTGCACTCACCCTCTGGGGTCTGGAGCAGCACAAAAGCAGTGACTTCAGCAAGAGATTGCACCGATAGTCCGGTGAGCGTACACAGCTCATTCCACGTGTCAAGTAAAGGCGGAGGGGTGGGAATGTACCACTGCCCCCTCCATCCTGTGCTGCGTAAAATGGCCTCACGTGCCATGCTCTGGCACGCGTCGCAGGGTTGCCGATCCCTGGCGTAGGCCATCCCTGCCAAGCGAAGCCTTTTTGAGCGTCTCCTAGGTAGGCTGCCGGGCAAAAACTGGAGTGCTCTTCTATTGTGACCATATTGTTTTTATTACTGAAAAATAACTGTTTTGAACCAACCTTTTGTCAAGCCTCTATTGGGACCTCCTCAGGCTGCAGCATCACCTCCTTTCCTTGCCCGTGCCCTCCTTCCCCCCACTCCCCACTACATCACATGTATCGTTTTCCACCCCTTTTTCCTTCATTGCCGTGTGGTACCAAGCATGGTCAGCAAGGACATCTTGAGCCCGACTGAATTTGGAATGATTTATTAAACTACGAAATTACAGGGGGAAACTAAAGGGGAGGGAATCTTGATTTGGGGAATTGGGAAGGTCCAGGTCGGGACTGCGGGTCCCTCTGATTCCTGTCCCTGCAAGATAATGGAAGAAGAGGTGAAATGTTAGGACAACGCTGAATTCCCCAGGCTGAGGACAAAAATAACTCCCGTGTGGTCCCCGTTGTGGCCATGCTGGCTGCTAACTGAGGCGGTCTGGGCTGAGCAGGACGCTGCATGACTTCAGTTGTCCCTTCCTGCCAGTGCTGGGAATGCCGTCCCATCCCACAGTTGTCCTGGCCCTGTCCAGCTGTGCGGGACGGCTCTGGTCCCCTGTGCAATAGCACGGAGCCTCCTCCCTGCCCGGCAGGGGTTTGTCACCCTCACCCTGACGCACCCAGAAAGCTCATCCTCTTGGGCTCCAAGCGAAGCCTCAGGCCCAGACAAGGCCCACCCGGGGGAAGTTGCCAGGGGGGAGGGTAATGTCCAGGGAGCTCCCACATGGTCCTATGCACAAGCCCTTCACCTTCCTCTTCTTCTTACCTGAGCCTCAGTTTCTGACGTTGGAGCCGCTCCTCCTCTTCCGCCCACTCCCGCTCCCGCTCCTGGAAATAGGTGTCAACTTGCTGCTCCTTTTCTATCCACAGCTGGAGGTTCAACAGGACACAGAAGGGAAGAAAGGAGGAGTCAGGGCAGACAGCTGCAAGCCACCCCGCAGGACACATCCCCACTGACAGGCCAACCACCTCTCTTTACCGCAATTGCGGGACACGTGAGACACACTTATGCACCTGTCGATCAATGAATGTGACCGGGGGTGCACAATCATATAGACAGAGACCCTTCTCCAGTGCACAGGGACATGTGAGAGTTTCCCACAACATGCTCACATATGGGCGCAGACTCCCACAGTGCAGGCATATTTGTGTATGTGTTTTTCCACATCCAGCACCCACAGCCCAAGAGCCCCAGAAGCCACCTGTCAGCAGACGCACAGCCACATCTACCATTGCAAGGCACGGGGCTATGCCCCAGGGTTTCACCTTCCTCCGCAGTATCCCCAGCTTCTTGAGGCCGTGCAGCTGGACAAGGGCTCTCTCCATATCTGCCAGTTGCTGGCTCCGCTGGTCCCACTTCTGGCTGGGCAGGAAAGCCTGGCAGCTTTGAATGCTTAGGCATTCATGGAGATTACTGACATCCTGCCAAGAAACAGAGACAGTGCCTTAGGCGCCTTGACATGGCCACAGGCTGGGGTTCCTTCTGCACGCTCTATAGGATCCTGAGGTGATGGGAGGCTGTGCCCCAGGAATCACAGGGCCATGGAGGGCAGTTCAGACTCTGCGCAGGTCGCCCACCGGTCTGAACACAGCCTTTCCTGGAGGAACAGGTGCTGTGGTGCACCATTAACTCCAGGCAAAGGACCAAGACCACATGGGACTGCGCCCCAATGCATGGGGATCCCAGGCTCCGTGGTCTACCAATGACTTTGCAGCCATCAGCACGTCCCTCAAGCAGCCTCTTGCTCTACAAGCAGACCATAGGCACATGGCTGTAAATGCTCAGGTCATGCCACACTCACCTGGTTGCTGGTGCCGGGCACCAAACATCTGCCCATTGCCCTTGTCCAGCCTTGTGGGGGGGAGCTGCTCCTGGAGCCAGAGGGAGTGGTCGTCCGGCTTCCAGGAGGCGTTAGCGGGATGGGCTTGTCTGGCCAACTGCCAGGGACCTGGAGCTCCGGGAACTGGAGGAAGACAAGGGATGGTTGGCAGAAGGCACTCTGGGGCCCAGTCTCCCCAGGTGGGGATGACCCACACTTTTGCAGGTTGGGAGGAAGCAGGAGGGGCACCTTCCCTACTTAGTGAGGAACCCCACGGCCCTGAAGTCCTGGGTCCTGCCAAAGACTAGTATAGTCCCTGCTTCCCACGACAAAGCTCTGCTGGTTGTGCGGCCAGGTGCTCTGAGAGGAGATATTGTAGGGCCTGAAGCTACTGAAATCTCCAGCAGCAGGAACTGAAGGGAGAAGGTGAGGGTGAGGATGAGGACATGGGAGGCAACGTTTATGTAGTTATGTGGGTCTGTATTGTTGAGAAATCCCACATGGTTTTGCAGAAGACCGGGTGGGGCCACCTTGTAAAGCTGTTTGGTCAGATAGGAATGAAGCAGCATTAGCATGTCTAGAGCGGGGCCAGAACGCACCAACCTTGGGCAAGTGTTGCACTCGCCAACCCTCACCACCACCTTTGCTCAGGGCACTACATTTCTCCTCACGCCTCTGCGAGGCAGCCCGCTCATCACTGCAAGCTGGCAGATGCCCAAAGTGCCATTAGCCAGTGACTCCATTTCAAGTGCCCAAGCTAGAGGCCAGGAGCATAGAGGCCTACTCTGAACACCTGGAGAAACAGCAGGAAAATGAAAGACAGCGACACGCTAGAGCACCCTCGGGAGAGACTCACAAATCAAACAGGCAAGAGGTTGCAAGGCACCCCAAGCACACGAGATGGGAGAACATGCAGAGAGTCAAACAATGTCCTGCATCCGTAAGCCGCAGGTGAGAGAGAGAACCAGCGTGCAAGACTTTACAACCAAGAGCAACAGAAATGAAGGCGAACCCCTAGCAAGCCACTTACACGAAGTGGGCGGGATCCTCGTCTTCTCTCCATTCTTCTTTTATTCCTATCACTATCCTTATAATCTATGGGGTATCTTATCAAGAGGGGATATTAATAATTTCTTAAAAGCTAATTTCTATGACAACTAATATAAAGCTACAAACTATATAAACTAACCAGTATTAACCTACTAACTAGGCTATACTCACTAATAGTACCAAAAGACAGGCAACCATCAATAAAACGCAAGACCTGGGAAACCTCGCTAAGCTAAACACTCTCTCTGGATACCAGCAGAGGTATGAGAAAAAATACTTGACGATGCCTTTTCCCCTCCCACATCACAAGTCTCCATGGCAACGTGGTGGCACGTGTCATAAAGCAGCACGGGCCTTAAAGCAGCCTGTGTCAGGCCCTGTAGCTTGGGTTTCCAACCAGGCTGCCTGAGATTTCCATTTTTCTTTTTGAGTGTACACATGCATGTGAATTTCTTTCTGTGTAAATAAAAACAAGGCAGTGGGGGAGGGGGAAGAGCTATTTCTCAGTTTCCTGTGCCTCCTCTTGCCGTCTTCCCCATGCCGGTTCCCCCAAATGGAGAAAAAATATCTTCGTGAAAGAGATTTTGTCTTGGATCTGATCGAAAGTTTATTTAAATCCTTCCCAATGATTTGGGAAAAGTGATGCTTTTTTCATGACATCTCATTTTCCTAGGCTCATGCATAGGGGCAGAAATCTAAAAATGTCTGATTTTCTTCATGTGTGATTTCTCCTGTGCACTCATAGATTCATAGACATTTGGTCTGGAAGGGACTCCGGAGTATCATCGAGTCCAGCCGCCTGCCCCAGGGGCAGGAAGTCAGCAGGGATCATAGGATCCCAGCAAGATAGGCAACCAAATTTGTCTTGAAGGCATTCTAAGTGGGTGCTTGAACCACCTCTGGCGGCAATCTATTCCAAACCTCGGGGGCTCGGACAGTAAAGAAGTTGTTGCTTATGTCCGGCCTGAATCAGTTGCAGCAGAGTTTGTGCCCATTTGATCTTGTCATCCCTTGGGGTGCTCTGGTGAACAGAGATTCCCCCACATCCTGGTGAACACGCCTATAAACTTGTATGTCGCCACCAGATCTCCCCTGAGCCTGCGCTTTTCCAGGCTGAAGCATCCTATGGCTCTCAGCCTCTCATCATAAGGTCTGTTGTCCTGACCTCTGATCATGCACGTGGCTCTCCTCTGCACTCTCTCAAGTTTCTCCACATCCTTTTTGAACTGTGGAGCCCAAAACTGGACACAGTACTCCAGCTGCGGCCTCACCAAGTACAACAGGAGAATGATATCCTGGGATTTGCTTGAGAAGCATCTATGGATGCAAGCCAGCATTTTGCTCACTTTACTAGCTGTGGCATCACATTGAAGGCTCATGTTCATCTTGTGGTCAATCATGACCCCCAAGTCCCTTTTATTTGTAGTGCTAACCAGTGTAGCACTGCGAAACCTATAAACATGCTGCAGGTTTTTCCTCCCAAGGTGGAGAACCTTGCATTTTTCAGTGTTAAACACCATCAGGTTCTCATCTGCCCACTTCATGAACCTGTCAAGATCTGCTTGGATCACCCTCCTGTCCTCAGATGTGGATGCTTTACCCCAGAGTTTGTTGTCATCGGTGAACTTGGTGAGCCTGCTTCTGACAACAATGTCTACATCATTGATGAAGGTATTAAAAAGTATAGTTCCTAGGACAGAGCCTTGAGGGACCCCACTGGTCACCAAGTGCCGCGACAATTGGCTACCATCAACCACCACCGTCTGGGTCCTCTTGGAGAACCACGTGTCGGGCATTTTCCTTTGAATGTTGTCTAGGTTTTCCTGTGGCTGGATTCCTTCCTATTGCCTTTATATTCGATTTCATGGCTGTAACAAAACAAAATAGAACTTAGTGGGCAACAAGGTCCTTCTAAGGATCATAGATTCATAGATTCATAGACCTAGTGTTGGCAGGGGCCTTGTAGATCTTCTAGTCTGACCCCCTGCTCTGGGCAGTAGAGAAAACTGGGCTCAAATGACCCCAGCTAGGTAAATGTCAAGCCTCCTCTTAAAGACCCCCAAGATAGGAGCCAGCACCACTTTCCTTGGAAGTTGGTTCCAGATCCTAGCCGCCCTGACTCTGAAGTAGTGCCTTCTAATGTCTAGTTTAAACCTACTCTCTAACAATTTATGGCCGTTAATC
The DNA here is from genome assembly GCF_052110815.1 of Crocodylus siamensis. Classification (NCBI taxonomy): domain Eukaryota; kingdom Metazoa; phylum Chordata; order Crocodylia; family Crocodylidae; genus Crocodylus; species Crocodylus siamensis. Next base: position 23,861,004 of record NC_143401.1, on the reverse strand, counting down.
CTTGTTACTCCGGGAGGCGCTCGGGGGAACAAGGTCTCTCCCAATACCTGCTGGTCCCCCCTAGTAAGTTTATAGACGGCCACCATATCCCCCCTCAGCCTTCTCTTGAGAAGGCTGAAGAGGTTAAAGTCCTGTAGTCTCTCCTCGTAGGGTCTGCTCTGCTGCCCCTGGATCATGTGAGTGGCCCTCCTCTGGACCCTCTCGATGTTGTCCACATCCCTCCTGAAGTGCAGCACCCAGAACTGGATGCAGTACTCCAGCTGTGGCCTGACCAGTGTTGTATAGAGGGGGAGGATCACCTCCTTGGCCCTGCTTGTGATGCATCTGTGGATGCATGACAAGGTACGGTTAGCCCTACTGACTGTGTCCTTGCATTGTGTCCATGTTCATCTTGGATTCAATAATGACTCCAAGATCTCTTTCTGCCACCATGCTTTTAAGAAGGGATTTACTCTTCCTATAGGTATGCTGCTGGTTCTTACTGCCTAAGTGCAGCACCCTGCACTTGTCAGTATTGAATCCCAATCTATTTTCATTTGCCAACCCCTGTAACCTGTCCAGGTCCCATTGTAAAACAGTGATGTTAAGCTTGTCTGGCCAAATGGTTTTCCCAGGTCCAGTCCCTGGTTTGCTAGGGGTTCTCCTTCATTTCTACTGCTCTTTGTTGTAAATTCTTGCACAGTAGTTCTCTCTGTCACTTGGAGTGGCTTTCCGCTGATGGACATTGTGTGTATCTCTGCATGTTCTCCCAGCTCGTGTGTTTGGTCTTCCTTGCAATCCCTTGCTGCTGTGGGTCTCTTCTGGCTGTCTTTTAGCTTCATGTTGTCTGTTTCTTTTTCCTGCTGCTTCTCCATCTGGTTAGTGTAGGCCTCAGTTCTCCTGGTCTGTAGCTTGGACTCCTGGAATGGAATCATTGTCTGGTCTCATCTTTGGGCAACTGCCAACCTGAAATAAGGGCCAGCCTGTCTCGCAGGAGCATAAGTAGAAATGTATTGACCTGACAAAGCTGTTGTTGAGGGCTGGAAAGTGAATGCTTGCCCAGGGTTGATGCCCTCTGTCCCAGTTCTAGTTATGCTACTGCTGATTTGTTCCTAGCAGGTCAGAGCAAACTCCTTTAGAAGGCTCCCCCTGTTTCTGCAGTCCCACGTGTGATTTCTGAATGATACAGGCCTGAGAAGCTATATCAATTTGGCCTTGCCTTGTGTTCATCCTCTACCTTTCGCTTCAGTTCTTGCTGCTAAAAATGGCAGTTTCTTCAGGCCCTGCGTTATTACCCATCCAAGCACCCAACCACAGGATGAGCAGAGCTTTCCCATGCAGAGAAGGAATTATGACAGTTCTTGGTGGGATCCAGGTCTGATGAACCCTGGGAGTCCCGACTAGGTACAGAAAGTGCCCAGCCACCTGATAAGTGTAGTGTGACATGAGCATTTCCAACATGTGCTTATGGCCTCCTTGTATAGATTTGGCAGCTTAGGTACAGGCTGCATGAGGGACTTGGTGATGGCTGAAAGGAGTCTTTGTTAGAGCCATGGATGGGGCCTGGGAGCCCTGTGCTCTGAGCACTAGTCTCATGTAGTCTTGGTCTGGTGCCTAGGAGCTAATGGTGCCTTAGGCCTCCTGTTGCTCCAGGAAAGGCTGTGTTCAGACAGGTTGGGAAGGAACTGTCTTGGGTATGCAACCCTGGACAGAGTTTGAGATGCCTGTGAGGGCTCTGTTATTCTTGGAGCCGCTGTTGCTTGTGGGCGACAGCACAGCCTCCTGCCACCTCAGGATCCCACAGAGTGTGCAGAAGTAACTCAGCCCATGGCCAGATGGGAAGCTAGCAGTGGCAGGGCAGAGTGGCCACGGCCACTCTGCTCCACTGCAAAGCATGGGGTCCAGGGCAGTGAGGATCACTGGTCGCAAGGGTAAACTGCGCTTTGGACTGGCCCCACAATTAGATAGTCAGATGATTGTGGGGAGGGATTGGCCACCTCTCTACGAGGTGTTAGAGGAAGTATGTGCGGAGGAGGTAAGGTATAAAAGATGGCCCCATGGGGAAGGCTGGATAGTTGAGGAGGATTTAACGTCATCCAATGAGGACAGGTGGGTTAGCCTCAGGATGGGAGCCAAGGGCGGATACTTTCGAATGGCCCAAGAAGAAGATGATGAGCTCTGGAAGATCTAGGAGATGGAGGTTGCTGGTGTGGAAGAAGAGACCATACAGCCTGGCATGGACATAAGTGAAGCATATTTTTGGATATGTAGGGTTCTGTTATACTGACTAAAAAAGTGCCTGGTCTGAGGGGAGTGGACCCAGCAGCTAGTAGTCCCTAGAAGGCTTCACAAGAGGGTGTGGAGGTTGGCGCATGCTAGCCCGATGATCTGCTAACTCAGGGCAGACAAGACGGCATCCCAGATATGGCAGTAGTTTTTTTTTGGCCAGGGATGAGGGAGGACATCACATGGTATTGCGAGGCCTGCTCAGAATGTCAAAGGGTCCAAGAGAGACAGCTCCCACGGGCACTGTTGCAACTGAGGCCACTCATCAAGGTCCCTTCGACAGAATAGCACTAGATATAGTGGGACCCCTGACAAAGAGTAGCACTGGGCATCAGTATATATTGGTGATCATTGATTATGCTATGCGCTACTCAGATGCTATACCACTGAGATCAGCAATGGCCCCGCGAATTGCGGAAGAGTTGTTGAAAATGGTGTCCCAGGTGAGAGTCCCAAGAGAAATAATTACTTATCAGGGGATGAATTTTATGTCTGGGGTCATCCAGGCTATGTGTCAGCTGTTGAGGATACAGCAACTCCGTACCTCGGTGTACCACCCACAAACTAATGGGCTGGTAGAACGTCTGAATGGCATGATTAAATGACTATTGAGCTGATGTGCCATGGATGAGCTGAAAAAGTGGGACTTGATCCTGATACCCCTCCTTTCTGTGCTGAGAGACACCCTGGAGGCATCCCTGGGGCTGTCCCCATTTGAACTGATATATGGCCATAAGCCACGAGGACTGTTACAAGGGATCAGAGAGGCACAGAAAAGCGCAGGACAACCTGGAGTTGGGGTACAATGCTACCAACAAGAAATGATAGAGCAGCTAATGAAAGCCAGACAACTTGCTCAGGAGCATTTGGCTGAGGCCCAGCAGAAGCAACAACCAGAGTGTGACAAGGGGACCTGCACTAGAAATTTCCTCACTGGGATAAGGTCCTGGTGCTACTCCCCACTATAGCCGATAAAAAATTAACATGATGGCAAAGCCTGTTTGAGATCCTGTGGCAAGCAGAGCCTGTCAATTATGAAGTACATTGCCCTGGGCATAGGAAGGAATGACAAATCTATCAAGTCAACTTATTGAAGGAGTGGCGAGAACAGGAGGGTTGGCTGTTGAGATCAGAAGACCCTCAGGAGGAATTGGGACCTGAGGCCGGGGAACCTCCAGAAGGGCAACAACCGGGAGGTCAACCAGCGTACGGGCCTGAGCTTAATACTTGCCAGTATGACCAGTTGAGGAGGTTGGTGGCCAAATTCAGTGAGGTGTTTGATGAAAAACCCGGCCGGGCCCAAGAAATACAACATGAGATCTACACACCGAAGAGGACTGTTGTGTGAGACAGGGTGGAGGCCTATCCCTCAACACTGGTATGAGAAGGTCCTAGGCGAACTATGGAAGATGTTAACTCAAGGGATCATCATGCCTTGTCACAGTCCTTGGTGAAGCCCGATGGTAATAGTGCCAAAGAATGACAGTACTCTCAGAATATGCATAGATTTTTGGAAGGTCAATGAGGTCTCCATGGCCTTTTCCATGCCACATGTGGAAAAGTTGCTAGAACAGATAGGACAGGTTCAGTATATTTCTACCATCAACATGGCAAAGGGATACTGGCAGATCCCTGCAGTGGAGAAAGATCGGCCAAAAACAGCCTTTGGCATCCCCTGGGGTTTGTTTGAATTTATGAGGATGCCTTTTGGACTACATGGGGCCGCAGCAACCTTCCAAAGGTTGATGAACCACATCCTGATCCCACACGTGATGTACACAACCATGTATATTGATGATGTAGTAATCTACTTGCAAACATGGGAGCAGCACTTACACCACATAGGGGCAGTGCTACAAGAAATACGCCAGAAGGGCATGACACTGAACCCCAGAAAATGTGTCTTCAGACTGCAGGAGATGAATTATTTGGGGTTCAGAGTAGGGCAGGATAGAATACACCCTTTAGCTAGTAAAATAGATATAATTAGGAGATATCCACCCCCACAGACGAAACTACAGATGCAGGCTTTCTTAGAGCTAGCAAACTTATAGGAGGTTCATTCCCCACTTTGCAGAAAAAACCACAGTCCTAAGGGATGCCATCCAGGGGAAGGTAATAGGCCCTATCAGGTGGACTCCAGAGACGAAAAGGGTTTTGAAGAGGTTAAGGGAGATCTGTGCAGTGAGATGGTCATTGTAACACCCAATTTTTCTAAACCTTTCATCCTGCAGATGGATGCCTCTGAGATGGCTCTAGGTGTAGTGCTGTGCCAGGAACAAGGAGGTGTAGAACACCCAATTGCCTATGCTAGCCGAAAATTAAACCACGTGGAAGCCAGGTACTCCACCATCGAGAGGGAATGCCTGGCAATAAAATGGGTTGTAAACTACTTTAGATATTACTTAATAGGGTGAGAGTTCGATCTAGTGACCAATCACAACCCTTTGCAATGGTTGAATAAGTTTAGGCATGATAGCCCCTGAATAAGGCTTTGTGGCTACAGCCATTTAAGTTTAGTGTGAAATACCGACTGGGGATGACTAACCATGCTGCCAATTTCCTGTCAAGGTGTATCGTGAAAGAAGGAGCGGAAGATGAGATGCCCCAGGGCAACTTAACCAGGGATGCGTGTGAGGAAAACTTACTGGAACCAGGAGAGAGGCGAAGCTGTGGCAGCTAGAGCTGCCGCTTTGAAAGTTTCAAAACATTTTGAGTGCCTTTGTTCATTTTTGAAGCTGTTTCAAAGGCTTTTGTTTCATTTTGATTTCACTGTTTTGAGCCCGAAATACATTGAAACAGCTTTGAAATGAAACACTGGTCGAAATTTCGCACAGCCCTACTGCTTGACCTGCTGAGTTTTGGGCCCTTTGGCTCCCAAGTCACCTTCCCAAGTTGATGAACACTGTGCTTTGCAGCAAGAGATCTTTTACCAATCTGCAGAGTCTAAAATTCCCTTTTTCCTCCATACAGCCAGCCCCTGCCCCCTGTTCTTCTGTGACCAGCCCTGCATCAACAAATCTCAGCTCTCACTGACCAGCTTCTGCCCAACATACCACCATTTCCCCCTGTGACTTCCTCCTGTCTATACTGATCGCCCCCCTAAGTCAGCAGTCAGGCCATATTCCCAATATCCAGCTTTTCACATCACAACATTCAGTTTCCACCCCTGTTATCCAGCCCCCACCTTCCACTGATCAGTGTCTGCCCTACAGTGTCTAGTCCCTCCCCCAGCAGCCAGCATTTTCCCCTTTCAATACAATGCTCCCTCCTTCCCCAGAATGCTCCCTGTCCTCTCACACCCATGAAGAGCAGGCCCCACACCCTGTTTTCCAGCTGTTTTACATCAGTCGCAGTAGGGCATCATGAACAGCAGTCCAGTCTGGTTGTGCTTACCGTGATATAGTGCTTACCTCCTTGCAGAGGAACTGGGCAGCGAGGCCAAGGGAAAAGCCAGGCAGGAACAAATATGAACTTCTGCTTATCTCCTCACACTTTGCAGCACCCTTCAAAGGTTCTTGTGGCACCCCAGGATGCCATGTCACTGTGGCTAAGAATCACTGGCCTAGGTTATAGTAATAGAGATGCTCCTTTACTTGGAAATATACGAATGCTACAAATTGGGATATGGTCTCTCAGTTAGGGTAGTTAGAGAGACAAAGATTCCACAGAGGTTGCCTACTGTTCCACAATTAAAGTTTTTATTTAGCTCCTCTCATTCATGTATGCCTATGTTTATTGAACCCAGTGATCCCTACAAGGTTCTAGAACCCTTGAATGAGAATGAACTTCAAGGAATTTGAGTTCCAAACTGAAGCAAAAGTTGGAAACTGTGAGCAAGTGGAGCAATACAGCCATGTGAAAGGACAGAGTCTCTGTAAGTGAACTTCCTGAATAGTTATAGTCTAAGTAAAATAAAAGGACAGTTTAATCATGGAAGTTTTGCATCCATATGCCCTTCAGGTTGCTGGGCAAAAGGGCAGAGAACTGGATGGTATTCAGACAAAGTTTTGAGTGGTACCTAAAAGAGGCTACTCTGGTGAGGCTACTCTGCTTTCTTTGTTCTTCATGATCTCTTGCTATTCACACTTATGAGACCTCTTATGAAGCCCCAATAGTTATATAACTGTTTCTAGCTTAATTCCATTATGCTGATAGAGAAATAGTTCTGTCAATTGCTTTTTAATAGATCTAATTGCTTTCTGTTAATTTTAATTAAGTAGAAATACATCTTAAATCATTTTTCACACAAAAATTGTTCTGAGTTACAATTGGGAGCTGAACTTCTGATGAGTGTGGTTGGCATCTAAGAGATGGAACAGGAAGACAAACAGTCTAAAGCAGTGGAAGAACAAGTTAGGAATTACTTAGAGAAGGTGTCAAGTCATCAGGGTCCAGTGGAATGCAACGTAGGGTACTGAAGGAATTAGTTGAGGTAATTTCAGAGCCATCTTTGAGAGCTGGCAGAGACCAGATGAGGTCCCAGATGACTGAAAAAGGCAAATATAGTTCCCATCTTTAAAAGGAGAAGGAGGATCTGAGGAATTACAGACCAGTCAGTCAGTTCTTAATACATGGAAAGATCATGGAGTAGGAACTCAAGAAATCTATTGTGAAGGACCTAGAGAAGAACAAGGTGATAAAGAAACAGCAGGCATGGGTTCACCAAGAGTAAGCCATGCCTGACCAACCTGATTTCATCCTGTAATGTGGTGACAGGCTCTCTGGATGGGGGAGAGCATTGGAAATCAGATATCTTAATTATAGTAAGACCGTTTTACAGTCCACCATAATGGTCTTATTCACCAGCTAAGAAAATATAGAATACCCCCAAAATACTGTAAATTGGATACATAACTGGTTGGATCATTTTTACTCCGTGAGTATTCTTTAATGACTCAATATCTAATTGGGAAGAGTTATCAAGTAGGATGACCCAGGGGTCTGTTTTGGGTCTTATTTTGTTCAACATCTTCATTAATTATTTGGACAATGGGATTTAGTGGGTGCTTAGCAAATTTGAGGATGACACTAATTCTGATCGAATTGCAGGCACTCTGGATGGTAGGAATAGGATCCAGAATGACAAGGATAGAGTGGAAAAATTATTCTCAATGAACCAGATAAAATTCAAGGACAAGTGCAAAGTCCTGCACTTGGGACAGAATAATTGCATATATACTGGGAGCATCCACAAGAGACGCTAACTGCTCAGTAGCCTAACAATACTGCGCAGTAGCGCATCATAGCACAAACAGTGCTAATCCATAATTGCACAGTATTATTAGGCTACTGTACAGTAGCATCACTAAAAAGGCAGTGGCCGGTGCTACTGTGCAGTAACTCAGGTTACAGTGCATTTACTTAGCATTTGATTATAAAAATACTAAATTAAACATGCAGTAACCACTGCACACTAATGGGTCATGACTGACCACAAGATGAACATGAGCCTTCAATGTGATGCTGAGGCTAGTAAAGCGAGCAAAATGCTGGCTTGCATTCATAGATGCTTCTTAAGCAAATCTCGGGACATCATTCTCCCATTGTACTTGGCCTTCGTGAGGCCGCAGCTGCGTCCAGTTTTGGGCCCCACAATTCAAAAAGGATGTGGAGAAACTTGAGAGAGTCCAGAGGAGACCCACGCGCATGATCAGAGGTCAGAAAACAGACCTTGTGACAACAGGCTGAGAGCTATGGGACTCTCTAGCTTGGAAAAGCACTGGCTCAGGGGTGATCTGATGGCCACCTATAAGTTTATAAGGGCTGTTCACCAGGTTCTGGGGGAGCGTTTGTTCACCAGAGCGCCCCAAGGGATGATAAGTTCGAATGGTTATAAACTACTGCAAAACCATTTCAGGCTGGACATAAGGAAGAACTTCTTTACTGTCTGAGCTCCCATGGTCTGGAATAGCCTGCCATCAGAGGTTGTTCAAGCACCTACTCTGAATGCCTTCAAGAGAAATTTGGATGTTTATCTTGCTGGGATCCTATGACCCCAGCTGACTCCCTGCCCCTGGGCAGGGGGCTGGCCTCGATGATCTTCCGAGGTCCCTTCCAGCCTTAATGTCTATGAAATCCATGAAACATGTAGACATGCTCACAGCCTGGGGAATAACTGGCTAGGCTGCAGTACTACAGAGAAGCACTTGGGAGTTACAGTAGACTATAAACTGAATATGGGGCAATAGCATACTCTGTGCAAAAAAATGGCCAATCATATACTGAAATGTATTAATAGGTGTGTCACTTGCAAATCAAGGGAAGTGATTCCTTCTTTCTATTCAGCATTGGTGAGACCTCACCTGGAGTACTGTGCCCAGTTTTAGGTCCTACATGTCAAGAAGGCTGCAGACAAATTGGAAAGAGTCCAGGGCAGAGCAACAAATATGATGAGAGGCTTAGGGAGCATGACTTATGAGCAGGGAACCTGGTTTTCTCTGTTTAAAAATCTCAAATTCTCTGATAAAAATTCCCAAATTCTGTTAAAAAACCCCAAATCCACATTTTTCAGCAATTAAAATGAAACACCACTGCATAGATAGGTATTGGTTGAACACAATGTTTTATTGACATATTTACAATTTTAAAGCAATTTGGAATCCTACAATTGCCTCGATCATTATAATACAAGAAATACTACATATCTCTATATTTTGGTGTTTGATTTTGGTTTTCTTATCATGGAAAATCAGAGCTCCCCTGCCCCCTTCACTCACCAGGATATGTGTCCAGCTGCCACAACCTCAATCTGCACATTCCCCCTCCCCTCATCACTTATTCCCACCCCCCAGTTTACTGACAGGCACTCTGACAGCCTGCAAGGAGAAACCCGTGGTTTCTCATGTTTTTCTCCTTTAAAGGAAAAAGTCCGGGAATTGCTCCTGTAACAGCTGCTGCTGGATTTGCAGTGGTAAGGTAGACTTGCCTAGGAGGGCAGGGTGTTGATCTGGGAAGGCTCTGGGGAGAGTTAACTGAGAACCAGCTTGGGGCTGGCTGGGTGATCACCCTGTTAGAAATGGAGTATTGTTATAATATTGTTAGAAATGGAGTGTTGTTAGAAATGCACAGTTTGCATCTCGTACCTGATAAGAAAAAAAACACTGCCAAGGACTTTTTTCCTTGGCCAGCCTTGCTACAGTTTTTCTTATACTAAATCACTCTCTCCCCCACACTCCCCCAAGCCTTTCTCATGCAGATTACAGAAGCTGGAATTCAACTGACTGTGTCCTTGAAGGGGGGTGGGATTTAAACTCTTGGTGACCTAAAGAACTTTCTGAGCATGCTTGATTAGCTGATGCATATTTACTTCTCCGCCCTGCATACTTAAGTAGTTAATTATAATATACATGCGACGAATGTAGTAATGTAACCACATACATGTTTGTATGAAACAGAAATGAGTTGTAAGAGTTCCTGTTTCTGCACACGTGCCCAGGAGGGAAAGGATAAATACCAGCTGAAAAGTTCCTCAGGGGTTCAGAGTAATCTGAGTCTTTTGACTCTGCTCTGACCCTATTTGCAAATACACCTTTTGTGCTGCTAATAAGTGTGTGTCTGAGATTTCTTTGCGAGCCTCCAAAGAAACGAACCGCTTTTTGCATCAACCCCAGGGTTGTTTCAGTTATCAGCACAAGCGGCTGTGTCTGGGAATTGGAGAAAGGTGCTTTTGGGGAGTGGGGGCAGTGTGTGTTTCTTTGCAGATACCACAGACAGCTGGAGTAGAGGACAGCTTCTCTTCCCATGAGGCCTAGCAGAGAGCAGCAGCACCAGCCATGGTTCTTGTGATGTCAGTGTGAAGAAGAGCTGATGTTTGTGTTAGCCGCGTGTGCCCCAGCTGAAATTCACTGGAGTCTCAAGGTTTTAGCCGGGGAGTTGTACTGAGGGTGTCTTAGATTCTATTTGTACAGAGTGTTTTAGTGCATTGATACCTGCCTTTGACAGTTCAGTTATTGATATCCTGTTCTGCTATTAACTTCATTCATATGCCGACTGTTTTGTAAATAATAAACTATAAATAGTTAGACTGTATGTACTTCAGTGTGTGGGGAAACCACAACAAAATACTCTATGGAAAGGTGGCCCCAGCCTTAGGGGCCAGGGGGTTGACCAAGGCTATTTGACACCCCAGGACCCTGAATCTGGACATGACCGTGGGTAGCACTGTGGCTAGGGTTACACTCCTTTAAAGGAGAAAAAGCTGTCTTTTTTCCCTTAAAGGAGAACTCCCAGGTCCAGTCCATGACAAAGTTAACCCATTCTTTCTTAGTGAATAACCTCATAGAGTCAAATCAGAGAAAATGAAGACATACACTGTTTTCATGGAAATATTACAGAAAAATATCACAGTCTGTCACAAGTCCTTTGTTGGTATCCCCGGAATAGGATGGGACCTTGGCACTACCCTTCTCTCTGGTATCCAAATGGGAAGTTTCACCATCAGGAAGGAAGGAATAAGTCCAGGGCACTATGTCCAGAGAAGTTCCCCACTAATACCTACAAGCTTTTTTGAACACTTCCTTTCTCTACCTCAGGTCTGATGGGTTGTCTGGGACGACATAGGGGATCATACACTGGCCCTTTGTTACCAGGCTCTCTCCAGCCCCAGTTTCAGTTTCTACAACTGCATACTCTGTTAATGGGACAACTATGTTGTGATTCTTTCTCCTGGGTACCTTAGGGAAACCCTGAGCATTTCTGCTGACCCTCTTCTATATCCCAATACTAGTTTGCTTCTTCACATTATTTCTGAGTGAGCCCTGCCCACCTGTACTCTGGGCCTATAGATCCAAACCATGTCCCTCATCTTAGCAGCCTCTCCAGATGGCTGGGAGACTTACCAACAGTGGCTTCCTCCAGATTTACCCCTGTTAATGTCTGGATAGTGTCACTTGTGGATTGAAGAGGTTCAAAAGGCCAAGGACATCCACTTTTCTTGAGTCCTTCCCCTGTTGACCCAAGCCTGGGGGCTGCTGGAATCTTTAGCTTATATCTGAGTATAAAGGGAACTGGAGATGTGGCCTTGTCCTCCACCAGGTGTAAGGCCTCACTAATTCAAAATGAGTGTGTTTCCTTTGTGAGAGCAAGTGCACTAATAGGGTACATCCTGACAAGCACACATGTGCAGGGTGCATGTTTCCTATGGGACAAATAGCAGCAGCAGCATGTGTTTGTGCCACTGCTATTTGTCCTCAGGCATTCCCTTGCACATATGCTTTGGCACGTATTAAAGGGACCCAGGTAGTGCAGGAAAAGCTGCGGCCAGCACCTTTGCTGACCCCAGCAGCCTTACCTGGGGTCCTGGGGTCCTCCTGGGGCAGCAGTGCTGCCAAGCCAGCTACTCAGAGACTGGCTGACTGTTGGAGCATGGTTCTGGCCAGCCAGGCTCTAGTTTCTGGCAGCACATGCTGCTGTCATGCGCACCATGCCTCTTTTAGCCATGGTTTTTTTGACACTGGGACGAACACAGGCAAATTAGCAGCACGGTGAATGGGTGCATGTGCACTGCATGTGGTTTGTGGTGCCTCAAACAGGTTTCTCAAATGGGTTTGAGGCACTGAAAACTGCACATGCACACTTGTCAGGATGCTTCTATGGATTGGGCATATTAAAGAGGATATTGTCAAGGTGTAATTGGAAAAGGAAGAAGGCTCAGTAGTGTGACAGATGAAGAAGAAGATGCCATCATGGTTTGGGAGAGTGTCTCAAAAAGGGTGTGTGCTTTTTTGTACATGTGTATATAGGAGTGTGTCTAGGTACGAGGTGCACATGATCGTTTGTAGTATGCATATGTGTTTGTATCTTCAGCAATATGCATGTGTGTGTGTGTGTGTGTGTGTGTGTGTGTGTGTGTGTGTATGTGTCCACATGGGAAGCATGCAATATTTGTGTAAGTTTTGTATATTTGTATATTTGTGTAGCAGGCATGTGCCTGTGTGTCTTGTATTTTACATCTGTCTCTGTGCCCATACTGTGTTTGCTTATGTAACTGAATATATCTGTTTTCTTCATCTCCACTGAACATACTTGTTATACTGGACTGTCCCTCCTGCCTAACCCTCTCATATCTCACCGCCTAGCCTAATGTCTCAGCTTTTTGCACCAGCAGCAAAGGTTGTGGGCATCTGCAGCAGGAGTTCAGTCTAGAGCCTTGGGACAATGTCTTCCCAAGCCTTCCTTCTTCTGCTTTTCCTCCCTCTGACTGATATCACTGCCTGCTGGCCAGCTGACCACTACAAGACAACATGGGCGACTGGTACCTCCCAAGTCTGGGGGGGATCAGATCACCGATGCAGGGTGGGGAGGTCCCTAGTGGCCAGTTATCTTTTGGGGTTGGGGGGGATCCCCCAGTGGCCCATCGCCAATGAAGCCGGTGAAACCAGAAGTGCACTTCTGGTGGCACTTCCAGTTTCACAGCTGGTGCTTCCAGGGGGTGCACAGTCAGTCGCCAATGCAAGGCAAGTTGAAATGCACATGGCCTCTCCTCTCCCCAGAGTGACTGGCTTCTCTTGCAAGGTAGTATTTAGCTTATTACCCACTATGTTTTATAAATATTAATTTAAATAAATATTATTAAAATAATTATCAGTAAGTGAAGTCTCTGTTTCTGTGGAGGCCCAGATTTCTGATCCAAGGAAGCCAAAGTCACAAAGCCAGACTACATGCTCTGGCATCAAAGGAATCAGATGTCTCAGAGCAAATGTGGCAAAACATGGTTTGAATCACTGACAGCCAGCCATGATAGTTCTGATTCCATCCAGCTTAAGGAAGACGGCTCTATTTATTTCATAGTTAGCTTATCTCTTTGCACTGGAGAGCAAGACATCTTTAATAAACTGGCAATAAATTTCACATTTCGGAATGGATTTATTAAGTACATCATGACAAAAACCAGAAGACTCATATGCCTGCATAATAAATGCAGGAGCTACTGGCTTGGAAGGGAGGGGTCAGCAGTTGGGGTGTTGGCCAATGGTTGGAAAGGACAGCAGACTTGGTAAGTCCCTGAAGTTTTCTTCATGCTGAGCAGGCAGCACCAGTTAGTGCAGGCTGCCTGCATTTCGTTTTGGCCACAGTTCATCCTTATGGCTTGCAGAGATACTGAGCACACAGAGATGAGCCACATTTTCCCCTGACTTGATGTTCTGCATCTAACTCCAAGAGGGTAAACTGAATTAGGAATCACTGGAGAAGCAACTTTGGAGGAGGAACACTGATGGACACTGGTGTGTTGTGTGAGAATGCTTCCTTGGGGTATGGAAAAGCTGCTGGGTCCTATCCAGGAGCACATGGTACTGGTATGATGATGAGAGTCGGGGTGTGAAATAACCCCACTCCCTTTGGTTCCTGCTGTACTGAAAGTTCAAAACAACCTGCCCAACAGGAACAGCCACATTTCTACCCAAGTGGAGCTGAGGGAGTCAACTGACTTTATGGTTCATTATTATCTACTTGATTTCTGCTAATCTGTTCACGCTCCAGGTGTTAACAACTCTTGGTTTTCCTCTAATCAAGCTAGCCTTTCCCCTACAATTATTATATCATCTACTCCTGGTAATTGTTCTCTGGTCACTACCCAGTGTGTCCAATGAAAGCATGCTGCTACCTAGGGACCAGTACCATCTTGCTTTGATCCTAGGGGGATTCAACCCCACAACATATAAAAGGCAGGGAGGGGAGGGGCAGGGCTAAAACTCGAGTGTGCTGTGCAGTGGTGCAGTAATCAGGCAGTAAGGAGTTACAGAAGTTGCATGATGAGGCATTAATCCAGTGACCTTTTTCTGGGTTAATCATTGCAGCAGATGATGTAGGCTATAGGAGGCTGAACTAGTGGTGCAACCAGTGTGAATGACTAGGAGACGGGTGAATAAGAGAGATTAGCAAACCCAAATAGGGGATCTGATAGTGACTGAAGAAAGTCCTCCTCAAACCCCATGTGTTTGGTTCTGTATGTTGAGGATGGAGGACAAAGGAGGCCAGCTAGGGACTATAAGCTGTGAGGAGTTGTGGAGCAAAGAGGGGGTAGTTACAGCCCTGACCCATTTTTGGGAGCTATGATACCTCTCTTTTTAAAATTCCAGGGGAAACTGTTTGGGAGAGGTTTACATGGGAAGGGACTCTCAGAGGCCATGAGGGGTTGGATGGGGAGGGGCTGGAGGCACGAAAGGACACTCCTCTTTTTAAAATTCTAGATCCATCCGTGGAGGCCCATATTCCATTTTAGAAAAAAGAAACAGTGATTGGTGCAATAAGGCGATTTAGGCATGTGTTTACATGTGAATGCGCTAATGAGCATTAAGATGCATAAAATTTAGGTGCAAATAGCTAAGTCACATTAGCACACATGCAGATGAACTAATGTGCATTAACAAGTTGTGTATATATTGACACACACCATGTTAAGGTGTATTAGGGTGTCTACACATGTACTAATGCACCTTAGCTATTTGCACCTAAATTTGATACCTGCTTTATGCTTTATGCAGGTACCAAATTTAGGCTCACATGGCCTTAAATCACCATTTTTTAAGATGCATTAAGGGTATGCACATGTAGACATGCACCTTTAATGTAGCTTAAAAATGGGTGATTTTAGGTTAAACCTGCTTAAAAGAGGCTTGTGTCGATGCACCCAACATGTCAGTCAGACAGGGCCTAGTTCTGCTCAACTTAGAGCCCATGAATCACTATCTGAATGGGCATGTGCTGAATATGACTCCTTTGGCCTTTTATTCTGTGGTGCACTCTTGGTTTGAGAGACATAATCTGGCTGTGACTAGAGGCTCTAGGTCCTGATCCAAAGATACACTCAGCAATGGGTCCTGTAGAAATACGTCTAAAAAACAGCCTTTCCAGAGAACTGACCATGATCATTGCTTGGGAATGTGTCACTGAGGTGCCAAGACAGCCACATCGCAGCACACTTTCCCATTTTATCTGAACCCCGCTCCAGCTCTCTAGATCCAAGACCCTCAAGATAGGGAAGGAGCCACCATTTTGGCACCTTTCTTTTGGACCTTCCCTTTCTTTGGGGGCATTCAGGCTAACATGCTTATCATCAGGGGACAGTCACAGTACTGGCTCGCCTACCTGTCTAGGACAGTTCGCCCCAATTTGTCCACCATGCTTTGACGCAACTAAGCCAGATGGAAAATATGGGAGGCTGCCTATTTAATGCCCTGATGCCAAGGGCATAATACACAGCTCCAATCTCCCCTTTACCTCACCGGTGGCATCCAAAATCACTACCACTATTACTTCCCTGACCCCAATGCTGGGCCACACTTGGCCTCTGGCCAAACTCAGCCTCAGGCATCCAGAGACTTATTGTAGCATATGCCTCCTCACTGGGACCGCAACTCATGCCCCCTCACTCAGGCCTTGACTTAGACACACATTCTGGGCTTCCTGCCCCTCATTAGGTTCCTAGCCCTTCTCACTCTACTCTCTCTCTGGGGTCATTACTTTACCTCCCTCACTGGGGATGTGGGGCTTTACGCCCTTTAGGCCTCAGGTGTTTGTCAACATGCCTGGGCCTCACTCTCCTTCAAGCCTTTGGCCTTGGGCCCTCCTGGCTCCTGTGCTGATGCCCAATCCTGGCTTTTCTGTCAGGGTGTGCTCCCTTAACCTTTCCCCTCCACAGGGTCATCCACAAGGTGACGGGAGCTGAGGCTTTCTAGTGCCACACATACTTGCTGTTCAATAGGGAGGCACTGTCATGCCATTTCCTGAAGACTGCCCCACCACCAGCAGCCCCATCCTCCCTAGCTGGGTCTAGTTTTAGGTAAATCCTCAGGACCAATGCAGGGGTACCTGCCCTGGTCTTTCTTCACCCCCAAGGGCTCCTTGGTGTTCTCTCTGGGCTACTCCCTCCAGCACTATTGCAGCCTCCATCTCTTAAACTGCACTCTTCCTCTGGCCCATCTCTCTCTGACTCCTTATCAGTTGCCTCCCATCCAGACGCTAAGCTCCAGCCTCTTTCATAAAAGTATGCATACTGGCTGATCCCTACCCTCTTTTGGCTGTGCCTGAACCACACACCTCACTGCATCTGACCACCTTCCAGGCTTCGAGTGCCTCCCTGGGGGTGCCTCATGTCTGACTGACCCCCTTCCTAGAGCACACCCGCTAACCTGGGAGTAGTGCTGCCACCATCCAGGGTCTGGCTTCATCCTGGCACTGTGCCCCCTGGAAAACACAGGCCTAGTAGTCCTGGAAAGTACTTAACCCACTTCAAGAACTTGGGGTGCTTTCCTCAGACTGAAGTACAAATAGTGGTCTCCCTTAGTCAGCCAAACCAAGAGGGCCCCAAGGCATAATCTAGCCCCTCTCCCAATAAGTATCCCATGCTAGGTACAAAGGAGAACTTTATTGATTACAAGGAGTAGGTTTAGAATAGTGTACAGCAATATCGGAGAAATCCCATAGAGCAAACAGGGTGGCTGGGAAGTCTTTGATCATGCAAAGGTAGCATTCTGCCACACCCTTCACCTAACTGGGTTCACTTGAGCCCCTGGCCTCACACCTGCTAGTTCTAATCAGGGTTTTGCCTAGCCCCTGTATAGGCCCACAACTTTAATCCCCTTTTGCAAAGTTGGCCTCACTCCTCCCTAGGCCCAAAGCCTTCTCCCCAGGACTTGGGACCCCACTGGGTCCCTAGGAACTTCCTTCACCCCCATAGTTCCTATCCCAGACCTCCAGAATTTTCCTGGGAGCTGCAGTGCTCCAGCAGCAACTGCTAGCTCTGCTCCTCAGGGCCTGCTTTTATGCTAAGGCTGCGTAGCCCTGCTCCAATCAGGCAGCCTGCTGGCTGTCATATGACTGTCTGATTGACTCTGCAGTCACCTGCAGGCTGCCTTATAGTGGCAAGGCCCTTAAAGTGGCAAGTACCCACAGGTGTGCTGCCACACTTGGATAGTAGATTCATAGAACCCTTCCTGAAGGTCTCTGTGCAAGGGTGCTAGACTTTGGGGTTCCTGAAGGAAAAAGGAGCTCTGAACCATTAGATAAGAGCACAGGCAGTCAGTCAGTGTGAATTGTGTTAGGGCATTGGGTTATCAGAGTGGGAGAAAGCTTCAGTCAAACCAGGTATCAGTCTGAGTCCAAGATATCAAGCTGAGGGTTGAGACAAGGTGGTGGTTAAGGAAAATCACTGGTCAGGGCTAGGAGGTCCAAGACAGGAACAAATAGAGCAATCATGAACAGAAGCAATCCAGAACAGGCAGAACACAGGAACAGGAGAAATGAGGAACAAGCAGGAGGGCCCAATGCAGGAGTTCAGTTAGAGGTCACAAGCCAAGATTACATGGTCAAGGTCAAAGTCAGAATGAAGCACCCACGTCAGTTTAGAAGAGTTCCAAGGAGGCCAGGGACACCACAAAGTCTGTTGTTCAGATAGCTTTGTTTGCTGTGGGCTTATAGGGTGCCTGAACATGAGCACAGAGGCTGCTCTGATGTGCTATAATTACAGTGCATCAGAGCAGACTTGATTAATAAAGTCTGCTGGAGCATGGTAATTACTGCATTCCAGCAGCCTCCCACATCTCCTGTGTCTGCCTTTTATTTCAAAATGGCAATGGAGGCGCTTGAACTAAAACTCATCAAATGAGCTTTACTTCAAGTGACCTTGCTGCCATTTTGAAGTCCAGGGACATTGATACATGAGACACTGCAGCGTTTTAATTAGAGCGGCTCTCGGAGCCACTCTAATTAAAGTCCTGCCTCCCCACCCCCCCAGATCATGTGCAAAAGTGCCCATAAAGTAACTGGAGTCTCAACCTGCAGCCATTGGGGATGACTTAACTTAGACTTTGATTATTTCCAGGTAGAACTTGTAACGATCATCCCCAGCTGGGGCCAGGCTCATCACATGAGCAGACTGAATGATAATCTGTGCCTGCCATTCCACAGCACAGAAGTAAGCACCTCTGTAGTCAGGCAGGGCAAAATGTCTTCAGTGCAGAGTATGCAGTTTGAGAAGACCAAAACTCTTTGTGAATTTTGTGAATGTTTCCAGCTGAAAAACATGAAAGGGGCTCTGGAAAATATCAAATATTTTTGTTTCACTATTTTCAAAACAAAATGTTTCAGTTCTTTTATTTCACAGTGGTTTTTTTTTAAATTTGACATCAGTGAAAAAGGAAGAAAAAATAAACAAAGTGTAACATGTTTGTTTTCAAATCAAATCTGAAAAGATTTGGGTCAACTGGCAAAATATATTATTTGTTTTGTTTTGCTGAAAAAAATCCATTTTGGATTGAGCCAAGATTTTATTATTTTTATTATTATTATTACTATTATTATTATTTTTCAGTTCAGCCACTGAACTGACCATTCATAATTCACAGAGCTGTAGTCTGTAAGTGAGGAAGCCCTCCCCCAGCCTCAACCAACCCTGGATGAGGATTATTTTTCAAGCAGAAGGTGAGATCTCAGTTTAAAATTGGTGTTACATGAGCGAATGCCCTTCCCAGAAGCATGAAGTGAGAGGATGGTGTCCTGGATCTCCAGATCCCAAGCTTTTGCTGTGGGTGCGTGCTGTTTTCATAAATGCTGTGGCTTCAGTCTTTCTGATACCCTGAATCAGCACAAAGGTGCAAGAAGGATAACAGCAGCCAGAATGATCTCCAGGAGCAGCTCCTTGACTAGAGCTGTGAGACAGCAAATGCCTCATAACTCCATGCAGGGTAACAGTCACATGACTGGAGCTGTCCAAAATGGTGACATCCATGAAACTGACAAATACTTCACGGTTCTGATATTCCATAAACTGCAAAATTCACATGATTATCATCTTGCTCAAGGATACCAAACAGCCAATCCCAGCAACTGCCACTGACCAATGTAGCTCAGAGAAGAGCTCAAAGCAACCACCCACTTTAAATCATAGCCATAATTGCTGACAAAAAATCAGATTTTTCCACTTCTGTAGCTCAACTACAGAACTTTTAAAATAACTTTTTTAAAAAAGAAAAAAAAGTGAAAAAAAATCAAGTCACCCAAAAAATGAATGAAACATTTGGTTTTAGTTTGGGACATCTTGTTAAGTCTTTTCTTTTTTTAAAATAATTTAGGTCAATCTTCAATTGAAAATGCTGTTTTGAAGTGAAAAGTCATGACATTTCATTTGGTAAAATGTCAAAATGAAATAGTTTTACATTTTAAAAATACAATTTTGAAACCTCCTTCTCCATTGGTGTGGGGGGGGGGAGGAGCAGCAGGTAATCCCTGATGTTTACCTAAATTTGGCTCCCATTCAAACAGCATTTTGGGCAATTATGTACCAAAAACTGTCACGCAGTTCTGGTGAAGACCAAAGATACTCCAGGTGGAAGAGAAGGAAATGGAAATGGCCAAGAAAACACAGCAGCATAAACAGAGGATGGAGAAATTTAGACAATGCCCCATTCCTTTATTATTGGTGGGATTAGATAGGGTTACATCTCCCTGTTGTCATGGTAGAGATGGTCTCTATCTTCTTCTAGGCCACTGACCACATCAGACAATAGTATCACTTCCTCTATTGGAACTTTTCCCCACTCTGCCCCATCGTGAGCATGGTAGATATGGTCCCTGTCTTCTTCCAGCATTGCAGCAGGCTCAGCATTCATAGGGGCTGGAGTGTCTCCAGTGCTCCTGGTGGCTGAAAGTGTAGGAAGCAGGAAGAGTGTTATCTTTCTCAAGTGAGAAAACCTTGGGAGACAAAGTATAAATCTCCAGGATATTTACCTCTTCCAATCTGAGCATCATTAAAGAAAGTTCCTATTCCTGGATCAATATCATCGTTTTTTCCCTCCTCTTCTGGTGGTTCAATAGCTCTTCTGCCTAGGATACTGGGAAAAGAAATAATAATGCATAGCACCTTTTATCAGTGCTTTGTAAAGGATGTCCATAGCATAAACCCCAGCTGATGAGAATTTGAGGCATGGAGGTGAAGTCACTGCCTAAAGTCATCCAGCAGAACTTGGGATAGGAGCCAAGTTTATTGGCTTTCAGTCCAGTGCTCTTCCCTTGCATACTAGAACTTCAGTGAAGAAACCATGCCATACTCTCAAACAAAGGTACCGTGTGGAGGACAATTAACTTCCTGGATATTTTAAAACTTTTGACTTGAAATTTGTCATCCAAGATCTGCTGGAAGTGACCTGATTCCTTCCTGAGATCTGTATGCAGAAATGGATTTTCAGTGTTCAGAAAGAATGTAATGACCTTTACTGGATATTCCACAGTTCCTAAAGACTTTATTCCTGTGACTGCATTTGAATAAAAATGTTTGAATTATTCATTTTGAAAGTATTTGATGCAATACAATTGCAAAACTATTCATTCTATGCTGTTTTTCTTGTCACCATTTTTGACTGGCTTACATGGTATTGTTTCTGCTCCCCGATAGGATTACTGAAACATATTAAATAAGTGAGTAAAAGGTAGCAAATAAAAATGGATGGTTAAATAATTATAATTACAATTACAATCCATGAATATTTTAGGATTCACAAACATTTCCATGAATACTCAGTGGTTCTGTGAATTCTAGGAAATAAGGAACAAACAACAAAACTTGCAAAATATGAAGAATGTGAATAGGCAGATAATAGAATTTGGACCCATGAATAAATTCATGAACTAGGATGTTCTTGACTCAAGCTGCTTAATTATAAGCATGATGGAGTATTTAGAAAGCAAAATGTTGATGAGGAAATTAATTCTGGGCCAATGCCAGATAGATCATCACTTTCATTCAAACTGATTGTCCTTGTGATTTTTGTGGAAAACAAAAATGTTACAGATATATGTTTTCTTGTGTAGTAAAAATACTGTTATAAAAGAATTTATTAAGTCAAGCTGAGGTGAACATGATGATTGTTTGATGTGAGAGAGATCAAATTCACAAGAATGTGATAAATCTTAATGATAATCAACTTTTGAAGTCCGTGGCTTGAAATTCCAGCATGGTTTGACAGTACCATTACTGACTATCAGAGTACAGTGTCCACTTAGGACTTTGGCAAATTTGGCCCAGTGTCTGTACTGTTAGACTGAAGTCAGATGTAAAACTTTAACATTTTTAAAGCCTTAATTTTACATACATTTTGAGGGACACATTTATAAATAAGTCTTCATTTTACCTCTAACTTTATTTTTTCATGAAATCATAGCTTCAAGGAACAGAATTTAGATATTCAGCTAATGGACTGTGGTGGCAAACAGTGAAACATTCTGTTTCCTTTTAGACAAAATAAATAAAAGCTGAGGATGCATTTGGAACTCAGACCCTGATTATCACAAATAAATGGAAAGCTCTCTACAATGATTTTGCATTTCAAAATTCTATTTTTTTCCTGCTAAATTAATGTCTTAAATACATAGATAGAGTTAGGTGATGCTGATCAGCCATGACTGATTCTTGATGACTGAGACAATTAGGCTGTAAACAGATTTCTCATCTGAGGTGGTCTTGATTGTCTTGGGCTTTAATCCAGATCAAAATACAAGTGGCACAGTCATTTATACACATAACCCTTCCAAGCCACATTGCTGCTCTTTTGCCAGTAGGTGGCCAACAAGAGCATACAACCGGACACTTGCCCCTGGATTGACTCACAGTTAACTTGAAAGACCCAGAATTAATTTACCTACACCACCTTGAGTAGGTAAAAAGTGTCAGCACATTTTATCCCACTGTAGCAGGGCACCAGGGTGCCTGCTACTAGCAGTAGGAATAGGGCTGCTGAAGCTCCCTGAAGCAGCACAGATGTGGGTTGCTGGGGCAACCAGGCTGGTCACATGACCAAAAAGGGGCAGGGCCAGGGCCAGGCCCTTATAAACAGCTAGGCCAAAGCCTAGCTAGTAGTTCCTGTCCAGCAGCCTGAGGTGCAGGAGAGTCCAGCGGAGCAAAGATGAGTGGTGCACCCTGACCACCCAAGGGGCTGCACCATGGCGAGGGTTGAGAGGACCCTGATCAGAAGGCTTTGTGAGAGAGTCAGGTGGGCCTAGAATATGCTTTAGCCAGGAGGCTTATTGTTATGTTACAGCTGGCAGGCTTATGGTTTAGTTTGGTTACTGTTATACTGGAGGACTGGGTGAGGCTGTAGGGGTGTGAGGAGGCCTCACGGGAGCTCCCCAGTAATCTGGGGATTCGTGGTGCCCAGCAGGGCACAGCTAGCAGTACCGGGTGGGCACAGCTGTTTGTACCAGTGGCGCGTGTGTTGAGGGGTGTTGACCCCCACCCTGTGGGGTGAGATGAGAGAGAAGCCCTAGTAGGGCAAGGGACTGAGACGGTGGTCCTGGGGGCCAGGCATGGCTGCGGCCATCTGAGCCCCAACCGGGTTAGGACCAGGAAAGAGCCCCAGAGAGCTCCCTAGTGCTGGGGACTCTAGTGCCACAGTGGTCATGGCGAGCGAGTGCCATAGAGGCGCTCGGCGTGTAGGGGTTCAGACCCCAGCCCGAAATGGCGTGCAGCATGGGAAGCGTGAGAGCGAGGCCCCGGGGGGGGGGCAACGAGCGCGAGAGGCGCGGCACAGGCCCCGGGGGGAGGGCAACGAGCGCGAGAGGCGCGGCACAGGCCCCGGGGGGAGGGCAATGAGCGCGAGAGGCGCGGCACAGGCCCCGGGGGGGGGGGCAACGAGCGCGAGAGGCGCGGCACAGGCAGCCTGAGCCCAATTGGAAGGGTATTGCTAGTGGGCCCGAGAGGGCCAGCAAGTGCAGGGGCACCAGAGAAGGGGCGCCGGGTGTGAGACAAGCCCAGGGGCGCCAGAGAGGGGCGCCGAAGGGCAAGGACCCAAGGAAGTCCAGGAACTGTGAGGCTTGGGGTGTGCTGAAGGGGAGGCAGGAGGCACGCATTGCCCATAAGGCTGGGGGTGAGAGCACCCCACTAGGAACTGAAGTAACATCGGCACGGTGTCAAAGGTGCAAGTAGGCAACCTCCCATAACTGAACTCATAAGATCAAAGACATGGCGGGCGAGTCAAGGGTGCTGGATCACCTTAATTGACACGGCAGGGGGCGCTAGGGAGCTTCACGGCCGCTCCCAGGTCCCACTCCATGACACCCACTTACTTCACAGCTACTTAAAGTGAGACAGTGGATTCCTGTGTCTGTAAAAGCCCTGGACAAATGTCTTCTCTTGGGAGAAATGTTACGTATGTTTAAACCCACTTACACAAGTTGCATTTTTGTGAGGCCTGAGTGGTGAGTGAGGGCTCCCTTCACTGCACCAGGCCTCTTGACAGCAGCAGCAGCACCATGTCTGGCTGGAGCTGGGGAAGTAGGGTGGAATGGAGCCCCCTCTTCTTGTGGGCCTGGCCTGGCTCCCCACAATAACCCAGCCTGGCTGGGCATGAGGTGAGGGGGATCCATTCCAACCCACTCCCCTCCAGCTTTAGCCAGGCAAAGCCCAGCCAGGAGCTCCATTTCCCTCTCCCTGCCTCTCCTGCTGGCAGTCCCAGAGCTGGGGTGGAGGAGGCAGGGGTGGGGAGGAGGGGTTTGGTAGCCTCCTAAGAAGCTGCTTGAGCACCCCCCACTGCTGGCAAGGGCCAATCCTGTAAGTCATGGAGCTTTGTGGAAAGCACTATAAGTTAGAGCATAGCCCCTAAACAGCTGTATGCACCCTTAGAGTGCAAATTTTCTGAAGCAATCTGATTGACAGTGGCCTTAATTCCTGTTAAGGGATACTGAAGCAGAGAGACCAGCTGGGAGACAGTTATCTCCATGTATGATCTAACTGGTTAATATGGCTTTTATGATACAGTACACTACAGTCCACTGAGGAGGAAAATGGTTGAAACTTACTGACTTAACACAACTCCTTTCAACCAATCAGGAGCCAGCTTTCTTTCCCTTCAGGAGTGACATGAGAGTGCTGTTTTTGGCAAAATATACCACATAATCATAACTCTTACCTCGTACTGCCAAGGCTTGAAAAGTTAGTGGTTACTGTAACTGTTGACAGATGTAATGGATAGGGACCTACCCAAGTAAAAATTGTGGGGATTTCATGGAAATCATGAAATTGGGTGATCTCTGTGAAATGCATAGGGGAAAAAAAAAACTTACTAAAAATAAAATGCTGGCTTCTGAGTGGGAGCCAGCAGTCCTCCTTTTTGAGCATCCTGCCTGGAGGAAGGGTCACAGCAGGCAAGATGGCTCCCCCCTCCCACCCCTCGCTGATGATTGGCCAAGAGGGCTGGCTGCCATGTGGCACCTTTCCACCAATAAGAAGCAAGGGGTGGGGCAACATGATGGATAGCCCTCTCAGCCAATCAGTAGTGAGGAGCAGGGCCACATGATGGACAGCTGTCTTCACCAATCAGTGGCAAGAGGAAGGGTCACTGGGGCCTCTCAGCTAATCAGAGGCATGGGGGACACCCAGCCACATTAAGCCTTTGAAAATTACAGCTTGCCCCAGGACCTGCCCATGAAATCAGTTGGCTGCCTCCTGGAGTTGGGCAGACCCCTAGTTAGGGGTATTTATGTGAAAACATTAATTATTTTTCATGAAAAATATTGAGAATTCTTTCCCCCCAACATATTTTGAGACTGTTCCCCTGGGGTTTTATTTTCCTCTTGGAAAAACTGAAAAAAGAAGAAGAAAAAGAAAAGCAGGATAGGAGGTTGTTTTTCTTTTTTTTCTTTTTTTTAACTTTTTTAGTATTCTAAAATAATTTTTAGTGAAAAAACATTAGTAAACATTAGAGTGATATCTGGTTTTTAACTAAAGAAAGGAAATTGTTTGAAACATGATTTTTTCCCCCATGAACTCTTGAATATTTGTGAGAAAAAGCCATTACCTCTGCCCCTAAATCACTTCTCAATGAAAACACTTTGATCAGCTTTTAAGTAGCACCAAATAATGGCAAAGACATACTTGGGGGCAGTTATTTGAGTATGGCACTGTAGCCAAGGGAAATTCATTCATTAATTAATTTCCCAGGATATAATCTGACCAGGAATATCTTTTATTGCCTAAGAATTTCTTCTACCACAGTCATCATGAAGTGAGGTGCTCTGGCCTGTTGTAGAGGAGATCAGACTAGACCAAGGGTGGGCAATTATTTGGATCAATGGGCCACATGGTTAGTTTGTGTGAACTGTCATGAACTGGGTCAGCACCCACTCCCATGTGATAGCTCACCAAAACTCCCCATGTGACTCTGCTCTATACTCAGCCTAATGGTTGGGATGGGGCCATGGGCAGGCAGGGAACAGCATCTGGGAGCAGGTTGGGATGGGGCTGGAATTGCAGGGCAGTAATAGTGTGGGGCTGGGAGCTAGGGTAGAGCCATGATCCACTGCCCACACACAGGTCCTGGTTCTGTGGGCAGGGGCATGTTGGGAGCAGATCATGGCTCTGCCCTGGCTCTGTGCTGTTACCATCCAGTGATCCAGAGGTCTCCATGGAGCCTGTGTGGCTAAGTGGATGGGATAGGACTGCAGGTGGGCAGAAAGCTGCATCTGGGGCTGAGATCTTGCAGGGATCACAGCATGGGATCAGGCATAGGCTGCAGAATGGTGTAGGCTTCCTGGGCCATGGCTGAAACAGCTTTTAGCACGTTAACTTAGCTAGCTATTTAGTTAAAAAAAATAGCTACAGTTTTAACCAGAATGACAATTGCACATTTGTGGGTTATATAAATTAGTGTGCAAAGTTGGTTGGGCCATGGCCTGGGTGGTCCATTGTTCTGAGGCCTGTGGGGTCAGGGCCCAGGGCAGAGTCATGAACCACTCCCTGCATATCCCTGCCTGTGGAACCCACACCTGTCTCAAGGCCATGTGACAGCAGGCTGTGACTCTGCCCTAGCCCTGACACTGGCCCTGCACTGTCACTACCCCATAATTCCATCCTGCTCCTGAACATTGTTCCTGGCCTCATTCCATCTGTCCAGCTGTGTGCCTTACCTATGTGGGTCCTGGCCCCTGTGGCGAGTACAGGGTGGACTTGCTGGGGGGGGGCCCAGTCAGCAGGGCCAGGCCTAGCAGTAATGGCAGCTGGAAAGAGCTGTCACTGCCAGGGCTGCTGGAAAGTGAGTCTGACCACCACAGCACCCCAGCCCTGCTTCACTCCTGAGGGCAGTGGGAGTGGCCCCACACTCCAGGGCTGGGGTTGCCCCCTGGGCCTGGGCTGGGAGGGAATGAGAGACCTGCTGTGGGCTGGACAAATCCTTGGTGGGCTGAATCTGGCTCATGAGCTGTAGTTTTCCCACTTCTGAACTAGACTATTGTTTAATTTAAAAATCTATGAGGAAGTTGCACATTTTTTTTTCAAATGCTAACTTCTGACACCTTAAGAAAAGCATTTAAACTAAGCCCGTTGGGCTGCTGGCCCACTGAGCAACCCTTGCAAAGCCAGTGGGTCAA
This sequence comes from Crocodylus siamensis, assembly GCF_052110815.1. Classification (NCBI taxonomy): domain Eukaryota; kingdom Metazoa; phylum Chordata; order Crocodylia; family Crocodylidae; genus Crocodylus; species Crocodylus siamensis. Next base: position 23,834,385 of record NC_143401.1, on the reverse strand, counting down.
GGCACTTAAGGGAACCCACCCTTGCCCCAGCTCTGGTGCAATCTGTGGGCAAGGCAAGAGCCCCCAGGGGGACACTTGCCTGCCTGTACACAAATGCCAGGAGCTTGGGGAATAAGCAGGAAGAGTTCATCCTCCTGCTTAGTGCAAATAATTTTGATGTCATGGGGATAACGGAGACCTGGTGGGACTCCACCCATGACTGGACCTCGAGTATAGATGGCTATACCCTGTACAGGAGGGATTATGTAGATAAAAGGGGCAGGGGTGTAGCTCTCTGTTAAGGAAAGCTACATGTCCCTGCAAGCTGGTATTGGCGACCAGGGTGGACAACTGGAGACCCTCTGGGTTAAAATCCATGGAGAACATGGCACAGGGGACACAATGGTGGGAGTCTACTACAGACCTCCCGCTCAAAGTCCTGAGCCTGACCAGGAGTTCGCCTGGGAACTGGCTGAGGCCTCATGCTCCAGGACCATGGTTGTCATGGGTGACTTCCAGGGACCTCAAGGGAGTGATCCTCAGTGAACAAGCCAAGTCTATTCCATCTCGGAGGAAAGGCAGCAAGAGGGCACAGCAGCTGCCCTGGCTCTCCAGAGATCTAGCAGACCTTCTGAGGTGAAAAAGAAAGAGCCTACAAAAGATGGAAGACAGGATTCACCTCCAAGGAGGATTATTCTGCAGTGGTCTGGTCCTGCAGGGAGCAAACCAGGAAAGCCAAGGCTGCAACTGAACTCCAACTAGCTTCGAGCATCAAGGACAATAAAAAGTCCTTTTTCAGATATGTGGGGAGCTGGAGGAAAAGCAAGGGCAACATTGGACCCCTGCTGAACCAGATGGGGCAACTGACAACTGACGCCTAGGAAAAAGCCAACCTATTAAATGGGTACTTTGCGTCGGTCTTTCATCAGTCCCATGGGACTCCCATGCCTGCTACGGCACAGGGAGGTCCGGGTGGGGGAGATCCTCTGCCCTCCATTAATGCTGACCTCGTGAAGGAACATCTTGAGAAGCTAGATACCTTCAAGTCAGCTGGCCCTGACAATCTACACCCCAGGGTACTCAAGGAGCTGGCGAGCGTCATAGCCCAGCCCCTGGCACAGATCTTTGAGAACTCTTGGCACTCTGGTGTAGTGCCCAAAGACTAGAAGAAGGCCAATGTGGTGCCTATTTTCAAGAAAGGGACGAAAGTGAATCCGGCTAACTATAGGCTCATCAGCCTGACTTCTATGTCGGGAAAGATCTTAGAAAAGTTTATTAAAGAGGCTATCCTTAATGGACTGGCCGACGCCAACATCCTAAGGGATAGCCAGCATGGGTTTGCTGTGGGAAGGACTTGTTTGACCAATCTCATTTCCTTTTATGACCAGGTGACCTATCACCTGGACAAGGGAGAAGAGATTGATGTCATATATCTTGACTTCAAAAAAGCCTTCGATCTGGTATCCCACGATCACCTCTTGGCAAAACTGGCCAATTGTGGCCTTGGGTCCACCATGATGCGCTGGCTAGGAAATTGGCTCTGTGGTCAGACCCAAAGGGTAATAATTGATGGAAGTCACTCATCATGGTGTCCTGTGACCAGTGGGGTCCCCCGAGACTCTGTCCTTGGACCCATACTGTTCAACATCTTCATTAATGATATGGACATTGGAGTCAGGAGCGGAATGGCCAAGTTCGCTGATGACACCAAACTTTGGGGCAAAGCATCCATGCCAGAAGACAGGCAGGTGATCCAGGGTAACCTGGACAGGCTCAGCAAATGGGCAGACGAGAACCTGATGGTGTTTAACACCAAAAAATGCAAGGTTCTCCACCTTGGGAAGAAAACCTGCAGCATCCTTATAGGCTTGGCAGTGCTACATTAGCTAGCACTACAGAAGAAAGAGACTTAGGGGCCATCATTGACCACAAGATGAATATGAGCCTGCAATGTGATGCTGCGGCTAGTAAAGCGACCAAAATGCTGGCTTGAGTCCATAGATGCTCCTCAAGCAAATCCCAGGATGTCATTCTCCCCCTGTACTCAGCCTTGGTGAGGCCGCAGCTGCAGTATTGCATCCAGTTCTGGGCTCCACAATTCAAAAAGGATGTGGAGAAGGTGGAGAGAGTCCAGAGAAGAGCCACACACATGATCAGAGGTTAGGAAAGTGGACCTTACAATGACAGGCTGAGAGCCATGGGGCTCTTCAGCCTGGAAAAGCGCAGGCTCTGGGGTGATGCGATGGCCACCTACAAGTTTATCGGAGATGACCACCAGTACCTGGGGGAACATTTGCTCACCAGAGCGCCCCAAGGGATGATGAGGTTGAACAGTCATAAACTACTACAAGCCCATTTCAGGCCGGACATAAGGAATACTTCTTTATTGTTTGAGCCCCCAAGGTCTGGAACAGTCTGCCATCGGAGGTGGTTCAAGCACCTACATTGAACACCTTCAAGAGCAAATTGGATGCTTATCTTGCTGGGATCCTATGACCGCAGCTGACTTCCTGCCCCGTGCATAGGGGGCTGGACTCAATCTTCCGAGGTCCCTTCCAACCCTAATGTCTCTGAAATCTATTTAGGACTAGATCAAAAGGTGTGATTAGATATTATTACAACCTTGTAAGGACTTTCAAAATGTAAAGAATCACAAGTTCATGCTTGTTAACTACTTCTAAGTGCCTTCTAGGCCACTTTAAAGTTGCATCATTTGAAGTGAACACTTTCTTTGATCTGTGCTAACATACAACACAGCAGAAGACACACAACACAACGCAACATGAACAGCATAGTGCACTTACACAATGCACAGCGCACTACGCACACCACATAGCACAAGACTCACACACACTACATCCACTTCACAAGACCTCACATTGCATAGTATGAAACACGCACAGCTCAACACACCACAGCATAAGGCACGTACAGATGCATGCACATAGCACAAGACAAGCACTGCACAAAATGTACTGCTGAGTACACACACAGACAGACTAGTGTGTGTGTGCGTTCCCAGGATGTGCCTTTGGCTGCAGCCCAGCTGTTCTGCTTAGGGGTTACCAGCAAGTTTGAGGACAGGGGAACAAGCCGGGTGCTGAGGGCTCTGTGTGCTGGAAAAGGGTGCTGTATATGTGTTCTGCTGTGCTGCACTAAGCCGTGCTGGGGGGCGGGCAAGGCTGCTGCTACAGAGCTGGCAAGCAGATCAGGCATAGAGCAGACTTATCAGCTCTTAGCCATGTTCCAGCTTACTTCTGGGCTGGGGACAGACATTAAAAAAGCTGGAGTCTAAATGGATTCAACCTTTGCAGGTTAGCCTAACCTGCAGAGAATGAACCAGTTTGTAACAGAACAGACATACAGGAACATGCCTGCAGTTGATCAGGCCAGGATCCAGGGGTACTAGAGCATGCCCTTGGCTGCAGGGAAGCTATGCTGGGGGGGCGGGGAGTCAGGCCAGGGCTTGGCCAGTCTGGGCTGAGGGAGGAGTTTAATTCCCCACTCCCTGTCCCATTGGCAAGTACCCGAGCTGGGTCTGCCGGTTGCTGGAGCTGGTATCATGGTCCCTGAAGCAGAGGGGGCAGGGAGGAGGGTTAGCTGCTGGCAGTTGGGTCTGCCCTCCCATTGTTGCCAATGCACTTACTTCCTGTGGCAGAATAAGCCCCTGCTGTCCCCTCCATGGTATGATGGGGGGAGGGGAAATAACCCCATCCCTGGCCCCCCCACAAAGAGGCCCTATGGGCTGGCTGTGCCCCCACTGGGCCCCTGCAGCAGGATGGGGCAGGGCCCTTGGTGATGACAGCAGCCCGCCATAAGGTCTGCAGTGTGAGCCCCTTTCCAGTGGGGGGCCTCACTGGGGCAGGCAGAGCTGTGGCGGGCTGTGGGTGGCAGCACCGGAACTTGGAGGGCCAGAGCCACCCCCCTAGTGCTGCCACCGTGGTTGCTTTCCTCATGCTGAAGCATGCCCCTCCCCCACTAGGAAGGGGATCCTGCCCCATCATGGTTGCTCCTCCTTTGCCACTGCAGTGGCCAGGTGGGGCACAACGAGATTCTGTGGGCTGGGTGGATCTGGACTGAAGAGGGGCTTTTTCTAGCCCCCCCAGTGGGTCCCTCAGTCCCACCAGGCCAAGGTACCTCTCCCTGGGCATGCAGTGGGGCTGGGGCTGCTCTGTGGCAGGACTGCCTTTCTTGGCAGCTCGGCTGAAGCAGCAACTTTGCTGCTGCCACTTGCTGCAGCCCTGCAGTACAGACAGGGACCAGTGTGTGCAGTCTGACTGTGCCAGCTCCAGACTCACCCATCTAGGCTGCGCAGTGGTGGTGGGGGAGAAATTGCTGCTCTGTAGGGAAGGGGTGGGGGAGGAGGAAAGCAGCCCTTTCCTACCCCGAGGCTGGTGCTTCCAGATGCAGTCCCCTGGAGTTTATGCAGTAGGCCTGTGTGAGTTGGCTGCGATCCGATCCGGAGCTCTGGACCGGGTTTCCTCCTGGATCCGGCCAAAGATCTGGCCATAGGGTATAATGGGGAATCAATGAAATATCTGTAACTTTGTTGTTTGTTGTCCAGTTTGGATGAAACTTGCAGAGATGGTAGCCCCTGGTGAGAGCATGAAACCTTCCAAGTTTCAAGAAGATCAGTGCAGTGATTTGGGGGGAACTGTACCTCAAATTCTTGAAAGCCAAACTCATGTCTTGGCTGTGTGTCACATCACAGTGGGGTGAAAACAGCATGGGTGGTAGCTCTTTTTGAGACCACAAAGCCTGCCAAGTTTCAAGGAGATCCGTGCAGGGGCTTGGGGGGACCCCAAATGCTTGAAAGCAAAGCTCCTGTCACAGCAGTGTGTTACAAAACAGGGGGGTCAAAGCTGCAGGGCTGGGAGCTCTTACTGAGGTCACAAAGCCTGCCACATTTCAAGGAGATTGGTGCAGGGGTTTGGGGGAAACTGCACCCCAAGCTGTGGACAAGCAAAACTCGTGAGGTGGGTGACACTGTGTCTGTTAAGGCGCAGTGTGGTGACAGCTGCAGGGATGGTGGCCTCTGCTGTGATGCCTGCCAGCTGTCAAGGAGATTTGGTGCAGGCGGGTCCTGGGGCCCTGCACCCTTTGCTGCTGACAGACAAAAGTGCCAAAACTGTGTTCTTTCCTCTCCTTAGCCTGGTTTTGTAGGTGCTAACTGCTGCTTGTTAAGTCATTATGTAGTAGCTAGGTCCTGTGTATTGAGCTGGTGCCCCAGTCCCTGGTCCATGAGTGAATCATGATTGACTGATTGATTGGTAACTGGGAGCACAGCAGCTTAGCAGCTAGGTCTGCAGCAGTGTCTCCCCTCCCTGCCCCATGGCACCAGTTTTGCTTGTCAGCAGCTTGAGGGGCAGTTCCCCCCCACTCCGCAAACCCCTGCACTGACCTTCTTGAAACTTGGCAGGCTCTGTGGCCTCAGCAAGAGCTACCACCCCTGCAGTTTTGACCCCCCCCCATGCTGTAATGCATAGATGTGACAGGAGTTTTGCTTACAAGAATTTAGGGTGCTGTTCTTCCTAAATCCCTACACCGATCTTCTTGAAACTTGGCAGGCTTCATCCACTCTGCAGAGTCTACCATCCCTGAAAATTTCATCCAGATCAGACAAAAAAACAACAAACTTATAGATATTTTATTATTTCCCCATTATACCCTATGGCCGGATCTCCAAGGCAGCTCCAAAGTGGCTCTGAAGCTCTTTGGAAGCTCTGAACTGCCCTGGGAAGCCGAATGAGGCAGCGCTTCAACGTGGATGTGCTGCTTTGGACCCTGAAGCATTGGAAGCTTCTCCGGATCCAAAGCTCTGTCCGAAGCCTTGCACAGCTGTACCGTGAGGGCTGCCCCGTGTCTCTGCTGTGTCACCACTGTCTCTGGGCTGCCCCACAGGGCAGTGGTTGCAGCAGAGCAGACACAAGGCAGCCTGGTGCCAGCTCCAGATGGCTGCAGCAGGATGCAATGGCAGTGGGAGGGGGAGGGGTCACTTTTGCCCTGCGTGCCCAGTGCCAGCTCTAGGCTCCCCCGTCTGGGCTGAGCAGTGATGGCAGGGGAGAAACCACTGCTCAGAGTGGAGTAAAAGTGGCCCATCCCCATCCTGCTGCCTGCATCTGCTGCAGCCTCCTGGAGCTGACACCAGGCTGCCCTCTGTCTGCTTTAGTGGCACTGCTGCCTCGCGGGGCAGCCCAGAGGTGGCAGTGACATGGCGGAGACACAGGACATTCCTGTACAGGCTTTGGGTAGCTGTACCTGGAAGCACCAGCAGCAGAATGGGGAGGGCTGCTTTCCCCACCATGCTGAGCAGCAGCTTCTCCCCTGCCACCACTGCTCAGCCTGGATGGGTGAGCCTGGAGCTGGCGTGGGGTGCGCGAGGTTAGGGCCATGTGTGCTAGTCCCTGCCTGTACTGGGGCCAGCAGCAGCAGCAGCACAGGAGCTGCTGTGACCAGGCTGTGGAGAAAGGCAGTCCTGCCACGGAGCAGCCCCAGCCCTGCTGAGCACCCAGGAAGTGGCACATTGGCTCAGCAAGATTGAGGAACCCACTGGGTTCCAGACAAATCCCCTCCACAGGCTACATTCACCCAGCCTATGGCATCTGGCTGTGCCCCTGCTCCTCCACTCCAGAAGCAGAGGAGCAAACATGACGGGGAAGGATCCCCTTTCCAGTGGTGGAGGGGTCCACTGTGGGGCAAGAATAGTGACTGCGGTGGTGGTGGTGGTGCTGGGGGGGGGCCTCTGGGCCCTGGTGCTGCTGCCTGCAGCCTGCTGCTGCTCCACCCACCCCACAACAGGGCCCCCTCACCAGGAAGGGACTTGCACTGCCAGACATTAGGGTGGGCTGCAGCCTCCACCAAGGGCCCTGCCCCCTTCTGCTGCAGTGGCCCGGCAGGGGCACAGCCAGTCCATAGGGCCCTTGGAGAGGCGGGGATGAGGTTATTTTCCCCTCTCTCCATCGTTCTGTGGAGGGGACAGCAGGGGCCTAATCTGCCGCAGGGAGCGAGTGCGGTGGCACTGGGGGGAGGGTAGACCTGACTGCCAATAGGGGTAGAGAGGAGACTAACTCCCCGCCCTGCCCCCTCTACCTCAGGGGCCTTGCTGCCCACTCCTGCAGGAGTAGTAGGGAGCAACCGCCAGACCCGGCTCAGATCCCTGCTGGTGGGATAGGGAGAGGGGAATTCAGACATGGCTGGTGAACTCAGAATGGTGGGGTGGTGGAATATCCCACAGGAGTGGGGGTGGGGTGGGGTTGGAGCTGGCCAGAAGCAGGGTGGGTTTTGCAGCCACCCAGCAGTGGTGGGGTGGAGGGGATTACAGCTGGCTGGGCACTCTGGCCGGTAGCACGGAGGTTGAAAACCCCTGTGTTTCTGGCTGGCTGCAAACCTTCCCCTGCCCTCAACTGCTGGCTGGCTGCAACCCACTCCCATCACTCTCATGGGACACTCCACTGCCCCACCAGTCTGAGTTCACCAGCCATGCCTGGGGGAATTAAGCCTCTCCCTGGCCAGACCCCCACCCCTGCCTGTCCCTGCTTCAGTTGGGGAGCAGAGGGGTGGTGCCATCCCAGCTGGGTTGGAGCAGAAAGCCCATCCCCAAGAGCATGCTGGGAGTGTCTGGTTTAGCTTAAACCAGAAAGGGGTCTGGAACAGCCAATGCATAACTGATTTGGCTCAAACCAGTTTAAGTCTCTGATACTACATTCAACCAGGTTTATCTTAAACTGGTTTTGGCCAGTTTGAAACCAGTTTATGTGCACAGAATGTCCATGCTATTACAGGTTTAAACCAGTTTCTGATCACTTAAACTCGTTTAAGTGTAATGTCTGTCCTTAGCCCTGCAAGTTTTAATCTTGAGATGTCCCTGGAGCCTATAGCAGTAGCATTGAACTTTCTAGCCCTGCAGGGCTAGAATGTGGTGTGGGGCTAGTCCATGGGCTAAACTTTGCAGGTGGGGTTGGTTTTTGGGCTGCTCCAGAATGGATCTAGAATGGCATTGGTATGTATGGTCCACCCATGGGTGTGATCTGGCACACCAGCATAATACACAGGCTAAAACCAGGTGTGGCCAAGTCCTGATGAACACCTGGGGGTGGCAGGGCCAGTTGCACGTGCCACAGACCAGGCTACCCCCTGCACCTGGGCTAGGCAGGATGAAGGAACCCACCACAGGCTGGAGAAAATCTCTTGGTGGGCCAAATCTGGAATGCAGGCCATATTTAGCCCATCACTGTTCTAGGCCTTCCTCACCCAGAGGGGAACCTTCATCTCCTATTTCCCAGAAAAGTGTTCTAACAATTAGGTCATGGGGTAGATATAGCTGCCAGCCTTCTTGTTGAAGCTCGCTCACTGGGAAACCAGTAGGGAAAAGTATGTAAAGCTAGGAGGGGAAACCAGGAGGGATGATGTAGTGAGTTGAATTCTGCCTTAGAGGGGAGGGGCCCTGCATTTTAATTTTTTTATAGTTACAGGGCAATGGAATAGTTTCTTTATCCTTGCTCCTCACCCTCCAGTTTCTAGCAGGAACATGTGTACCTGGGGGATCCTATTTTGCCACAGATGGAAATAAAAACTGAACGCACTTTATGACAGGGGGCATGTTCAGGGCCAAGTCTCAACCTCAGTCTACCCACCTGTCTATGTGGGGCAGTCCAACCAGTCTCTCCTGCCACAACTTTGCTGGTATAATAAGCTGGTGGTAAACACGGGAGGCTGCCCATTATATGCCCTGACACCAGGGGGCGCTATCCATGGTTCTGTACCTCCCCTACACCATGATCCATGCCTAACAGATGGCATCTAAGTTCTTAATAGCTCTGGCCACACCCTGGGCCTCATAGCATCCTAGTTTGGGCCCCAACTAGATCCCTCCTAATCAGGCAGCCTAATCCCTCATTCTGGGCTGTCAAGCTCCCTGCAGTCTTCTCCCTCTCAGCAGTGGCCCCCTCTCTGGGACCTTTGGCCATGCAGGCCCTGGCCCTGCCTCAAGGCCAGTTGGAAGCCCAGGCCCCTTGGCTCTGGGCATCCCTTGTGGTGGGTGCTCTGACCCTTCTGATCCTGGACCCAGCATTGACCAGTCAAGGTTGCCTTGAGTCAGGCTTCTGAGCAGCTAGCCCACTCTTTCTTGGCAGCTAATCCACCATCTCAGGCCCTACTGTGGGGTTACCCACCCAGTTGTGCAGGTTGGGGTTTTAAGGTGCCCCTCCTTGCTTTTCACCAGGGAGGTAGCTGGCCTGGCATTTCTGGGGAACTCCCCCACCACAGGGAGTCCCAACAGGCCACCCATCCCTGGCAGCATGCATTTTCAAGTCATACCCAGGACCAGGAGCCTCCATGCCATCCCCATAGCTCCTACCTTTACCTCCAGGATGTTCCAAGCACCCACTCAGCTGGGTGACATTGCTCCCTTGGCTGCAAGTAGCAAACTGCTGCCTCTGCATGGCTTGCCTAAGTTTGAAAATGGCTGCCTTAATCAAGCACCATCAGAATGCTTGCTCCAGCCCTTAGAGTGGCAAGCAACAAGGGTACATTGCCACATACTTTTACATGGGGTTGGGGGGATGGGGGGAGGGAGTCACATAATGCTTCAATTCGAGTGGTTCCAAGAGTGCCACAACATCTCATGTATCAGTGTCCCTGTGCTTCAAAATGACAATGGGAACCCTTGAATGAGTTTTAGCTCAAGCTCCCCCACCACCATTTTGAAGTGTGGGGATGCTGTTATATGAGACGTGGGAGGCTGCTGGAGTGTAGTAATTATCACACTCCAGCAGACTCGATTAATGGAGTCTGTTCTGATGTTCTATATTCATAGCACATCAGAGCAGCCTCTGTGCTTGTGTACAGAAACCCTCAAAGCTGTGTAAGTCAGAGAGACCGACTAGTTTAAAGACTAGCATATTTACATGGAAGGGAGAGTCATAGTCTCTGGTCCCTGTTCTCAACACTGGTTTGTTTTGTTTTTTTTTTCCCATTACATGATCACTGGATAAAATCCTGAAATGGCCTTGGCACTTAATGCAAGTTATTGATTCCACTCTGGGGCATAGCTTTTAGGCACCCTTCTTACTGGTATGGACATTAGAGTATGTCAGCACCATGTCCTCAGCATTTCTGGGACAATCTCCCTTGAGTAAGTCCTGTATGCCTGCTTCCATTCCTATTCAGCAAACCCAGAAATGAACTAGTGAAACCACCTCTGCAGGGGTTCCCAGCTAAGACTTCTCTGACCAACATGCTTGAGAGTTGCAGTAGGGGATAGTAGCAGATCCATCATTGCCATTTCTGCATGTGCAATCAGTGGGAGTGGGTGCTTTCAGGAGTTCCAGGAATGTGGTGTAGACATAGTCTTCATTAGGGGTGTGCGAAATGGGCCATTTTCAATTCAGTTTCAGATTCGTCCTGAATTGGGGACAGTGATTCAATTTGTTTATTTGGGTCACTGTCCCCGATTTTAATTTGACTGAATCTGAAGATTCAGAGAATCAGTGATTTGGCCATAGACACAGCTTTAAATGTTTCTTTTTCTTCTACATACCTTGAGGTATCAGGAGCAGCTCATGAACGCTGAGATGGTGGGGCTGAAGCATCCCGCAGGAGTGCACAGGGGGTGGGACAGTGTTCTCAGCAGTGAACCTGGAAGTGGACTGGAAGTACTTCTGGTCCACTTCTGGGTCTGCTGGGGAGTGTGGTACCAGGTACCCCTCCAGACCCAGGATGTACCAGTTGCAGAGCTGGGGGAGTGCAGGGGGGCCCACAGAGTGCTTCTGGTCCACTTCTGGGTCTGCTGCCAAATGCACTGGGGAGCCCCCTGTGCTCTTGGGGGATGCTCCATCCACACCACCATTGCAGTATTCATGAGTCACGCCTGGTACCTTGAGGTATGTAGAAAAAACATATAAAGCTGTGACTATGTCTGAATCTCCAAATCTCTCTGAATCAATTTGGAGGGTTCCAATTAGATTTGGAGAGATTAAAGGGTCTTCTGATTCAATTCAGATTCATAGTTTCAGCCACTGAATTGGGCTGAATCTCTGCCGAATCGAATCAGGGACTGAAGCTTCACACAGCCCTATTCTTTATGTTAAATGTTTTGGACCTATTATAAACTGGTGTCTGTACAAGTGATCCTAGAGCAGAGCGTATACAGCAGTAGAAATGTAGATGGATGAAGCATTGCTCAATGGTTTTTACTGCAGCTAAAAGTCTCTTACATTTCCTTAATAAGGTCTTGCTCCGAAGGTATCTCCATTTCTTTGACATCACTCTGAACCTGAAGTCAACGAGAAAATCAAATAAAGGTGATTAAATTGACAAATGATCCCACTCCACTGGATAATACAAGGATTCATAGAGTCAGAAATGGCTCTCAGGAAACAGGGTGTCCCTTATTTCATACCCCCCAGCCTCAATAAGCTCTCCTTTGCTTCTTCTCATCTGGAGTCTCATGGGACAACAAGGCAGACTGGGATTCCCCAATGAAGTTGCCATCTTTTCCTTGGCAACAAAGACACAGAGATTTTCTAAATGCTGCACAGCTTTGTTGGTGATTTCCTCTCAAGCTGAGTAGGAGTGACAATAGGTTGAAACTCAACACTTGCTTTGCTTTAGCTTGTCTGGCTGGCATGTAGACACAAACAGCAGCTGCCCCAGGAACATTTTTTGAAGACAGATCATTTTTACTATAAATAGCCTTGTTCTTACTGCCCAATGCACACAGAACTTCTCTACAAAGTGACTCCTACCTACTTCTAGAGCCAACGCCCAGCATTCTTCAATTTTGAGAGCATCTTTATGCAACAGTGGGTGCGTCTACATGTATATTTAAGCATGACACAATTAATGTGCATTAAAGTAATGCACAGTGATTTTTGGCAGGTGTCTGTGCAGGAACTTGGCACTAAATCTAGTGCCAAGTCCCATCAGCCCTGGTAAGTGCCCCTGTGGCCACCAGGGGGAGCTCTAGCCTACGACTACATGGCTACCTGCATGTAACAGCTATGTTGAAGCCAGACCCAGCTGCCAGCACTTGGCAGCCATCTTGGAAACATAGCCCAGCCCTTTGATCCCTGGCCAGCTGTTTCCCCAGTCCAGGAGCTGGATGCCCAGGGCAGGGACAGCATGTAGCAGCTCACTCCTTGTACATGCTGCCTCCCTCCACCAGGGCTGCTCCAGCCCCTGCTCCTGCCCCACTGCTACCAGTGGTGACCAGCACTCCATTCTCCTGCTGGCCATGGTGCTGGCCCTGCTGGCCCCTGCAAACTCCTCCCCTGCCCTCTGTCCAGGCCCCAGGATAGCCATGCACCTACCAGTGGGGGCCAGGACACTGTCTGTTGGAGGCCCTGGCTGAACTCCACCTCCTGCACTCCCTGCTCCAGCCAGCCTTCCCCACTGCCCACACACCCCATACCCTCTACCCACCCCCCAACACCACTCTCAGGACACACACATGGTTGAAACAAAAAAACATTATTTTCCTAACAACATCCACCCACATCCCTGCCCTCTCTGCATCTAAGGGGCTGCAGTTGACTCAGCCAATTAGTAAATGGGGGAAAGTTGACTGGCTGACCCAGAAATATAAGGGAACAGGAACAGGAAGTGAGAGAAAGGACCTGGAGGGGGAATTGCCCATGTGAAGAGACAGGTCTTTTCAAGGAAGAAAATAGAGTATAGGGTGAGAACTAACCCAGGCTGCTGGGTATTCATTGTGGACTGTTGGTAGTTTATGGGTGCATCTATACTTGAAGCTACATTGCTATAGCAATGCAATACAGTGAGGTAGCATCCACAGGTGTCTATATGTGACTAGCAGCTGCTTCAATGTAGCCACGCGTTCCCCTGCTCTGGAAAAGTAGATGCTAAAAATAACTGTGCACCGTGCTTATGGCACAATATGGGTGGTTATTGCACCATGTTTTAGTACTTCCAAAAGAACATCTACACATCCCATAGGGCAATGTGGAGATGTTCCCTATGTTGTGCTCCATGGTGTTGTTTTACTGTTTATGTTTTCTGTTGTGGTCTGGAAGAACCCAGGCGATTATCACCTGTGTTGTGAAGTCCAGAAACAAACTGTGGTGGGGACCAGGTAATCCAGAGCTGGGAGTTAATTCAAGGGTTCAAGGACCGATTTGAGCTTGGTGGTGCCAGGCTAGTGAGGTGGACCACTACAGCCCCCCACTCCTGGGAAGGGTAACCAAGGTACAAGGGCTACAGTAAGATGATCAAGGCTGCACATTCAGCCAATGAAAAACACATTTTGGTCAGGAACAAAATGTAAGTTCTCTCACTCCCCAGTCCAGATTTTGCTTCATGGGACCAACTGTCCTTGATATTAGAGCAATGAGGCTGGATGTGAGGGTCACCCCCTAAATGCCTCTCTTCTGGTTGCACACAGATACCATGTGAAAAATTGCTGCAGTACAGAAGAAAACCCCATACGAATTGCACGCTGCTGATTATGACAAATTACCCCTCCCTCAAACCCATATGGAAAATCCTCAAACAACTTCAAACCATACTAGAAGCTGACCCAAGGTAGGCCTGTGAATGAATGAAGAACACAACTATTTATGTTGTACTGATTAATTTATTTCTATACAGTATGGACCTCATTGGTGGTAAACCCTTACTGGAGTAGCAGGGCCCAGCCAGTTCCTGTTGGTCCCAGATTCATAGGTGGCAGAAGGCCATGGCTAATGTGGCTTAGCCCCTGCTCCAAATGCAGGCAGCAGGTAGGGCCACAAGGCAGCCCAACCCTGAGCTCTGGGCAGCTGCAGTAAGGGTGGGGAGGGGTGCGCATGCAGCAGTAAGGAAGGGGGTGGGCCTGGGGCAGGGGTAGGCATTGCACAGCTGGGGCAGGGCATGGGACAGAGCTGCGAGTGACTCATCCGGGGGGCACAGCTCCTGGTGTTATGCACACCACAGGAGGGCATGGAGGGCACATGCCCCCAGATCTGTGCATGGGGTGAGGGCGAGCTGCTGCTGTGGGATGGGGCTGGAATGGCACCAGGCTCTTCCCGGTGTGGGGGGGCTGAGCTGGGCTGTGCTCAGAACATGCAGCAGCAGCACTGGGGAGAGGGACTATGGAGAGGCTGCAGCCACCCCATAATTCACCGTAGCCCCCCCAGCCCTCTCTCCCAGTGCCACCACCACCCATCCCAAGCTGGTCGTGTAGTACCAAATGTGTAACAGTGATTGTGGAACTAGTTAAGTGGATTTATTTGCTAACTTACCTGGGATGCAGCATGAAGGTGAAAAACAGCTGACCCAATCAGAAGGATAAGCCTGGAAAAAGTCAGGGTAAAAGATGGTTAGTTTTTCCAAACAAGTCCCAGTGTGGTTCTTCCCGTCTGTATGTACTTGCTTTCTCCCCACGCTACCACTTAATATGTTATGGGGGCTCATCCTGACTTTACTTCCATGAAGAATTTATAAACATTGCAAGCAAGCTAGACAGTACAACATGACCAATTCTTGCAATATCATCATGAGTCCCATAGTAACTGTTGCTTTCTTATAAAAACCCCAGGTTCCAACATCCTATAATTATGCAAGATTCTCAGCTCTTTTAGAAAAGAGGAGATTATAAGTCCTGTGATTTTAAAGCAAAGCTTTCCTTTAAAGGGTTCTAAATCAGAAAAGAAATGAATATAGTTCAATTTTTTTAAATCTTCTGATTCAAGAGAGTAGCTTGATTTTTGAACATTTGAGGTGGGCATTACTATATTTTAAGATGACCCTATTTATAAGATGACCCCAATAATTAAATTCTATACATTGAAAATTTATAAATTTGATATAATGTTCCAAGTATAGCATTTAATTATTGGATATTTGTCAATTTCCCACTTCTATAGCTGGGAAAATAAATGTGAGGTGTCACACAGCCCGCTTGCCCTCCAACCCCAAATTATTCCCTCTGCAGACCCTTCCCCCATTCCTTACTGTCAGATTCTGCTGTCCCTGAGCACATGGAAATGAGGAGTAAATTTGAAAAATATCTGGGTATGTCTACACACTACACTTTATTAGTAGAGCTAAAAACTGTACAGTAAGCATCACCATACACATGCTTGCCCAGGAATTTCCTCTACTTGGCAGTTAATTTGCTACTTGCAAATTACGTTGCATTATGGCACATGTAGATGGCTGACTGGGAGCAAATTTTCTCCTGGGCAGCAGGGGCAGGAGACTGCTCTCTGCTCTTGGGAGCTGCCTGCTGCAAGGGTGGGCTCCACCACTGGGGCCTGGGCAGGGACAATGTTTTCCTGCCCCAGCAGCAGCGAGCTCCCAGGCCCTGCTCTGAGATCATGAAGCAAGACCTGGGAGTGGTCTGGGAACTTGTTCCCAGTCCCAGGTCTATGATCATGATTGGGGAAGAGGGGATGGGAGCTCCGTGCACAGGGAGAGTTCCCTGACCAGCCCAGAGCTGGCTGGGATCTGCCCTTGACTGGGACAGTTCCTGCTGCACAGTTCAGCCTGGAGGTGGCTGGGGATTGTCCTGTTTTAGGCAGTGAACAGCCTAGAGCTCCCCCTGGCTGCTGCAGGGGACTGGTGCAGAGCCAGAGGGGTTGGGAACAGACTGCAGCCAGGAACGGCAAATCTGATCCCATATCCTCACATGTGTAGACACCTGCCCAGGGTGGGTTTACTCTAAAGCAGGGGCGGGCAATTATTTCAGGCAGAGGGCTGCTTACTGAGTTTTGGCAAGCCGTCGAGGGCTGCATGACAGGCAGCCAGCGGCAGATAAATATTAATTTTCTAAATTTTTTAGGGACACCATGGGCCAGATAGAATGGCTTGGTGGGCCGCATCCAGCCCATGGGCTGCATTTTGCCCATTCCTGCTGTAGACTAATTTACTCTAAAATAAAGCCATTGGCAGCATTTGCACATGGAGACATACCCACTGACCTTGAAATAAACATATGTATAGTAATTTGCATACAGTATCTGTGGCAGGGCACTGTTTATGCCTGCCACTTTAAGGCCCTGAAGACAGCAGATGACAGGTGTCTGATGAGGGCAGCCATTTTGGATTCAGGGCTGCCCATATAAACAGGGTATTTTGTTGCTGGAAGGCCAGGCAACAACATTGCGTGGCTGCAAGGCTGCTGGTATCATCTGGAGGTAAGGGAGGAGCTGTAGGGGATGGTCAGGAGGCTCCTGGTCCTGGGCATGACTTAAAACTGCACCCTGCCGGGAGTGGGTGGTCTGGTGGTGCTCTCAGTGGTGCGGGAGCCCCCAGGAAATGCCAATCCAGTCACCACCCTGGTGAAAGGTGAGTCAGGGTGCCTTAACCCCAGCTTCCACCTTTGGGTGGGTCAGGTGACAATGGAGGTTGAGAGGGCCAGGCATGGCTATGACCACCTGAACCCACCTGAGGAGGGAAGCCCCGAGACTCCAAGTAAAGGGGGCGCTATGGAGCCCAGAGTAGAGTGGGAAAGAGGGCTGAGGCCCCAGTACACATACAGACCCTGACTGGTACCCTGAAAGGGACCCGAGTGTGTTTAGACCTGGTTGGGTAATTGACTGGCCACTACCCCAGTGAGGGTCGCAGAAGAGGTCCAACAGATGGTATGTCTGCCACCCAAGGAATGGATTAGCTAAGCCTATGGCCAAAGGGTGCCTGCTTGGAGCAAGGCAGTATAAGTTGGTGACATGAAAAAGAGACCCTGTGAGAGGGTGAAGTGAGTGAGTCCCAAGTGAGAGGCAGACAGTATGACTGTGTGAGTGACTGAGGCCTGACGGCGTGGCCTAAGCATGTTTTGGCTATAGGTTGGGGGTACTGTAACATCTGGACGCCATCTGTGAGGCTTGGGCCATGGTGTAGGGGAGGTACAGAGCTGCGGACATCCTCAAATATGGGGGTGCAGTAATGGGCAGCCTCCTGCCTTATTTAACAGCATATTATTATTCCAACAAGGCGTGGCAGGAGATAAAGCCAGGTGGCATGCCCAGAGGCAGGTGGGGGGTTACTGCTACATTGCCACAGTATCTATAGTCTTAGCTTATCTAGAATTGATGCTTTTTATCTTTTTTTTTTTTAAGCTGCTGCATGTTTTAGCATGGATACTCAACAAACATGCTGGGTGCATCTACATGAAATGCTTTATTAAGCAGTAAGCCTGTGCATCTACATGTGCACATGCTTACTGCACAATATACCTTGCTAATCATAAGTAAATTTGCTATCTGCAAATGCAAGTAGAAAATTTACTTTTGATTAGTAATGGCATAATACTGCTCATGTAGAGATCGAAAGCCCCCTGCTCTGAGATTGCAACCAGGGAGCAGGGGCTGGAAGATCCTTATCTCCCAGCCCCTGCTTCACCATTGCAGTCTGAGAGTTGGGAGATAAGGGTCTCCCAGCTTGAGCCCTGTGACCACGGAGCTAAAGCTGGGAGATAAGGATCTCTCAGCACTGGCCCCACTATGGTAGAGCTGGTTATCTCCCAGCACTGCCCTGCAACCATAGAGGTGAAGGTGGGAGATAGGGGCCTCCCAGCTTGACCCCCATGACTGTGGAACTCCGGCTGTGAGATGAGGATCTCCCAGTGCTGGTCCACTGGTCACAGAACTGGCAGGGGCTGGGGAGCCTGTTCCTTACCCAGCTTTGCACTCACGGAACTGAGCGGGGAACAAGTTCCCCAGCCTGTTTTCTACCCGGGTCCACACACAAGGAGCTGAACAGGGAACAAGCTTCCCCAGCCTCCACCCTGCAATCGTGGAGCAGGGCTGGGGAACTGTCCTAGTCAGGGGTAGGTCCCAGCCTAATACCTTAATCAGGTGATCAAGGTATGGGGTTTGGAAAGAGCTGCAGGGGTGGGGTAGGTCTGAGCCCCCTGCCCCTATCTGCCAGTGGGGCAGCTAGCAATGGGGTAGGTTATGTGCCCCCTGCCCTCGCCTGCAGCTGGGGCTGGTTGGAATATTAGGGCTCCCACCATAACTGAGGTGCAGGAAACACTACCAGTGTGGCAGCAGTAGTTGCAGCCTACCCCTCCACTCTGAAGACAAACTATGCCACAGCAGCAGCTTCCAGGGACTTTTTTGAGTCCCTGAAGGAGGTAAGACTCCCTCTTCCTCTTCTCCGCACCTTCTCCCCTTCAATACAGGTACTCCACTCCCATTCCTCTATCTCCCTTTCCATCAGAGGTTGCCCACAGTTTGCCTCTGGGCACAGAAAGAGGGCATTTGTTCTCTGCCACTGTCCCGACACACCTGGGAGCAGAGGAAGCTCCATAGCTGCTCCAGCTGATCAGCGGTGCAGGGTGTTGTCTTTGTTTAGGACAGGGCAGTGGGCTGTCCTCCCTTTGAAGTACTCCTGCTCACTGCTCTGTTTCCCTGGCTGTCCCCTGATGGCTGGGAGCAGGTGCTGGAATGGGGAACCACTTTAGTGGCTGCCATTTCTGTCTCAGTAGGAGCCCCTCATAGTCACTCCCTTGTAGCTGGAGCCCCTAGGCCAGTAAGAGAAACAGTGGAGATGGAAGAAGCAGGGATCCACTTGCTGCCATTAAGTCTGGTGCCAGCACCTGCTCCCAACCAGTGGGGAGCACCTGGGGAATGGGGCAGGATGCAGGTGCTGAAGGGGGAATACACCTACTGCCACCACTGTCTCTACCCATGCATGTGTTCACCACAGCCCTCAGCTGTGATGGCCAAGAGCAGTCCTGGGTTTTCTTCTGCCCCTAGGAGAGCCAGGGAAAATGGAGGCAGTGGCTGGTCTTCCCTTCCTCACTTTCTCCCTGCTTGGTCCTCCAGGTATCCCCATGCCACACCAGGGGTCCAGCCGCATCTTGGACCCCACAGGGGATATAGTCATTCAGGGATGCATGGAACTGGAGCTGCTAACAGGTGAACTACATTGTGGAGGGGGGGGGAACAATGGGGATGGGTACAAATGCACCATTGTGCCATACCTGAATTTACCCCTGACTCCCATTAACCCTAGTGTGGGCTAGACCACCAACATTGGCATCTACCCAGATGCTCCAAACCCCACTCCCAAAAGCGTTGGGGGCAGATCCTAGAGAGTATCCCTCTTTCCCATCTCACAAAATTTTTTGCTGAGCACCACAAGGACCAGTACAACAGAAGAAGTACAACGAATCCTTCCAGTCAGAATAATCACAGAAGATAAATGCCCCCTTCAGCTGCCTTGATTACAGTTCTCACTAGTTCATAAGGAAAGGAAGAGCTTTACCAATTCATAGCTGTGCTTCTTGTGGTATCCACAGCAGAGAAACTCCTGTGGCTGGGGCTGATGCTGTATGCCGCCTCCTGTCTTTTATTGCAGCTGAATGGTGCACAGGCTGTTCAAAGTCCAGAACTGATTAAAGGCCTGATTATAGCCAGTGCTGAATGCACTCTGAGCACCAATCCCTTTGCTCTGTGACATCTGAAGGATTTGAGGTACTGGCACCTATCAGCAGGCACCTGACAGGGTCATACTTTCTGTTAGCCAGCACTTTGCCCCTTGTGACAGCTTCATGCCTCCACCCACAGCTATTCTTTTCGCTGACAAAGTAAAGTGGGAAGCAGAAGTTTCCTGGGGGAACCCAGTCTCCCCTGGAACCTCTGCATATGATTTTTTTGCTACTAAAATAATTACTGATTTGGGACTAGTCACTGGGGATTAGTGGGTGTTGGGTGGGAAAGCATCAGGGGAGACAGAAAGATGGTAATAACTGTTCCCTGCTGTCAGGGCTGAGCCGAGGGTAAGTAGAAACCCACTTGAGCAGCCAAGAAAAGGCATACCTTTTGTGCACAATAGAGGTTGATTTTGCA
Organism: Crocodylus siamensis; assembly: GCF_052110815.1. Taxonomy (NCBI): domain Eukaryota; kingdom Metazoa; phylum Chordata; order Crocodylia; family Crocodylidae; genus Crocodylus; species Crocodylus siamensis. The sequence continues at coordinate 23,814,616 of NC_143401.1, read as the reverse complement.
ATCTTCAATTATACACATGGGCAGAGGCCAGGTGTATGTTATGCAACTGGGGGAAAGTGGGCCCAAGCTCACTAAGAAAACTATGAGTCTTTCTTAGGGAAGCAACGGAAGTATAACAACTGAGTACTGGGAACAACTGAAAAGAAAACAGGGACATGAATAGGGGTCATAGGTTCATAACAAGTGCTCCAAGGGGGGACACTGAGCAGTGCACACTGTCCAGCACCTGCTGACTCCTTTAAGAGTCCTAGGATCTAGGGACACTGCACAGTGAAACTTGATGTGGAGACATGTTTGGATGAGGGACAGGAAGATGGCTCCACAGTCATTGGGTGGTCCGTGCCAGAGCCTCTTTCCTGGTCAGATAGAGGGCTAGCTTAGCTACAGCCAGAAGGAGGCTGACTAGGAGGTCCCAGCATCTGATGGGGCCACAGATGGGGAGTGCATAAAAAAAAAGGTGCAGAAAGTAGTGCAGCCAGAACCTCAGCAGGGAGTTACTGAGGAACTGCCAGGTGCATTCAAGATAAATGTTTGCCAGGGTCTCCTTCTGGCAGAAGAGGCACGGTGTTTGGGGTGGGGGGGGTGTCCATTACATGATAGATACACAACCATGGAGATTACTTTGTGAAGGTAATACCAGCTGAGGTCCCCAATCCCTTGTGGGATGAGGATGAAATACAGGCTGGTCTACTGGGGACCCTCACATTTGCTGAGGGTGTTTTGCCACTTGGTATCTGGACAAGACATAAGGTTGGGATGGTGAAGCATGCAGAGCATGAGGGTGTAGAGCTGGTAGTGATGGGCTATGTGGAAGCACACCAGTTTGTTATCCCCAAGCCTTCAGAGGTAGTGTGGCTGGGGGTGTGTGGGGCCTGCTGTAGAAGGGACCTCACAACAAGCTTTGGGGGGATGGGGGATACCAGGGGGCAGGGACTAATCATATGCAGGACCTCTTGGATGTAGGTGAGGGCATTGTCCAGCAGGGCAGCCTTGACTTTTGAATTATGTGACAAGGTGCGCGCAGTGTGGGCAGGTCCATGGGCCAGGCCAGCACAGAGGGATCTATTCATCCCTGCTTGGCATTGTTCAGGAGGTCCCTGATTTTATGAGTGATGTTTAACAGGACCATCCTCTGGCACACCAATGCACTTCCAGTGCTGGCAGGGGGCCAGCTAGGAGATCTGTGCCCTGGGCAACAGTGGCTAGAGGCACAGACCAGCTTCTATGACCTGAGGAGGTCCTAGTAGAGCTCCAGCCACTCTTCAAGGCCTTGTATAGGGAGTCCTCATAGGGAGAAGAGCTGCCAGTCATACTGTATCCCTTGGAGGCAGTAGAGGATTGTCTTATGGGGCACCATGCTGCCTGGTTACTAGCACTGTATAGACAAAAACACAGACAAAGGCTTTTGCATGCCTAATGAACACAGTATATTTGTTTTCCTGCAATAGTATCAAAGGATCTGGCAGTTGAAGACTGAATTTTCTAGTAGGGGATTTGTGTAATGGGCCTTGAGAGAGTTATTCTTATGAGTCTTCCTTGTCTTCTTAATTAAAAAAAAAGCCACACATACCCCACCCCCCACTAGCCACCACTAGCTGAGGGCATAGACATACATGACACTTAGAATAGTTTGAACAGGGTTTAACTGCAATATAGGTGCACACACAAACCTGTTTAAAACTGCCTGGAATGACTCACAAGTGTACCTGGAAAATCAAGTACATTTTAAATCTGTTCACTGCAAACTGATTCAGTGTGATTGTGTAGACTTCAAGCATTTTGTGAAATGGGTCTAATCCAGGGGTAGGCAAGTATTTGGGCCTGAGAGCCACATTGGCAGTTTTAGTGAGCTGTCATAGTCCGGGTCAGCACCCTCTCCATCCATCTGCAACAGCTCACCAAAACTCCTTAAGTGGAAGGCCACACTTCTCTCCAGTTCTGGGCGCCACACTTCAAGAGGGATGTTGACAGCATGGAGAGGGTCCAGAGGAGGGCCACTCGTATGATCAGGGGACAACAGGGCAGGCCCTATGAGGACAGGCTGCGGGACCTGAACCTGTTCAGTCTCCAAAAGAGAAGGCTGAGGGGGGATCTTGTAGCGGGTTATAAACTAGTCAGGGGGGATCAGCAGGCATTGGGGAAGTCACTGTTTCCCCGAGCACTGCCAGGAGTGACCAGGAATAACGGTCACAAGCTGGCAGAGGGTAGGTTTAGGTTAGATATCAGGAGGCGCTACTTCACAGTCAGGGCGGCTAGGGTCTGGAACCAGCTTCCAAGAGAAGTGGTGCTGGCTCCTACCCTGGGGGTGTTTAAGAGGAGGTTAGATGAACATCTTGCTGGGGTCATTTGACCCCAGTATTCTTTCCTGCCATGGCAGGGGGTCAGACTAGATGATCTGCTCAGGTCCCTTCTGACCCTAGAAACTATGAAACTCTCTCCCTCTCCCTCTCCCACCAACCCAGCCCCACTCCACCCACAGCTGCAGTGAGCTCTAGTCCCCACCCTGACCCAGAACATGCCAGCTGCATTTGCAGCTTATGTCAGCACCTGCCCAGCATGCAGGAAGCAGCCCTGGGCAGGAGCCAGCATCAGCTGTGAATACAGCAGGCAGGCTCCAGGTGAAATATCTGCCAGGGTGCACAACTGATGCCATCAGATTAGTGTTTGGAAGAAAAAGCTCTGCCTGCTCAGCACCATGCAGCTGCCAGAGCTACAAGCTGCCCTCAGACTGGATCTCATGAGTTTGTATTTGTCCTGAAGATGGTTGGCCACAATCAGTTGATGGGCCAGATCTTGCCTGTGGGTCATATTTTGCCCACACCTGGCCTCATATTTTGCCCACACCTGGCCTCCAGGTATCCCACACTGCATCCCTCTTCATCCCCACCCCACTGCCACAACTGGCTGCCCTGGTATGTGACTTAAATACTACTGTCTCTTTTTTCCTGTTTTTGTTGGCACTTTTTGTTAATGTCTCTTGAAATACTTGTTCAATAAAATTACTACCCCTCTACTCATCCATAGTCTTTCACCATGCATTGCAGCCCCTAAGAACCAAGAAGCATGGATCCTCATTTGCTCAAGTCAGGCAAGCAGGATTTGTGTTATTGCAGGGTTTGCCAAAATACAGCCTGCAGGCTGGATGCAGTCCATGAAGGGGCTTTGTCCAGCCTGCAGTGGGTCCCTTGGTCCTGCCTGGCCCTGGCATCATCCCATGGTGGTGTGTCCTACTGCCCCCTGGGCACGCACTGGGGTTGAGGCAGCTCCATGCTGGATTGCCTTTCTAGGCAGCTGCTGGCCCCAGCCCCACAATACTGGTGGGGACCTGTGCTCAGTGCTGCGCCTGCTGCAGACTCGCCTGCTCATGGTGAACAGCTGCAGCAACACCAGTGCTGATGGGGCAGAAGTGTGCTTGGCATGGGAGAAAAGTGGCTTTCCCCTCTTCCTGCAGCAGCTTTATAGAGCCTGCACTGGGCTGCCCTGCGCTACCGCCTCTGGGCTGCCCCAGGGGTCAGTGAGGGCAACACAGAGGATCCACAGGGTAGCCCAGTGCAGGCTCCGTATGGCTGCTGAAGGAAGATTTGGGGGGCTGCTTTTCTCCTGCACTGAGCACACTTCTGTCACCGGTGCTGGTGTTGCTGAAGCTGTTCAGTGTGAACAGATGAGTCTGCAGCAGGCATGGGGCAGGGCAGGGCTGCATGTGGGTTCCTGTGAGTACCATGGGTCTGGGGCCCACAGCTTCCTAGAAAGGCAGTCTAGCATTTAGCTGCTCCAGCCCTCCTGCATGCCCAGGGAGTGTCAGGACGCATCGTGAAGCAGATGCGAGGGCTGGATCAGGAATGTGTGCACGTCTGATTAATCAGTTCCTCCCAGGGTCAGTCTGGAGTTGGTGCAGGGTGTGCTGGGGTTGAACACTGCTGACAGTGGTGGGCTGTTGTGGGGCGGGGGCAGTTGCAGACCGGCTTATAGGGGTGTGCACAAGGGGCTCCCATGCACACCCTACCATACTCACAAGCGCTCTCCTGTGAAACCCACAATCACACTTCCCCTCCACACAATCACATACCCCACAAACACTGCAGCCCCCCACATCCTTCCTCACATGCACCTCCTCCACACATACCCACAGGTCTCTGGGGGAGCCCTGCTCACTACTATCCACACACACCTCACCCACAGACCCCCACACACCCCACAAACCCATGCCTATCCACACAAACACACCCCATACAAGCCCCCCAAAGCCACATTGATGCATCCTCACACCCTTCCTCACATTCCACATTCACCCACAGCCCCTCACAAGCCACATACCCCCCACCCCTCTGCACCCTTGCAGAGTATACAAGAGTAAGACTTCATTTTGAGCTATTATGTAATTACCTTTATATACACAATGCAAACACACATCAGGACAAAAAATCTTTAAAAAATAAAATTAAAATGTTATTGTGGATGTTAGATTTTTAGTACATAATTCAGGGGTTTTTTTTCTGATTCTAAGATAGCAAACCACCTTCCCAAAACCAGTATTTCTGGTACAAGGATAGGGACTTCTGGTGACAAAGGCCAGGGGTTAGGGGGCAGGACTTCTGGTACTAAGATGGTGACAGTGGAGCTACCCTTGTGGCCCTTTACAGCTCACCAAAACTTGTGACATGGCCCTTCAGTCAAAATAATTGCCCACCCATGGGTTATTGCAAGATATTTAATTTTATTGAAATGAAAGGAAAGGTAAGCAGAAAGAAAATGAAAATGCCCAGAGCCAGGTACCCCCCCACCCCAAATCCAGGGTTCCCAAAATGTGGGTGCAAAAACCCATGTCTGCTAGTTCTCCATCAGAGGGAGATAGCTGCAGGACAGGTAGACCCCAGATAGAGTATTGCATGGATGCCCTGGAGCATGGATGGGGGTGAGCCCACCTGCCACCCATCACCCATCATCAGGCTAGAGCTTTTGAGCCACCTCATTTGGACAGAGGAAGTTGCTGACTAAAATGATTGGTAAGTCCTGGACAGTGAGGAGCACATCATTGGTATACACCAGGGGTGTCCAACCTTTTTGAATGTTGGGCCAGATTACAAACTTTTTATCACCCAGTGGGCCGGCGAGCCATATTCAAAGACCTCACAGGAAGTGGTATCACATCAGGAAGTGATGTCATGTGACCTTTGACACCAATGAAGTTGCAGGAAGTGACAATGAAATGGGTCTGGAAATGTGGTTTAAAATCCAAAATAAAAACAATATAAAAGCATGAATGAAATAATACCAAACACTTGACTAAAATAATCACTTTCACTTCTACTCACTTCTCAATGAATGAAAGAAGCATAATGCAAGTTGACAGATCAAATGTGGAAACGATATCAGCCAGAGTGAAAACTAACCAAAGCAACAAAATATGGGCATTTTTGAGAATAATTTTCAAGAATATTTACTTTTATTGAATTAATAACTAGTAATAACTAAATGTTACATAATAAAATCCTGGTTTTAAATGTTGACCATAATTTAAATAGCAACATCAGAAGGGCTTGTCAGCATCATCCAGTCTTAAAATAAATTGCCCTTTTCGACACAGAGATTGATGGTAACATGAAACTTGACTGCTAGGGAAGCCCATCCAAAGATACGTGCTCCCTTCACACCTCCCTACTCATTCCTACAGGTGTTCCCAACACCCCCTCTTCTCCCCCACACATGCTCCCTATACCCTTCCCTACGTGCACCCCCTATTCATCCCTACACCCACTCCCAGCCCCCTACATCACTATGAACCCCCCCACACTCATACTCCTTGTTGACCCTTTCACCCCAATGCTGTCTTCACATACAGACCCCTGCACCCACACCCAACACACGTACAGGCAACACTCATCCACCAAAGTGTCAAGGGACCTGCATGCAGCCTCTCACCCTCATAAGATTCCAGTGATTCAATTGCTTTTGAGCAAAGCGCATCTAGTGTAGTCGTCATGGTACACAAGACCAGCAGCTCCCACTTCTAATAAGAGCTGGGGCATTAGGATCCCCAGGTGTGGCTGGACGTAGAGAGCTTCTGGGCCAAGCTCCTCCTGCCTCCTGCCCAGCCTGGCTCCGGCAACCACGTGCCCTGCAGCCCTGGCCTGGCCCCGAGGTCCCCCCAGCTCCACGTGCGAACTTACCCATGCCTTACTATGCACGGGGGCAGGGTGCGGGCCATGCTGCAGCTCCCCCGGCTGTGCGCTGGGGGTAAGGGGTGGAGCCAGAGAAGAAGTCCAGGTGCTGTCCCCAGCTCGTTCAATCAGGTGCGGCGGCGGGACCTGGCTCATGTGATGAGCCCGGCCCCGTGGGGGTAAGCAGCTCCCCTCCCCTCGATGCCAGCTGGGGCCTGTGGGTTGACCCTGCCTGCCTCACCTCGCCACTGCCCTGCCACCACCGCTGCTGCCGTGGAGTGCAGAGCAGGTGCCTTGGGCCAGATAAAATGGCTTGGCAGGCCTCATGGCGGCCTGCGGGCCGCATATTGGACAAGCCTGGTATACACTGATAGGACCACTGTCAGAGCCAGGTCTCAGAGCACCAGCCCTGCCATCCAGTTGTGTAGGAGGCAAAGAACTGATGGTGACAGCAAAGAACTGGCCCAAAACAGAGCAGCACTGATGCGCTCCCCACCCAAAAGGCATGGGCTTTGTCAGCATCCAGTTGACCTTGAACAGGCACTCTGTGGAGGTGTAAAGCACCGGGAGGAACAATATGAACTGGGGACCAAAGTTGAACACCCTCAATGTACTGTGGAACAACCATGACCCATCCTGTTAAAAACCTTCTCCTGGTTGAGAGACAGGAAGGCAAATGATATGCCCTCCCTTCTAGCCAGCGCAAGATGGTCCCAGATCAGGTACAGGTCATTGAATATGGTCTGTCTAGCACTATGTATGTCTGTTTGGGGTGGATCAAGTCTGCCAGCATGGACTTCAGGTGCAGTGAAATGGCCTTCACTATGAACCTGTAGTCCATTCACAGGAGGGAGACTGAGTACCAGTTCCTCAGGTTGTAGGGTCCCCCCCTTCTTGGGACTGCAAAGACATGAAGTCTGGTTGAAATATATTCAAGAAACTCAAAAGGACAATTCATGCTGATCTGATTTTGTGGTATTTTTTTCCTGATCTCATAGATAGTGATTGGTTTGATCCTGAGCAGAAGAGCAAGACCTTCTAGTTAGATACCTCTTTTTTTTTTTTTACTCCAAGTAGGAGCATTTCCACAATCCAGTCAAAACTGCCAGCTTTGGCTGCAGCCAAAACCCAATGCTTTTAAGGAAATTAAGGAAATCACCCCCCCCACCATAAACCTCCTCCTCACCTCCTCCAAAACCCCCGAAATACAAAGCAACAGGAGAGGAAAAATTCCTTCCTAGGCCCATGTAGCAACCAGCTAATCCCAGAAGCACGGACAAACCCAAAACTCAACATTCTGCACTGCAATCTGGTGACAGAGGACAAAGTTACGCTATGTAGGCACCCTTCATTCTGATGTTTCCTAACTTTCCAGCTCTTGAACATTCAGCGTTTAAAACGTCCTTTCAATGTAGGCTTTTATATCACTTCATTATATTTCTCTCTGTGATGAATAGATGTCACATTTGTCCCAAGAGAAAGGGGTGGCTGCATGTAACAGGGAACTCCAGCCCTAGTACTGGGAAAGGCTGAAGGACAAGAAAAACTGGGAAGGCCCCTATGTGACTAGGACTTTTGTGGTACTGAGGGGCAAGGATTTAGGAATGGGGAACCTGATCCCCGGAGTATAACAGAGCTTAACTCCCTAAGATAACAGGGGAGAAGCTCCCAGCCTGGAGGCTGCAAATAAGATAAAAACTGGTACTTATAGCAGTAAGCAGCCATGAAAAGGTAGCAGCTAGAGCAGCAGGACTACCACCTTTTGGGATGAACAAGCTACCCAGTGATAGGCTCTATAGAAGCTGCATTCCAGGTCAGCACTAAGCTACAGGCTGCAAAAAAAGCCCAGACACTGATTAAAGAGAAACAGATTACCCAGGGCTTTGCCTTTTGCAGAGACTCCAGATGGGATAATGGGAAATGCATGCACTGGGGTAGAGTGGCAGGGATCAGTGGACTGGGAGGGAAGGGGCTGGCCAGTATATCAGCTTGCTTCCAGGGCAGAGGGAGTACTCTGGCTCTGATTCTTGTGGAGAAAGGAACTGTACTGCAATATACAGTGGCCTTAAGTCTCCCAGGAAACGAGGAGATTCTTCCAGCTCGTGAGTGTACCCAGATGAGTTAAGATTTTCATTACGGTTTGTGTTTATGCAGTGAGGTTGTTTTTTTTGTTAGTAATTGGTTTATAACAGCAAGAGGACCTGTAGGCATGGTTTGGAGGCTGCATAGCAGAGTGCCCTGCACACTTCAATCTTTAAATCTGTGGGGGTCAGGAGCCTGAATGGGGATAGGCTGAGGCCACAGGGCTGAAGCTAGGAGTGTCAGGAGACTCAGTGAACAGATATTAAGACCTGTGAGGCATGGGTGCAGGGTGGGAAGTGGAAGGCCATGTTTAGAGCCAGACAAAGTAAGAAAGAGAGAAATAGAGGAAGCACCAGAGACTGAAAGCATCTGGGGACGATACCAATGGGCAATCTCCCCAGACAGTTTATTACATCAAGGCATGGCAGGAAAGTGTAGAGAAGAGCATAAAGGGAGTGCAGAGTGCAGGATTAGCTGCAAACAAGGTCCTTGAGGGCCACCCTTTGGGTGGGTCCTATCTCACTGTGCCCACCTATTAATTGCCCTTCATGGCCAGTTGCTGCCCCCCTCCTCCCCCGGTGGAGGGTCCTCTGCTGCACACTGCTGCCCCCCCTCAGGCTGGGGCCCACTGTGCTGCACCACACCTAGCACCGCACGCTAGCTTCTGCTCCCCTGTTCTGGCTTGCTGCTCAGCTCACCGCCAAGTCATGGTTGGGGGACAGCCTGGGCAGGAAGCCTGCGCTGCTTGTGAGCCCCTCCCACCATCACTGCCAGAGCCTAAAGCTGCCTTGCCTGCCCTAGCTGCCTTGGCAGGCCACCCCAGCCTTCACCTCCACTTTCACCTGCAGCACACCCTGAGTGGCTGAACTGCTGCTGCTGCCGCCTCTCAGGAGAGAGGGAGATTTGCTGCTGCACCACTTTGCACCACTCAACACCACACCTGCACTGGATTACTTCCTAATTGACTGATTGCTCCTGCCCTCCCCCACAGCTGCCTCACTGCATCTGATCCTACTTTATTTTCCTGCCTATTTCTCTGCTGCTGAGTACCTGGCTGGGGGCCTGAGGAGCTTCTGGACTGAGCTTCAACAAACAAGGCCCCTCCACTGCTCCAGCTAGCTTTTAAATCTGCCTCAGCAACCTTCCCTGTGTGTTTTTGCCCTTGTGTGGTAAGTCCTCTAGTCCACTCCCCCTGCCCTAGTGTTTGCTGTGTGGCTGAGTAAGCTAGCTCAAGTCTCCCCAGCCCTTGGGTATGTGTTCCCTCTCCCCCACATTCTTCAAGCATAGCCCTCCCGTTTTTTTTCCTGTGGGGCTGCAGTACAGTGAGCTTCAGCCCCCTTCTCCTATTAGATTCACTAGCCCCACTGTATACTTTGGTTTTATGTATTGTCTTCCCCTCCCTCATGTGAAGCAATGGCAGGGCAGGAATCTTTGGTGGGGGGGCATCTGCCCCCCACCAGAGCTTCCTGCAGCCCCCACTGTGGGGGCAGATTCCAGCCAAGTCCATGAGGGAATGCATGCCCCTGCAGCCCCCACCCCAGAGGCAGAGTCCAACCAACCTCCTCAGGGGGTAGAGAAGCCTGCAACCTCCACTGCAGGGGCAGGCAGGACGCCATCAGGGAGCCAACAGGGCCAGGGGATCTCCACTGGCCAACCTCCGTACCCCCAGAAGAGTTCCCACGCCCCCTTCCCCACCATCAGGGACCAAGGGAAAAGGCAGTAGGAAGAGCTTCTCTTCAGCCTACTTCTGTCAGAAAAACAATATAACCTATAGCCACTTGAAACCCAAAGAAAAGCCAACATTGCCAACACCACCAGAGAAGCAAGCTGTTCCGCCCTTAAAACTTACAAAGACTGTAGGAAACACATAGCATGTTAAGAGCCCATTAGACACCTCCTAAGCTACAGGTAGTACTTTCTTTGCTTGCTATACTCATTATAGAGTGTACGTTTACATCTTGTATTATCACTTATGTAAAAAGACTGTTTGTACGCGCAATGCAAAACAACTATGTCATGTACGCTCAAGAATGGCAGCCTCAGATGTCAGCCACTGAGCTTATGCTCACAGCTGAAAGGGGGGAATTGTCAGAAAAACAATATAAACCGTGAAAAGCAGATGACCCCTTGCTGAACAGATGATCTAATGCTGAACTTAAAGATAGCCTTTTGCTGACAGTAAGCAAACTTGTTCTGTGTATTTTGTAACTCTTTAACAGCAAGCAAAAAAACAAATCCCCAAAGCTAGTGAAAATTCCCCAAAGATGCGCATGCATATATGCCTTATGCCTATGTATACCTATATTTGCATATGTATGACCTGTTAGTGTAAAAGGTGCTACCAAACTCAGATTGGGGGAACTCTTGGTCTATTAGGCCCTGAGTAACCCCTCTGCAGAGAAATTAATCATCTTGCCGACACTCCCTCATTCTCTGCCTAATTGATTGCAGCTAAGAACGAGCCCAGAGACGGGACGTGGCCAGTGCTCCTCGGTGTATGAGCACACCCTTCGGTGTATGGGTGCTATGCAGTAGCTGGGCAATTTCCTCAACACTTCACAGCTGGGGGTGGGAAGGGCAAGGATCTTGCCCCTAAGCCTAGACCACTGATGCCTGAGGGAATCAGATGTGCTACACCACCTAGCACACTCACTCAGCCTGTCCCTGTCCCTAACCTCAGCCCCACCAACACGGTCTCCCAACAGGGCCTGGACACTCCACTGCTGGCCCTTCCAGCTCGGGTGATGGATGCTCCTTTCTAGCAATCACCCACAATCATGGGGTGAAGTGCCAACGACCCAAGCCTCAGAACCTGAACTTTGAGACCTGGGTGCAGGCCCTGGCTTGGGTGGTGGGAGTGTCTAAGTTCATGGTGGCTTCCCGCTTTCATGGCAAGGGGTTCTTTCTCCTTGCCTTAGAGGCCACTGCACAAAAAGGCAGTGGAGAGGGGGCTCGTGATGGAGGGGTTAGGATGGGGTCCCCGGACCAACAGTCCAATCTTGTCAGGGATCTCATGCAGAACCCCTGGGGTTCCAGCTCTGCCCTGCATTAGTGATGTATAGGGGGTGCACGCAAATGCATGTGCACCCCCAGAGAGTAGCCATGCACCCTTTGGAAGCGCTAGCCATGAAACCAGAAGTGCCAGCAGAAGTGCACTTCTGGGTTTGCCACTGGCTCAGCGATCAGCGATTGGGAACCCTGTCCCCCCCCCCCCAAGTTGGTGATCGGGTGCTGGGGGACCCCCCCATCAGCCATCTGATGCCCCCTCAGACTCAGGAGGCACCAGTCACCCATGCTGCCTTGTCATCATGTGAGGGAATCCCACCTTCACCCTTACCCCTACCCCCATCCCAAGGGGCTGCAGAGATGTCCCAGTGCCAGCCAGAATTCAGGACCTTTGTGGACTGGGGGGTTCAGATGGTACCTAAGGAGCCTGCTGAACCCCAGGACCAGGAGGATGCCCTGAGAACTGCCAGGGTGCTTGGAGCCTGTGGACTCTTGGTCCTGGTGGTTCACCAGGGATAAGCTACTTGTGTTTCTTGACCATGAGTATACCTGGCAGTCCGCCAGCAAGGTACAGCTCACCTTAGACCACTGGAGAGATATTGATAGCATTCTCACCACTTCATGAGCGCTGGCGGGGGAAGGTAAGGGGCCCACAAGCTGCAATGCCTGGATTTATAGGTGGGCCTGCAGTTTTGTAGATGTCTTCTATACCTATGGGAGGGCACTGTGCGAGCTGGCACACCCTACACTGGGCACTGAGATTCGTGAGGCTCCTGCTGAATCATCTACTCCACCTCCCCAGCCATGAGGTTGTTTAAGATTGTGACCCTCAATGTCCATGGCTACAGAAAGGGTCTCCAGAGATGCCGGGTGCTCTACTTTCTTAAGGGGGAACAGTATCCCATGGTATTCTTGCAGGAGACCCTGATAACTCAGGTTGAGGAGCCTACCTAGTGGCTGGAGTGGGGAGGCAGGGTCTTTTTTAGTCACCTCTCTTGCGGGGTGGCCACCCAGTTCTCCCCAGGCTGGAGGTTCTCCAGGATGTTGAGGTGGTGCTGGGCTGCCTGCTGCACCTCTGGGTCCAAGTGCAAGGGCTGGTCCTGAACCTTCTGAACATGTATGCCACTGTGGAGGACCCAGATTTGGCAGATTTTTTCTGCCAGACCTCCACTTATATCTGTACCCTCAACCTTTGTGAGTGCCTGGTCCTTGGCGGCAACTTTAACATGACCCTAGATGTGCGAGTCTGGTCAGGCAGGGAGTGGAACCAGGCCATTGTGGGCGTCCTTGGGGAGATTCTGACGAACTACTCCCTGGTGAGCATCTAGCTTGCCTGGTATCCTGCCAGCCCCTCTGTCTTCACTTGTGTAAGGGTGGGAAAGGAGCAAGGATGCTGAATTTATACAATTTGCCCTACTTTGCCCAGACCCACTTGCCTGGCATCCAGCTGACCCTCTTTCAGTGATCATCACCTTGTCTGGGCCCAGGCCACACACTGGCGCCCGGGAGTCCGGGGTTGGCCTACTGGCATTTTAATGCCAGTCTGCTGGAGGACATGGTCTTTAGGGAGGTCTTCTGGGAGATCTGGCTTGTCTGGCGGGAGCAACAAGAGATGGTGGAATGTGGGGAAGGTGCGCATCCAGCTCTTTTGCCGCAGCTACACTCAGAGGCATACCTGGCAGAGGGAGGTGATCTGAGAGCAACTTGAGTGGGAAGTGCTGGAGCTGGAGAGGTGCCTGGCCCCTGACCCAACCAATCTGTCCCTCTGTGGAGAGAGACGGGAAAAGCTTCATGCTCTGGAAAACCACCATGCCCATGGTGCATTTTTTCACTTACGCGTCCAATTCCTTTGGGAGATGGACTGTGGCTCCCACTTCTTCTATGCCCTGGACGGGAGGTGGGGGTCAAGAAGTACATCACCTGCCTTCTGGCAGGTGACAGCGCCCCCCTCGCAGATCCAAGTGAGATGCACTGGCATGTGCGAGACTTCTATGAAGACCTCCTTTCCCTGGATCTGACTGACACCAAAGTCTGCCAAACCCTGTGGGAGGGACTCCCACAGGTCAGCACAGGTGACCAGGACCAACTGGAGGCTCCTCTCACTCTGGTCGAGTTTTCAGCTGCCCTCTGCCCTCTGCCTGGCAACAAGGCACCGGGCATCTATGGGCTGACTGCGGAGTTTTACTGGGCCTTCTGGGACGTCTTCAGCCTGGGCTTCGCTGTGGTATGGGCCAAATCTGAAGGAAGTGGGGAGCTTTCCTTGTCATGTTGGAGGGCTGTGTTGACCCTCCTACCAAAGAAGGGAAACCCCCATGACCTGAGGAACTGGTGTCCTGTGTCCCTCTTCTGCATGGACTACAAGGTGGCAGCGAAGGTTGTCCTGCTGGGCCTGCAGTCTGTGCAGATGGACGTGATCCATCCCAATCAGATGTACATGATGCCCAGGCGTTCCATCTTTGACAACCTGTACCTGGTTCAGGATCTCCTGCAGCTGGTACCCTGGGAGGGCCTGTCTTTTGCCCTCTGGTCCCTGGAACAGGAGATGGTGTTCAACATGGTTGGACAGGGGTACCTCACAGGCACACTGTGGGCCTTTGGCTTCAGGCCCCGCTTTCTGTGGGCCCTCCAGGTGCTGTACACCTCTGCAGAGTGTTTGGTCAAGCTCAAGTGGACCCTGACGGAGCCCATCCTATTCAGGTGAGGGGTACATCAAGGCTGCCCGCTGTCAGGTGAGCTGTATATCTTGGCCCTGGAGTCCTTCCTCACCCTCCTGTGGAGGCAGGTGGTGGGGTTGGTACTCTGGGAGCTGGAAGTGTGGCTGGTCCTGTTAGTGTATGCTGATGATGTACTCCTTGTGGTGCAGGACTGGGGTGACCTGGCATGTGTGGAGGCCTGCCAGGAATTGTACTCAGCAGCCTCCTCTGCTCAGCTCAGCTGGGTCAAGGACTTTGGCCTGATGGTCAGTGACAGGTGGCAGATGCGCTTACTCTCCACTGCGCTCCATGGGATCTGCTGCAGCCTGGGCTTGCTACTCTACCTGGGGTCTATCTGACCCTCATGAACCCCTCCCTTCCAGAGAACAGGCATCAGCTGGAGGCAAGTGTGGTGGAATGGCTCCGGGCATCAGCAGGACTGCTGTGGTGTCTTTCCCAGCATGGGCAAGCAGTGGTGTTGAACCAGCTGGTCCTGTCCATGCTCTGGCATTGCTTCCACACCCTGCCAGTGCCCCCTGAGGTCCTAGTTGGGCTCTAGAGATGGGTTCTGGAGTTTTTCTGGCCAGAATGGCACTGGGTCACTGTGGAGGTCCTGAGCCCCACCCTTGCGGGAGGGTGGCCAGGGGCTCATTTACCTGGACAGCCAGGTCCTGATGTTCTGTTTTCAGGCCCTGCAGCAACTGCTATATGGTGTTGGTAGCCGCACAGTATGGGGCCACCTAGGGCACTCCTTCCTCCACCACTTCCATGGGCTCTGGTACTACTAGCAGCTTCTCAGTCTGTGGGGCTTCTCCCTGTCGGACCTCTGAGAGCTACCAAAGTTCTATCAGGACTGCCTCTGGGCCTGGAGATTGGTCTCTGCCTCCAGGTCCCCTGCAATGCTCATCCAGGGTGATGAGCTGCTTGTTGAGCCCCTCTTCTGGAACTTCCAGCTGGAGGTACTGACAGCACAGGATCCTGGTTGCAACAAGGGCTGACCCTGTGAGGTGTCCGCTTCCCCATTGCCCATTCCTTCCACCTCTACACACTAGCCATATGATCCACCCTGGCGCCCTTGTGTCCTGCCCAGACACCAAGTGTCAGGACTTGCTTGGTGAGGGCGTAGCTGGGTCATGCCAGTAGCTGAGCCTGTACTGCACCTTAATCCCACAAGCCACTGGGGACCTCACCTGGCAGCTCCTCCATGAAGCCATCACCACGGGAATGTATGCAGTGACCTTTACTGACACCCTGGTCTCCTGCCGCTCCTGTGGGCAAAGGGAGACCCTGGTGCACATGACGCTTGAGTATCCCAGGCTGTAGCCCCTCCACATCTACCTCCAGAACCTCCTCCTGAGGTTCTAGATGAACTTCACCCCTACCTTTTTATTTTTGGACACCCCATCCATGGCCCCACCAACTTCTGGTAATTCCTGGTCAGTTGCCTCCTGGTCCTGCCAAGTGGCCCCTGTACATGACCAGGAAGGAAGCTGTGGCCAGGAAGGTCCCAGGGATTGTGGGACTTTCCTTTCACTGAGCCACACATGCCTCTGAGTGGAGCACCACCGGGTGGTGTTCACTGGCTCCTTGGACATCTTTGAGGACTGGTGGGCATGGCCCGGGCAGGCTTTGCTCAGTGCCCCCCTCAGGAGCACTCATTTTCATGTTTTGATTCCTTGGCTGACATGACACTCCCATCCTGTTTTTTGCCTTTGTTGTCCCCAGAATTTTGTTGTTTCATGCATCCATTAGCCCCCATAAAGTATGGGCTACTAGTTAGCTGGGTGCACCTTAAGGCCCACGGTAATTGAATGAAACAAATAGATGGGAGCTTCTGGGGCCTGTCCAATTGGTATCTGGGAACACTACCCTTTGTGCCATGTGGACTGCTGAAGCAGCCATGACTGAGAGTCCTCTGCACCCTCTACCCACTGCAGCAGTCTGGTGTTGTGGGCTTCTGCCTGACTATGACCTGTTGCCCCCTGTGCCAGCATGTGTCCCCAAGGCTGTGTGCCTGCAAGACCCAAATGGGGACTGCATGGCTGCAGCAGAGGCATCTGAACCTCATAGTTGACCTCTGTGCACCACTACTGCCATGTGTGTTGTTACCCTGTCATCTGGGCAGCTATCGCCTGGAAGATATTCTCAGTGTGGTGGCCTTTGAGCTGTCAAAGCATGTCCTCCTGGCCCCAAGTGTCCAGGAGGTCAGCCACATCCAGCTGGGTCCCAGGTGCCAGGCCTGAGCAGGCTCCTCTGCTTGGGTCCTGCCACCTGCCTCACTAGCAGGAATTCTGGTGTTTCCTATTTAAAAACTGCAAAATCTTTGTTTTTCCACAATTAAAACAGAAGATGACTATATATATATGTGTATATATATATATATAGAGAGAGAGAGAGAAAGATCACTTGGGCAATGTTTTATTGATATATTTTAAATTTTAAAACTTTGGAAGCCTACAAGTGTCTCTGTTATAATAATAAAATAAATTTTAGGGTGGTGCGAAGCTTTGGGTGGTGATTCGATTCAAAGGAGATTTGGCTCGATTCAGTGTCCAAATCTCTGAATCCAAATCGAATCAAGGGACCAATTAAAAGGTCTGAATTGATTCAGAGTTCTCCAAATCTTTGGAAAATTAATTGGTCCCTTTGGAAAAGATTTGGAGAGCTTTGATGATTCAGACAGTCTCCAGTGGCTGGAGCTGCAGTCAAACTTGGAGCTGGTAGGTAGAGGCAGAGGAGGGGGAGCAACAGGGGCTGGGAGAGGATCATGGGGGGACTCCTGCCATGCCCCACCCCCTGCTTGCTCCTGCAGCTCCTCTGACTCCTGCAGCCCCCTCATGGCTGCTCTGCCTGCCCCAGTTCCTGGTGCTTTAAAAAAATGCCCTGACTCATTGGGTACTGCCAGGTGGGGGGCGATCCCCACTGCCCCCCACTGCTCCACACTGCCTGGGGGGATCTGCCAAGAGCCCCCAACCCCTCCCCTTGCCCCCCAGCTCTCCCCTCAGTTGCTCTGCCTGCCTGAGCTCTGGCCCTTTAAAAAAACCCAAAAAACAAAAAAAGCCCCGAGACTCACTGGCTCCTGCAGTAGCCTTGGGGCTTTAGGGGGCTCATGGAAGAGTCCCTCACATGACATGCGGCAGCAGGGGGTAGTGGGGATCACTGGCAGGAATGGTGAGTGGGGGGGTTTTCTTGGGTTTTTTTTCTTAAAGGGCCAGAGCTGGGGTGGGTGGGGCAGCCATGGTGGGGCTGGGATGGGGGGGGGATCAGGAGGCTAGTGCAGAACCCCCCATGCAGTGTGGGGCAGTGGCAGGCAGTGGGGATCGCTCCCCTGCCCAGCAGGACTGGGTGAGTTGGGTTTTTTTTTCCACGTGCCAGAGCTGGGGAGGGCGGGGCAGCCATTGTTGGGCTGGGCGTGCGAATGGGGGATGGGTCTGGCTGATTCGGAGATTCAGTGATTTGGCAGAAGGTGAATCTCTGTATTATATTTGGCCGAATTGATTCAGGACAGTGATTTGAATCACCAGATTTAATCACTGTACCCTGAATTGGCTGAATCCAAATGCAAAGCAAATACTAGCAACTTTGCACAGGCCTAATACATTCTAAATATCTATGATATGAAAATCGTGGTTCCTTTCTTTGGAGGCTCACAAATAATAATTCCTTAGGCACACATTGTTAGCAACACAAAGGATATATTTGCAAATAGGGTCAGAGTGAAGACAAAAGACCACTCTGCCCCCGAGGAAAACTCTTAGCTGGTTTTTATCCCTTCCCTCCTGGGCACGTGTGCAGAAGCAGGAACTCTTACAACTCATTTCCGGTTCATACAAACATACATGAAATGACGTCACGTCATCCGTCGCATGTGCATTATAATTAACTACTTAAGTATGCGGGGGGATAGGCATATATGCATTAGCTAATTACGCATGCTTAGAAAGCTCTCCAGGTTACCAAAAGTTCAAACCCCTCTCTCCTTCAAGGACACAGCGAATTAAATCACAGTTTCTGTAATCTATAAGAGTAGAGGCAGAGGAGTTTGAAGGTATGTGTTTTATAATGTGTATTATAGGAAAAAGATAGTAAATTAGCAAGATGTCCTTGGTGGTGTTTCTGCTTATCAGGTACGAGATACAAACTGTGCAGTTCTAACAACACTCTTATTCATTATACATTTTTAATAATATTTCTAACAATATCCCCCCTCAAGATGCTTTCTGCTCCTTACTTCATTTAGGCAAATCAAGATAATTACGAGGAATTTTTCTGAGGACCATGACTTTTGCTGCAGTCTGTGCTTTAAGGGGGACTGCTGCAATTTGCATCCCTTCTACTGTGGTGGTTATCAATCTAGTGAAACAAGGAATAAGGCAAGGGATAAAAATCAAACCAGTCAGAGCACAAAAAAGCACAAACCCTACTTTTCTCCACCAGGGTCCTCCAAATAATTTAAACCACCAGTCTTTACCCCATGTGTTTTCCCACATTTGTATTGGTACATGGGCTATTTTTCTGATCTCTTTGGCAATCTCTAAGACTGCTTTCCCGTTGTCGTCTGTTTGGAGGCAACAATTAGAAAGGTTGAGCTTTCCGCAGACTCCGCCATCCTCTGCGAGTAAATAGTCTAAGGCCATCCGATTTTGGTATATGGCTGCTCTCATCTGAGAACTCTGCCGGGCCAGTAACTCGAGAGCAGTGGCAGTCTGGTTAGTAATTATTTTCAAGACTGCCTGCAACCGGATGATTCTATTTAGTATATATATAGGTGTCCGATATCCCCAACTCCCATCATTAGCCCATGTAGCTGGTCCATAATACTCAATGATCCTTTGAGGAGGCCACTCATCCTCCTTCCACTTTTGGGAGCCACCCTGTGTCAAACTTACATCAATACTTCTCTTGGCCCTTTTCCAATCATCATACAAAGAGACTCCCAACCCATTTCCAACCTCTGATGGTAGCAAAAAGAAAGCTGGTACAATCACTCCAAGATAGCAAGTTCTTGTCCACCCTTGTGGTAGTATCGTATAGGCCCGTCGTCCGCAAATCCAATAGTATCCTCTTAAGGCCCTATTTTCTCTATTAGTGGCATTTAGAGGGGCCCAACCATAGGGCATCTCGGGAAACCCCAAGCCTCCTTCTGGACCCAAAGGACCAGCGGCTGTGAGGCCTCCTTTCATGGAACATTCCCATAGCCCATCCTGATTCTTGTCTGTACAATCTGTCCGATCATTACTTTGATTTGTGGCACTCCAATACTTATTAAACCACGCAACTGTTCCATTAGGATGCTGCCACACTAGCCGATTATACCCTGGGCTGTTAGGATAATAAAGCTGTTCTAATTTTGTAGGGTTCATCCATCTTACTTTTAAAGTCCATATGCAATGGCTATGTCCCAAGCTTTTTCCTGTACCATTATTACTGATGCAATACTCTTCCAATGCCACTTGGGAAAGTTCCCAGCTGTGGTTCTCATTCCATTTTCGACTAGTACTCTTAACATCTGCCTTACTACTCACTAGCCACTTTGGGGCCAAAAGAAAAGCCCTCCATGGCCACTGGCCTCCGGCCTCTCGGAGCCCCCCACAGGCCCAGCAGTTGGTAAGATTAAAAGTACCTGCAATTCTTGCCATCAAGTCAACATACAAATTTGTCCCTGGTGAAGCAATTGGGGAAAGCGGGGGTATAGGCCAGTGGCTAAGGCTACCAATCCTGCTTCTTTCACTATACAGATAACAACAAGGCACATTAAGATTCCCACCATATTTTCCCTTTCATGAGATCAAACACGGCCTAAATATTTCCCTTTTTACTTTCTTGTCTAATTTTTTGAACTTTGATTAAGCCGTCTCAGGCGCACTTGGAGATCACCAATAGGTTCACAGCTCCACTTGCTGGCTTCTTGTTCCGAAGACGACTCAGCTTCCGGAGTGAGCTCGTCTTGGGAGTTGATGTCCTCTGATGCTCGTGGATGTCGTTTCACACGGGTATGGTGTATCCAACGGTCATGGCCAGCAATCTTTACAGCAGTGTGGGTTGTTAGAAGTACCTGGAAAGGGCCACTCCACCTCTCAGTCAAAGGTTCCTTTTTTCACTGCTGCACCAAGACCCAGTCTCCCGGGGAGAAGTCATGTACTGGCACGTCTAAAGGCAGACGTTGAAACGAGGCTGCATACCTGTGAAGAGAAGACAAGACAGACTGCAAAGCAATAACATACATATGAAGCTCACTATTACCTAATTCAAAAGTTACATTGTCTCGCATCCCAGGGGGTAAGACTCGAGGCGGTTTGCCAAACATAATTTCATATGGGGTCAATTTGAGGCCCCGTTGGGGAGTGTTTCGAATGCAAGTAAGAGCTAGCGGCAATGCTTGAGGCCACTTAAGGCGCATTTCAATACAGATCTTGGTAAGCAGAGTCTTTAAAGTCCTATTCATGCGTTCCACTTGTCCTGAACTCTGTGGTCTCCATGGTGTGTGTAGTTTCCAAGTGATCTTGAGAGTTTGCGTGACTTCTTGAACCACCTTTCCCACAAAGTGTTGCCCTTGATCCGACTCAATGGACTCAGGCAGGGAATACCGTGGAATGATCTCCTGCAACAAATACTTCACTACTGTAGCCGCAGTGGCAGTCCTGGTGGGCCAGGCCTCGACCCAACCAGAAAGCTGGTCTACCATGACAAGTAAAAACCTGTGATGTCCGGACCGTGGGAGCTCGGCAAAATCAATCTGCCATGCCTGTCCAGGGTACGCTGCCTAGGGTCTACCTCCCATTGGCACAGGGGGTTTCCTTCGAGGGTTTACTTTCTGGCATGTGATGCACTTGGTAGCAATGCGCTGAGCTTCTACATATAGCCCTGGGGCTACTGCTTGACGGATCACTAGATCACCCATAGCCAAGCCTCCCATATGGGTTCTTGCATGGAGCTGTTGCAGCACCTCCCGAAGCAATGGCCTGGGTATCATGACCTTTCCTCCCGGTACTATCCACCACCCCTGGGAGTTCTTTTCTGCACAAGCTTTGCGTGCAAATTTATCTTCTTCAGGGGAATACTGCGGGACTAAATCCTGGACGTATGGCCATATGGCATGGGACATGGCCTGCCTGGATACCTCCTCCGCTTCTCTCCCAATAAATGCGGCTTCCTTTGCTGCCGCATCAGCCTTTGCATTTCCAAGCTTATGCTTTTCCTCAGCAGCCTTCCCATGGGCCCGCACATGAATGACTGCTACCTCTATAGCTGATGGAGTGCCTCTAGTAGCTTGATAATCTGGGGGCCATTAGCAATTTTATTCCCAGAGGCCGTAATGAAACCCCTTTCTTTCCACAATAGTCCGTGCGCATGGACTGTAGAAAAAGCATAGCAAGAGTCAGTGTATATATTAACCCGCTGGTCTGTCCCCAGCTGTAATGCTCGGGTGAGCGCAGTGAGTTCCGCGGCTTGTGTCGACCATGAGCTCGGCAATGACTCCCTCCATACTACCTTATCCAAGGTTACCACTGCACATCCTGTTCGTCTTTTTCCATCGATGACAGAGCTGGAGCCGTCTACGAAGTATTCAGCATCTGGGTCTTCAATTGGGTCTTCAGCAAGGTCAGGCCGCACCTGTGTGGTTTGATTCAGGACCTCAAGGCAGTCATGCGTTGGTTTCCCAGACTCCGGCAGCAAGGTTGCAGGGTTTAAGGCTGTAGTATGTTTGAAAGTAAGTCCTGGATTAGAGAGGAAAAATATCTCATACCGTGATTGTCTGGAGGGGTTGAGAAACTTCCCTCCCTCAGTCCCTAAGATATGGGGAACTCCATGAGGGGTGAGTATTTCCATATCCGCACCCATGACTATCTTCTGGGCTTCTTCAACAACCACTGCTGTGGCTGCCACAGCCCGAAGACAGGCTGGCCACCCGAGTGCAACTGGATCTAGAACCTTTGAGTAATATCCCACGGGTCTCCAGGTCGGGCCCGATGGCTGCATCAGCACCCCTGATGCAACCCCTCGATTCTCATGAACATACAGTCGATATGGCTTTTTACTATTTGGGATGGCCAGGGCAGGGGGCTGAATTAATGCTGCCTTAAGCAGATCAAAGGCATGCTGCATTTCTTTATTCCATTTCCATTTAGTGAGACTCTCCTTAGTCAGTGAGTCATACAGTGGTCTAGCCTTCCCACCATAATCTGGTATCCATAGTTGACAGAACCCAGTTAGCCCTAGGAATGCCCGCAGCTCCTTGGGTGATTCAGGTGGGGTTAGACCTTGGATTGGCTGTATGCGATCTGCACTCAGGGCTCTGACTCCTTTTGAGAGCTTATATCCCAAAAATGTGACTTGAGGCTGACATATTTGGGCTTTCTCTCTAGAGACTTTATATCCTTTTTTCCCCAGAGTATTTAGCAGTGACCTGGTGGCTTCCTCGCAAAGCTGCAAGTTTGGGCTTGCAACTAGCAGGTCATCCACATACTGGAGGAGAGTCACTGCGGGGTGTAATCCCTTCCACTCCTCCAAGTGCTTCTGAAGGGCAAGTCCGAAAATATGGGGGGCTGCTATGAATCCTTGTGGAAGAACTGTCCACATGAGTTGGGCTTTATGGAAAGTATCTGGATTCTCCCATTCAAAAGCAAACAATTTTTGACTCTCTCGGTGAAGGGGAATGGAGAAGAAAGCATCTTTCAAATCTAGCACTGAAAATATTTCAGCTTCCCCCGGTACTTGTGTCAAAATCGTGTGAGGGTTCGGGACTATAGGATGGTCTGAAAGGACCTTCTTATTTACTGCTCGCAGGTCTTGGACCAGTCTGTATGAGACCCCATCTGCCTTCAACACTGCAAGAATGGGGGTGTTATAGGGTGAGGACCCTTCCACTAGCCATCCGCACCTCTTGTATTTCTCTATTAATGGCTTGAGTCCAGCTCTGGCCGCTCGGCTGAGTGGGTACTGCTTTACCCGAATGGGCCCCTCCCCATCCTTGAGTATGATCCTTACCAGGGAGACCGACTTAGCTCGCGCAGGGGTTCCACCAGCCCATACTGAAGGGTCTACTCCATTCATGTGACCTTCCGAACTTATTGCAGGACGCCGGTCCTCCAGGAGAGCCGTCTGATAATTCGAGCTCTGCTTGATAGGTAGCTGGACCACCATCTGATCGTCTCTGAAAAAGATCTCAGCTTGCTGTCGCGGGGCACTCCCGCGCCCCGCTCCTAAGGAGATGCCCAGGAAGAGGAGAGGCCTGGAGCAACACAGATGGGGGTTGCTGGGGCAACCAGGCCGGTCATGTGGCCAGGAGGGGGCAGGGCCAGGCCCTTATAAACAGCTAGGCCAAAGCCTAGGGAGCAGTACCCTTCTGGATGCCAGAGGAGCAGGAGCTCTGTGGCTGAGCTGAGCGGCCAGAGTCAGGGGTTGCAGCCTTACCCCTAACAGGCTGCAATGATGCAGGGAACAAGATCGCCCTGATGAGAGGTAGGGCTGGGAGCCCGGGAGGGGCTGAGAGTTGGCTTTACGAGCGGGTAGCTCTTTGTTGGTTTTGTTACAGCCGTTCGGGCTTGGCTTTGAGTTACAGTTTACACCGGAGGACCGGGTGAGGCTGTAGGGGAGCGAGGAGGCCTCAGCGGGGCTCCCCAGCAGTTTGGGGGCTCCGGGTGCCCAGTAGGGGCACAGTGCCAGGGGGGCACAACGGTTTGTGCCGGAGTGGCATGGAGCATGGGGTTAGACCCTGGCCCGGAAGGGCGGCACTTTGCCCAGTGGGGCAAAAGACCCAAGAAAGGGTCGAGGGGGCCAGGCACGGCTATGGCCACATGAGCCCCAAGCGCAGAGAGCGCGGTACAGGCCCCAGAGAGGGCGAGGCCCAGAAGGGCGGTACTTTGCCCAGTGGAACAGAAAGACCCAAGAAAGGGTCAAGGGGGCCAGGCACGGCTACGGCCACCTGAGCCCCAAGCGCGGAGAGCGCGGTACAGGCCCCAGAGAGGGCGAGGCCCGGAGAGGGCACAGCGCGGAGAGCGCGGTACACAGGCCCCAGAGAGGGCGAGGCCCGCAGAGGGCGCGGCGTGGAGAGCGCGGTACAGGCCCCAGAGAGGGCGAGGCCCGGAGAGGGCGCAGCGTGGTGAGCGCGGTGCACTTTGCCCAGTGGGGCAAAAGACCCAAGAAAGGGTCAAGGGGGCCAGGCACGGCTACGGCCACCTGAGCCCCAAGCGCGGAGAGCGCGGTACACAGGCCCCAGAGAGGGCGAGGCCCGGAGAGGGCGCGGCGCGGAGAGCGCGGTACAGGCCCCAGAGAGGGCGAGGCCCGGAGAGGGCGCGGCGCGGAGAGCGCGGTACAGGCCCCAGAGAGGGCGAGGCCCGGAGAGGGCACGGCGCGGTGAGCGCGGTACAGGCCCCAGAGAGGGCGAGGCCCGGAGAGGGCGCAGAACAGGAAGGGGACCAGACAACATCCCCCGGGACAGCTGCGAGGCTTGGGGCGTGCTAAAGGGGAGGTTTTGGAGGCACGCATTTGCCCATAAGGCTGGGGTGAGAGTACCCCACTTTGGAACGGAGGGGATACCATCGAGGTGCCGTTAGGCGTAAGTAGGCAGCCTCCCATTCTGAACTTTAACAGCAAAGACGTGGCGGGTGAGAAGAGGGTGCCAGACCACCCTAATTGGCACGGCAAGAGGGCGCTCGCGAGCTCACGGCCGCTCGCAGGGCCATCCGTGACACTTGCAATTTTGTGAGTAAGTCCCGCCCAACGAGTGCAACGGGCAACTTGGTGAATATACAAAGGAATGCTCAAGCAAATGGTCCCCCACTTTGGTGAGGAGTGGTTTACAAACAGGGAGTCGGGTTTGTGTTCCCTCAATTCCTTCCACAAGTACATGCTGTTCACTAGTTCCTGCACAGGGGGGGTTTTCTGGAATCATTGAAAATGTAGCCCCAGTATCCACCAAGGCTTCAAAGTTTTTGCCACCAACCCTAATGGTTACCATGGGATCTTCTCGGGCTCCAACCCGAAGGGTAGTGGTCTTAGATCCCCGTCCCCTTCATTCTGTGTCCTCACCCTTTTCCTCTGCCCGCATGAGGTGACCTCTCGGTTCCCCCTCTCTCTTCTCCTTCAACTTTGGGCATTCCCTCTTCCAGTGTCCTTTCTCTTTGCAATAAGCACAAACGTCTACTCCCACTCTTTCTCCTTTCCCCTTCTGTATCCCAGCCTTTCCAGGGTTACCTCTAGTTATAGCAGCTGCCAGTGCTGCCATCTGTCGCTGAGCCTTTTTATCCTCCTTGCGCCCCTGCACTTGCTCACGATTCCCATATACCTTATATGCAATTTCCACCAGCTCTGAAATTGGTTTCCCAGCACCTCCCTCAGTTTTCTGTAACTTCTTACGGATATCAGCAGCAGATTGACCAATAAACATAAGATTTACCATGCGTTGATCATCTGGGGCTTCTGGGTCTAAATCCGAAAACCTGTGAAACGCCTCATACAACCTCCCGAGGAAAGCTGAGGGATCCTCCTCTCTTCCCTGTCTCACTTCATACAATTTAGACAGATTAGTAAGCCGAGGCACTGCCTTTCCCATTGCTTCCACTATAATCCCCAGATACCGTGCACTCAGCTCTCTTCCTTCTGCAGTATGATTATCCCATCTCGGTTCCTCAACAGGACAGGTATCACGCAGGGTACGACCAGCAGCTCCCTCTGCCTCAACTCTGGCTGCTGCAATACGCTCTGCCATCCCCAACACTAATCTCCTTTCCTCCGGGGTCAGGAGGGTCTGGAGCATCTTCTGGACATCAGCTGAAGTGGGTCGATGAGTCTGCCCAATAGATTGAAACAGGTCCCTCATCTTTTCAGGGTCTTCACGAAAAGAGGGGCTCTGATTCTTCCAATTAAATAAATCTGAAGTACTAAGTGGGGTGTAGACAAAAGTTGCATTGCCCCCCTCTCTGATAACCTCTCGCATCGGGCAATTCAGCACTGGCTGTGACTCTACAGGCTTGCACAAATAATAACCCTTATTTCCTGATTCAGATGGGGCACTTGGCTGAGGCTCACGCTCTAAATCATTAGATATGCTTTGATATGCCGGTGGTGGTCTCCCTGAGGGAGGGAGCAGTGGTGCAGAGGGACTGGATCCCGACGAGTCTGACTCATCTTCACTACCTGACAGGGCAACCGGAGAGTGGGTCTGATCCTCAGCCAATTCAGAATCCCCCCCCTCATTAGACTCAGGGAGTACAGGCGGTCCTCCTCGAGTCTTTCCTTTAACAACCATCACATGAGACTTTACTAAGCATTATTTAATCCAAGGTGGTTGATTTTGAACCACCCACAACCAACAATCAATATAAGGAAACTGATTCCAATACCCGTTCTGCATAACTATTTCATGGATAGCTATCACTTCTTTTACTACAAAGGATCCTTTCGGGGTCCAGTGGACCCCAAATGTTGGCCACTCGAGTTGACAAAACTTAATTAAATCATTCTTTTTCATCTTCACTCCATAATCTGCTAGCTTTGCAAACTTATTAAAATGACGTAACATGAATTTTAGGGGTGTATTCGAGTTTTCTACACGAGAGTGACTCGTACCCATTTGCCCACAAGAGTGCGCCCAAGGCACACCAAATACCAAAAGACCCTTAACAACAGATGGTTTACGATGACAACTGAGCCAAAAGTTCCCCAGCGATCGTTTACCCCCTTTGTTTTGGATCCAGAACCAAATTGGGCAAAGGGAATTCGTATACTCACTCAGATACCCCAGAGATCTCGATCAAAATACCGGAATGTGTGCCTGGCGACTCCAGAAACCAAAAATTTGCATGGGAGCCTTTAACGTCCCGAATATCTTGACTCACGTCTCAGGCCTAGGGCGAGCCCAAAAAGTTGGCTCGGTGCGCACTCCCCGTCGTGCCGGAGGCGATTTGTCGCTGGATTTCGGGGTCGTCCACAAGAACTCCTGGCTGGCTCGCCAAAATTGATATAAAAATCGCGGTTCGTTTCTTTGGAGGCTCACGAATAATAATTCCTCAGGCACACATTGTTAGCAACACAAAGGATATGTTTGCAAATAGGGTCAGAGTGAAGACAAAAGACCACTCTGCCCCCGAGGAAAACTCTTAGCTGGTTTTTATCCCTTCCCTCCTGGGCACGTGTGCAGAAGCAGGAACTCTTACAACTCATTTCCGGTTCATACAAACATACATGAAATGACGTCACGTCATCCGTCGCATGTGCATTATAATTAACTACTTAAGTATGCGGGGGGATAGGCATATATGCATTAGCTAATTACGCATGCTTAGAAAGCTCTCCAGGTTACCAAAAGTTCAAACCCCTCTCTCCTTCAAGGACACAGCGAATTAAATCACAGTTTCTGTAATCTATAAGAGTAGAGGCAGAGGAGTTTGAAGGTATGTGTGATTTATTATAGGAAAAAGATAGTAAATTAGCAAGATGTCCTTGGTGGTGTTTCTGCTTATCAGGTACGAGATACAAACTGTGCAGTTCTAACAACACTCTATTCATTATACATTTTTAATAATATTTCTAACGTCTATATGTTTTGATGTTTGCTTTTGGTTTTCTTATAGAACATTTAAAGCTCCCTCTGACCAAGGGGTTCTCAGTCTGTGGGCCACGACTCCCCGGGGGGGGCCATGAGTACCTTAAAAGTGGGTCACCTTGGGGAGGGGAATGGTGGCGGCGGCACACGGCTTCCCAAGTGCCCCTCCTCTCTGTGCCAATCCTGCCAGCAAGTCTTATCCTGTCTGGCAGCTAGGCATGATATGTGTGTGATGAGGGGATGTGGGGTTTACAGGAGGGGGCTGGGAAGGGGTGTGGGGGGATGCAGGTGGCTGTGTGGGTGGGTGTGGAGGGCATGGAGTGTGTGAGTAGGTATGGGGGGACTGTGGGTGTGGGGGGACTCAGGAGGGTGTTTTTTTTGTCCCCCACAGGGTGCAGCCCACCCCCCACAGAACAGACCCCGCTGCAGGGCCCCAGCCCTGCCTGTAGGGTCCCAACCACCCTCCTGCAGGACCACAGCTCACCCCTGCAGCAGCACCGCCAGCAGATGCTGTGTGGTACTCAGGGCCTGCTGCAGTCAGAGCTCCCCTTGTGGTGTAGCATGGCCCTGGCCACCTCAGGGCTGGCGCTGCCTGTGCCATCTGTCGCAGGTATGGCCCAGCTTGGCACTGTGCTGTGTGGGGCCACATGCCTTTCTGGAGTTCTGGGCCACTTGGGCTTTTATTTGGGGGCTGGTGCCACTTGTGGGGCCACATGTTGTGCCAGGCTGGGTCCTGCCTCCACAGAACTGGTGGGCGCCTGTGGAGGCAGGACCTGGCCTGGCATGACATGAGGGTCCCGTGAGCAGTGTCAGCCCCTGGGTGACAGCTTGAGCAGCTTAGGGGTGCAGAAAGGAGCATGTCCCCACACAGCACTGCACCGAGCCAGGCTGCACCCATGACAGGTGGTACAGGCAGTGCTGGCTCTGAGGAGGCTGGGACTGCACTGCACTGCACTGCAGCGGGCAGCGGGGGAAGGGCTGGCAGCAACAGGCCCTGAGCACCCTAGGGCTGCTGCTGTGGCAGGGGGGCTATGGGCCCTGCGGGGGACCCACGACCCTCAACCAGCCCCACCCAGACACACACATCGCCCCAGAATACCCCACACACAAGCACAGTCCCCCCCACTCTCACAATCCCCCTTCCCAGTCCCTATTTACCCCCGACAGCACCCAGGTCCCAGTCATGCCAGATAGTTGCCGAGCTTTTTCTTGCCCCAGTATGCTAAGGGTGCATGCCCCACATGTTGGGGCAGCAGAAGTACATAGAGATGCTCTGGCCAGAAACCAAAGCATCTCTCCAGAGGATGAGCTTCTGGGCTACCCACACGGCCCTTGATGGCTAGCCAAAACTCATTAAGTGGCCCTCTACCCAAAATAATTGCTCACCATCATCACCTCATCATCATCTCTAATTACCCTCTGTCCCAACTTCCACTAACCTCCTTCTGGGTACACAGGGCAGTCTAGTAAAAAAACAGGTGGGGGTGTGAGCAAAGTTCTGCCCTGGCAGCATTTGAATGAGGCTGTATTCTGATTCCATCCAGCTCACAGCCCCACTGAATCTGTAAGTGAAAGCAGAATCCAGCCTGCCATAATATTCAGTGACAGAAATGAGAAGCAGGGATATTGCCAGGCTACCATGCTACATCTTCACACAGAGACATGTAGGTGACTAGCTGTATCTTTAAGTAGTGATTAGTGAGGTTTTCTACCAACTCAGCTTCTGGGTTAGGCAATACTGGGTTAGGCAATACTGGGTGCAAGATACTTTACTGTGCAGGTGCCAGGACCCCTTCCCGCTGTGGTCCTTGCCCCAGCTTTGTTGAGCAGCTCCAGCAGGCCAGGCCAGTACTTACCCCACCAGCTCTGCATGTGATAGTCACCCAAAAGGCCAGTCCAGCCATGGCACCACCAACCCTCAGCAGCTCCAGCTCCTCCCTGCAGTGGGCCTCTGCCCAGGAAGCCAGGCTCCATGCCTTAGCATCCCAGGACACCACTGGGAGGTGAATGTCCTCACCCACTGCTGGCCGGGATGGACTCAGGCCACTGGGCACATCTGCCATGCCCACCCAGTAATCCCTATACTGGGGGAAGGGCCCATTCCTGACCCTGCTCCCCACTTGGCCATGTTCCCTCTGAGTGCCAGGAGGCACACCACACAGGGTGTCAGGAGGCATTGCAAAACTTTATTGAGCAGGCTGTGCCCTGTAAGCTAAGCAGGCATGGATCTCTCACATATTGATGCCAGCGGTGATGTCATCCTCAGTTGTGGGGGCAGGGACATGTAAAGCAGCCACAGGTAGCTCTCCAGACAGCAGTGGAGGTTGTAGGGAAGCATGGGTTTGCTCACCACACCATCAAAGCTCAGGGTCCCATACCAGGTTTGCAGGTGCACCTGGGGCACCAGGACAAGCAGCAGCAACAGGGCTTAGTGGGTCAGGCACCCCTCAGTCTGTGCAAAGAGCTCTTCTTGCCACATCTGGGACACTTTCAGCAAGGGCATGCTCAGGGCACAGGGCAGGGTGCCTTTCCAGAGATGCCCCCTGGGGGGAATGGTGGGGGTGCCACCAGCTCTGCATCCCAGTCAGCCAGGAGCCTCACAGCCCCCAAGCCTGGGCACTAGGCCTGGTAGCAACAGAAGAGATGATCTGAACTGCAGGAGGAGAATGGGGGGAATGCGTCTGGAGCTGTGGCAGCAGGTGCTGGCAGAAGCCAGGTCTGTCTCAGTCAGGGAAGGGGGCGGGGAAGGCAGGCTGCCTGTGGCCAGCACCCAGTGGCCCACCTACCCCTGCAGAGTGAGCAGAGATAGGGGGCTCAGCCAGCTGCCCCTCTGCCAAGGCCTGTCCAGCTGACTTACCATGGTGTAAAGCAATTTGGAACCCAATCCAGGGCGTGTCTAGGGGTGGGGCTGGGGCGGGGCTAGGCCAGGGTCAAGGGGCGGGGCACCTGTCAGTGGGCAGGACTTGTCAGTTTGACAAGATGTGTACCCTATATAGTACCAGAGGGGTTGGACTTGAAGATCTACAAGGTCCCTTCCGACCCTACTTCTATGGTTCTATGATTCTAGTTATTACACTAGGTTTCAAGCAATACCAACTACAGAATGCTTCCCTCTGCCCCCTTTCCTCACTTCTTATTACCAAAGTACATGTCATACCCTATAGCAGGGGTGCTCAGTCTTTGGCCCTCAGGCCAAATGCAGGCTGTGAAATTGTGCAATCCAGACTGCAGAGAATACTGCCACCCCTCGCTGCTACCAAATTCCCAAGCCCCCTGTATGGTTCAGAGATGAGCCATCCACACAGCCAAATCGGGGTCAGGACAGGCCCTCCTTCCCTATATGCTGATGTTTTGGGATCAGCCTATGCCCCCTTCTCCCCTCCTCACCCCCACAGGGCCAGGCCACACTCCCTTCCCTTGCACAGTTGGTTCAGGTTGGGTCACACCCCATTGTCCCTCCCAAAGGTTTGGGACAGAACCCTGTTCCCCCACCCACCAGGTTGGGGCTGGGCCAAGCCTCCTTCCTCCCATGGGGTCAAGAAAGACCCCTCCCCCATGGGACTGGATCAGGGCAGGATTATGCCCACTTCCTTGGTATGGCTGGATCTGAGCTGGGTTGCCTCCCTGCCTTCTCTGTAAGATGGATGGGGCCCTGCTGCATCTGACCCAGGCATGAGATCTGGTCCTCTGGCCAGATCCACTGCCCTATAGCAAACCCTGAGGAGGAACAGGTCAGGAACTGCCCTGACAGCCCTTCTTGGACTAATGCTCTGGACCTCGTACAGGCACATGAATAACACATGACACGGGACTAACATAAGTGACCAAATAGAAACAAGCTCCCACTAGTAGTATATAGGGTACACATCTTGTCAAACTGACAGCCCCCGCCCACTGACAGGTGCTCCGCCCCTTGACCCCGCCCTAGCTCTGCCCCAACCCCGCCCCTTGACATGCCCCCTGCCCCACCATCTTGATCGCCATCTTGTGGCTGGAAGTTCTGCCCCTAACCCCTGACCTTTACCACCGGAAACTCCACCTCTGAACCCCTGGCAGCCATGTTGGTGGCCATCTTGGCCACCAAGTTGCATCCCAGAACACCCTGTTCCCATCACATGGCCTGTGACCTCACCAGGCCCAACCCCCCAGCCATGTTGGTGGCCATCTTGGCTGCCATGTTGCATCCCAGAACACCTTGTCCCCCTCACATGGCCTGTGACATCAGAACAATCGCTCCTTAATTGGGAAACTCCTCCACCCGAGAATGACGCTGAGCCAATAGGGGGGCAAGTATAGGGAGGGGGGGTGGGACCTAGTCTGGCAGTCCCTGGCCTGCCTTTTGTCTAAATCCTGTTGGGAAAACCCTCCAAACCAGGCCGTGTGTTTTCTGAGACCATGCTAATACAGGCAGAAGCAAATATGGATTCTTATGCTTTGGAAGCCTCAGGCACTGTTCAGACCTCTCTCAGCAGCACAATGGGTGAGATCTCAGTGGTTGAGGCAGATTCCCAGACTCCCAAAACAGATCCGGGGACCGTGGCAGACCCCCAACAGACCGCATCAGAGCCACAGGCAGAGAGCCTGGGAGTGGCACACAACCTAAACCCCAAAGACTCTGCTGAGGTAACTAGCCTAGAATTATTTTGGAGGGGGCGGCTTTCTACGGTAACAGGGTGGGCCTGTGTTAACTCTTTCGTTTCTTCGCAGGTAGGGGATGTCTTGATGGAAAACTTTCAAAACGTACGCGTTGGTGGACCTATGAGAATAAAAGTCTCATGTGTGAACTGGTTTTGTTCATGTCTAAAAGAGAGGGGTTCAAGACGACTGAAGATGCATGTATCAGTTTTGTCTGAGTCCCCAGAGCCCTGTGGAGCAGGGGTATGAACCTATGGAGGTTACGGAGCATCCCACCTGTTCAGAGAAGGGTTTTCTGTGCACCTAAAAGAGAATAGTTCAAGACATGGCTGAATAACCCTGTATGTGCTGCTTTTCACTAGTACATCTTGTTTTGCCACTATTTTAATTTGTTGTCTGGCCTTTAAATCCTCCATAAGTGTGTTGGTGAGGTGGGTACCACGGTTAGTGGTCATGTCTACAGGAGGGTCTTTGTTAAAGGAAATTTATTACCCCCCTGGGGGCAGCGGGTAGTTTTGGTGCACGAACTTGCTTTTTGAAGCAGCCAAAGTCAGAATAAGAATCTGAATAGAAGCCAGGTAACTGCCTGGCTTTCAGATCAGGATGCTTACATCCTACACAAACCAGCAAGAAGACATTTTAAAAGAAACAAGACTGTTGTTTCAGATGTGGATGCACAATGCCAGGCAGATCTGGTGGATATGCAGCAGTTCTCCAAACACAACAGTAGTTTTAAGTACATCTTAACAATGATAGACATATTATCCAAGTGTTAGAAATGGAGTGTTGTTAGAAATGCACAGTTTGCATCTCGTACCTGATAAGAAAAAACACCGCCAAGGACTTTTTTCCTTGGCCAGCCTTGCTACAGTTTTTCTTATACTAAATCACTCTCTCCCCCACACTCCCTCAGCCTCCCCCTGGTTTTTCTCATGCAGATTACAGAAGCTGGAATTCAACTGACTGTGTCCTTGAAAGGGGGGGGGATTTAAACTCTTGGTGACCTAAAGAACTTTCTGAGCATGCGCAATTAGCTGATGCATATTTACTTTTCCACCCTGCATACTTAAGTAGTTAATTATAATATACATGCGATGGATGAAGTGACGTAGCCACATACATGTTTGTAGGAAACGGAAATGAGCTGTAAGAGTTTCTGTTTCTGCACACGTGCCCAGGAGGGAAAGGATAAAAACCAGCTGAAAAGTTCCTCAGGGGTTCGGAGTAATCTGAGTCTTTTAACTCTGCTCTGACCCTATTTGCAAATACACCTTTTGTGCTGCTAATAAGTGTGTGTGTCTGTGATTTTGGTGGCCTCCAGAGAAATGGACCGCAATTTTTTGCAACACAAGCATGCCTGGGCTTTGAGTCTAAAAGACAAATCAGCGGGTGAAATATCCAAGGCCTTTAAAAGCATTTTCTCAATGTGTCGCATGCCTGAAAAACTACAGGTTGACCGGGGCAAAGAATTTTTAAATAGGCCTCTAAGCAAACTGCTAGAAGAGTATAGTGTCCACCATTTTGTTACAAATAATGAAGTGAAAGCAGCAGTTGTAGAAAAGTTTAATAGAACGTTAAAATAAAAGATGTGGAGGTATTTTACAGCCCACAACATCTTTCACTACATTGATGTGTTACCAGAGTTTCTAAAGAGCTACAACCGCAGCTTTCACAGAACTATCTGGGCCAGGCCTGTTGATATAAACTCCTCAAACTCTCTCTGCGTGTGGAAAACAGTATATGAAGACTACTTGAAAACAAAAACAGCAACATCCCTATTCAGAAAAGGAGACCACATGAGGGTGTCTAGAACAAAAGGGAGATGGTTCACCCCCCAAGCAGCGCTCTGTTTCCTCAAAGTATTATGTTCTTTTTAAATAAAAATGCTACCAGCAATGCTTTTCAGATAAACAATTACAAGACCTCACCTCTTTTGCCTGTGGATACCACTATGTGTTTTTCCTGCACCACCAGAGCAAGGGGTTGTCATTTGGACACATTTTAAAATTGTATTCTGATGATTTAGTACAAAATGACCGCATGGTCATGCAGTTTGTAAAGAATAAATACAAGTCTTTCCATGTGTCTGGACCTGCCCAAAACCTGTTTCAACATGCCCAGACATGCATCTCTTGCAGTGACTTCCACAAAAATGTTATTTAAATAAAGAACCCGCCCCCTCCCCTACTGGGTTTTTTTAAAAAAAAAGAAAAAATGTGTGTGTACTTTTCTTTTACACCATATCACATTAAAAAACACATTGTAGACAAAATTTGGAAGCAGTATAGAATAGTTTATTGCAAGTATAAAACTTGACATGCTAATCCACTTGCATTTAGAGACAGCTTTTTGCTTCTTTGGTGATGGTGTTTCTTGGCCTGCAGCAGAGGTTTTCAGGTGTTCCAAATGAGCCTGATTTGCAGTATTGCCCATAAGAGAAGATGGTACATTCAGCTCTGCCAGGGCTTTCATAAAGATGTCCCAGCCTTTAGGAGGCTGTTTACTAGAACTGGTGTGAGTCTGGAGGGCCTCCTGGACTAAGTCAAACATGTTAGAACCCCTCATGAGCGTTCCTTTGTATACAACCCCCCCATCATCCCAAGAAGCAATATGTTTGTGCTGACTCAGTTTGCTGAGCAACACTTAAGCATTTTTCCTGTATCAGATGGGCACGTTATCCAACACTTCCTGAACAGCGGGGTCAGGATTTGTTGGTGTATCCAGGGGATTTGCCATTTCTAAGGGGTTCTGTTGTGGCATAAACAGGATTAATTTCCCTTTATCCAGATCACCTTGCTTCACGTGCACCAGGTATTTTTAAAGCACAGCGGCATACAGTTTAGCTTTATCATATTCTGTTAAACCTGGCCTTTGGAGAATGTCCCTCATTTCAGGATCCAATAAATGGGTTGCCTCAGTTCTGATATTTTCCTGAGGTAGTGGAGGAGTCCTTAATTGCTTCAGCTTGTTAGAAATATTATTAAAAATGCATTATGAATAGTGTTGTTAGAACAGCACAGCTGGCGGCTCTCCCTGGCGGGAGGAGGAGGTAGAGGAGAAGCTACCAAGGGCTCTTTGTATTAAGGTATCACTCTCTTTGTTTTGCAAATTTACTATCTCTTTGTTACAGTAAAGCATATACTCCTTAGTTTTCTCATGTAGATAAGAGTAATTGCAATTTTTAATGATCCTGTCCTTGGGACAGAGAAAGTTTGAACTTTTGGTAACCTAAAGAGCTTTCTAAGCATGCGTAATCAGCTAATGCATATAAGCCTATCCACCCCGCATACTTAAGTAGTTAATTATAATGCACATGGGACGTATGAAGTGACGTATTTACATATATGTTTGTATGAACCGGAAATGAGTTGTAAGAGTTCCTGCTTCTGCACACGTGCTCAGGAGAGAGGGGATAAAGCCTGCTGAGAAGTTTTCCCCGCGGGCAGAGTGTGGTCTTTTGTCTTCGCTCTGACCCTATTTGCAAATATACCTTTTGTGTTGCTAATAGCGTGTGTCTGAGAGTTCTTTGCCTCCCGAGAAAACGAACCGCAGCAATTTCTGCAACAAGCTGGTGGCTGGGCACCAGGTACATTTTTTCCACATACTCCATCACCGATCAGTCAAAAGTCCCGTGATCAGAGGGATGGCAAAACTTAACAGGGGGCTGATAAATCCCCCAGACTGTTTCACCAGCTGTTTCTTTTTTTTGAGAGAGAGTCTTTTGTTACTTAGGTTTTTTTATGATTCTGCGTCTCTTTTTCAGTACACAGATTTGGTGGGGTGTCAAAGGGATGTTTCCTTTTAGGGTGTTCAGGGCAATTTCTGAAATGGCAGCTACTAAGTCCTCAGAGGCCGAGCAGAGTATAGCTTTCCTCTGTTGGGGGGAGGACTGAACAAGCAGTTTTAAGGCAGTCAAATTTATCTTTATGCAGTTAGACATGTTCCCTTCTGTGGGCTCAGGAGCTAAAAAAGATCCCGCTGCTACATCATCTCTTTTTATTTCCATCCACCGCTTTTTTCAAAGTGTAAACTGCTGGGTGGTCAGGAGGGAAAAGCCCGGTTCTTAATCTAAAAGCCTCGGGAATAGATGTGTTTAAGGCTATCACCAGGTGCCTGTAAGGTTTTTTAGTGGCATCCTCAAAAGCTTCTAGAAAGAATTGGGTCTTGCCCAGGTACATCTGTCTTGCCAGAGATACCACCTGCAGCTTATCCCTGGGGTTTTTAAACAGAACTATGTATTCTGTGTTGAGGGTGATGGTGCGGCTCCTTTTCCCTTGGCAGAAAACATTCTGAACTATATACCTGATGCTAAGGTTCCTGTGATGTACATACTTGGTAAGGGCTTTCTCTATTTCACCACTCTCGCAAGCAGAGTCTATCAAGTCATCCACCACAACCATATTTACTTTGTTTGGGGGAAAGAAGCGGTTGTCATTAAGACTCTGTGGCACCCCCTCCATAAATTTGATAAAAGGGTATTTACAAAGTAATTCTTTATACAAAGGTTGCCAACAGCTGTAACACCACACGATAGTCTTAGGCATAGGAGACAACAAACTATCAGCATTATCTAGCAGGTTTTTTATAAAGTAACTTTTTCCACAATTGCTAGGCCCTGCAAGAAACACAGAAAAGGGATGCTTCCAATGCATATTCATATTAAAAAACCGTGGGAGTGGGACTTGGAAGTTTTCTGCGAGGACCCTTTTATCGTAAACGACTTTCTGTGTTTTCTTAATAGTCTTGGTTTTGATCGTCCAGTGTTGTTTATTCCTGACAATTGAGTTCAGTTTTACTGCAATGGTTTTAGGGATGGTCCCGGCAGGGTTTGCCCCGTAATCAAGAACCAGGTCTTTCAAGCTCTCAAAATTGACTTTTTCATGGTTGGCCACATTCAGGGTAATCCCCTTGACTTTTAAGCAGACCTTTCCTCCCAAAAGCTTATACCCATAGGTTTTGGGGCCTGTTGACACAAACTCTGTGATATGTTCATCTGGCGGGATCTCGCTTGTGAGGTCGCCCAAATAATTGCCAAGTGGGGGGTTCTGGTCTCTCTCACAGCTCACAAAAATCACAGAGTCTGTATCGTGGTATAGACACTGGTCTTGCAGGCTGTCTAACAACTCATACAGCTCTAAACATGCATATGCCATAGTGAAGCATGCTATGAAGATATTAGTGTTGCGTGACAATGTGTAACGCTCTTTGGCATGCTTCCAAGACATGCAAGGCCGTCTCATCATCGATAAAGTCACAGGAGAAAATGTCGTAGGCAGAGGAAAAGAAATATCTAAAAGAGATCTCAGGGTCTCTTACAATACTGGTGTTTGGGAGATTTGTTCTCTGGCTGAATTTACCCCACAAAGAATTTAGAAATAATTTTGCAATTTGCCGATTTGGCGGGGTTTGGGTTAATATGTTCAGGTCGCAAAGACACGCCTTCTTTGTTGCAAGGAATTGGCCACGTATTGTTCTTGCTTTTCTTTGTCAGTATACCAGGTGGGATACCCCGAGACTTCCTGTTTCTGTTGGAGGTGGAGGGCTATGTATTTTTCAAAAAGTGTGTTACTCATCTCCGGAAAATGCCAGACCTCATAGATTTTAGCTACTTGGTACCCCTTTGTGATACCTTTGTTCAATTCAGGTGTGCACCAAGTGCCCAGGAGGGCCCTTTCCTCGTCCATGTGGGTATATTTTGGCTGGTTTGTTTCCTTGCAGGTGCAGCACAGTGGGAACAGGAGTTTCCCATTCACCCTGACATGTAACACCAGGAAAAAGAGCCCATGTGGTGGGTACAATTTCACCTTGGTGGACTCAAAATAGCTTGACAGGAGTCCGAAATTGTGAATGATTTTGGGGTGCCTGATAGGGTATTCCTTTGTTTTGTTGATGATAGGGTAGAGACTGGTAAAATCATAACAGTGAATTTGCTCACCCGGGTTAGCTTTGTAATATAACCAGATGGCATTAGTCCTCCCCCAAAAGAGAGCATCCGTAGGTATCAGAGGAGAAGGCAACTGGGCTCTGCTTAAGAAATCAGAGAGCTCCCCATCTGATTTTAACAAAATCCTCCACTTGTGCTCCCAAATGGTCCTGACAGTAAACCCCAGACTCTTAAGGTAATCAACTTTGCGCTGCGTCTGATAATTCAGAAACCCGTAAGTTGTCCCTGTCAAAGGGTTCCACTCATTTTCATTGTAGCAGGTGACACAGCTGTGGAAATAACAACCATTAAATTCAAAGGCTGTGGGTTTCCCATCAATGATGGCATAGCCATCTAAAAAATAGCCCCCCACCTGAAATTCCCCACCCTGTAAGGCGTGCTGAATTTGAATATTTTCTTTTTCAGAGAGATACATAAGCCACTGGAGAGCGGGGGTTGAAAATCTCACTGTCTGTCTGTGGTAGTTGTCTGGGGGAAGTAGTGCAATGGTCTGGTCTTTCAAAAACATAAATCTGTATGTCGCAGGGCACTAGAGTGCCTGCTCCTAAAGAAGGACAGGTGTGCGTTGCTGGGGCAACCACAGAAGTCAGCTGACCGGAAGGGGACAGGGCCTGACCTATATAAACAGCCCAGGCTGAGGCCGTAGGCAGTTCCCCGCTGGCAGTTGTGGAAGATGGAGCTCTTTGGGACCAGGCTGAGTTGAGGAGCCCGAGGGCCTGAGAACCTTATGAGAGAGGATACCAGGCAGAGGAGCCCCTCGTAGGGATTTGGGGAAGATAAAGAGCATGACGGTTTAGGGTTTATGTTTGGCCAGGAGGCCTGAGTTTGAGTTGGGGCTGAACGGCTGATGGCTCTGTTTGTTGTTACACCAGAGGACCAGGTGAGGCTGTAGGGGTTGGAGGAGGCCTCATGGGAGCTCCCCAGTAGTGGTGGAGTTTCTGGGCACTGGGGTGTTTCGTGTTTTGGGGTTGCATAGACCCCAGCCCCAGTGGGGCGGTGTCGTGAGGGGCGAGGAGCCCAGTGCGGGTGAGTGACCCGAGAAGGCAGGTCTGGGGGCCAGGCACGGCTAAGGCCACCTGAGCCCGGATCA
The DNA here is from genome assembly GCF_052110815.1 of Crocodylus siamensis. Taxonomy (NCBI): domain Eukaryota; kingdom Metazoa; phylum Chordata; order Crocodylia; family Crocodylidae; genus Crocodylus; species Crocodylus siamensis. Next base: position 23,775,462 of record NC_143401.1, on the reverse strand, counting down.
CAGGCGCGAGCAAGGCCCAAGTGTGAGTGTGAGCAGAGCCCCAGGGAGGGCAGACAGGAATAAGGAGCCCCAGGGAGGGCGTACCCAGTATGGGTGGGGATCACGTGAGCAAGGCCCAGGGAGGGCATGAGCGCAAGCATAGAAGCCCCAGAGGGGGCACTCGGGAATAAGAGCCCCAGGGAGGGCGATTGGCATCCGTATTGGGATAAGCCCCAGGGAGGGCATACTGGAACAAGAAGCCCAAGGGAGGGCGAGCGTACGAGTAGAAGCCCGAGGGAGGGCGAGTACAGGAATAAGAAGCCCGAGGAGGGTGAGCGTATGGGTAGAGGCCTTGGAGAGGGCTGCTAAGGAAAGACCATAGACACAACAACGTCCGAGACAACTGAGAGGCTTGGGGCATGGTATTAGGGGTGGTAGGAGCCACGCACAGCCCACAGGGCTGGGTGCACTATATCGACCTACGCAGGACAAAGGGCTGGGATAACTAAGAGCACTGTGCTCAAGAGGGTAAAAGGCAGCCTCCCTTTTATAATATTTACCAGCAAGACGTGGCGGGCGAGATAACAAGGGTGCGTGGACACCCACTTGATATGGTAGAGGGCGCCAGGAGAGAACACGGCTGCTCCTGGGCCCCCGCCCCGTGACACTGTACATGGCCATGCACACAGAAGCCAGCGTGATATATTGGAAAGGGTCTATGCAGAGATTTACACGTTTTAGTTTACCCTCCTTTTTCACCATCTCTACCTGCCAAGTCATTTTCATGATCTCATTCCTATAGAGGCAACAGGCCTCCTTCAAAATTTTTACATCTCCCTGACAATAACAGGCTAGCTCTTTTTGTATATCAAAGGTCTTATCACGGTTGTCCCGGTACCAATCTAAAAATTGCTCTCTCTCTCTAGGCATCATGCCTTCAACCCCATAGTACTCTGCTTCAGGGAGAGGCCCCACATAATTCTGATTTTCCCACATGTTAAAAAATGTGGGAAATGACCTTTGCATTCTTCAAAACCCATGGCCTGGGGGAGTTTGCTAAATTTCATAGGCAGAAAGTTTAAAGAATCTGTGAAACAGATATTCAGGCTGGTGACTTCTATGCACATGAGTTTACCTCCTTTGGTGATGAGATTCACAACCATTTTTGCTTTTAATAGTTGGCTAACAATGAATTAGCCATCATAGCCCTTGGTGTTGTGAGCTATGAATGTGTAGCCCTAATACTTTTTATCGATAAAGACCTTAATAAGGTCTGAGAGGCATTCTTCACCCTTAAATTCCCAAGTCTGCTCTGTCTCTTGGGTCTTACCCTCCCAGGTGGTTTCTAGAGCTACCTCCATTGCAAAAATGTAATTCGGTTCGTGCATCCCAGTCTCCTGCATACATTCAAAATCATAAAAAATGTAAACCTCCCCTATTTCAGGTTTAGTAATCCAGGGCATAAAACACTGGTGCTTGTCTACATCCTTGATCTGCCCATAGCACTGTTTGCATTGCCTCCCCTTACATTTGTGGTTTTTGTCCACATAAGATTTACATTCATAGCACAATGTTTTAGACAAACAGTCAACTCTTTTGTCAGAAGCCAGAACTCTGTGTCTCTCTAAGCACCCTGAGGACCGACAGACCAGTTTACAGTTAGGACACCTCTGTGCCTCACCCACATTATCTGCGCAGTCTGGGGTCAGACAGAGGCGGCACCAGAACCTGCACGTGTGGCTATGGCTGTACAATGCCTGACAAGATTGTAATAATTTCTTGCCCCAAAAACCTTTTTTACATCCAGGACCTCATAATAATGCTCGTTGTGCAACATAAGGAAACAGGTGCTTGGGTACTGGGGCGTGCTGTGTGTTTTAAAGAAATTCCACCCCGTTTTCTCCTTATGCATAACTATATGGATGTTAACCTTTATGAGATCTTCAAACAATGCTACGTCCTTCAACATAACCTGCTTTTGTGCTGACCACCCCAACTTCTCATGCAGTTGGCTTGCCCCATGTAGCAGCTCTGCATCTGTGGCTCCTCTAAGAGTGGTCAGAGCAAGCAGACTACCAGCAAAGTGGAGCTTAGTATCAAAGGTGTTAAGATCAATTAAATACCGTCTCTTTTTGGCAATAATTTGGGAATAGGGGATAGAACTTATCACTCTCCATGCACCACCACCTACACCTCTTACAACTACCACAATCAACCAAAGTGTTGAATCAAAGAGTACCTCTCTCTGATTTTGTAAGAGCTTGCTGATCCACTCTAAAAACAGGTCAGTGGACATGTCATTCAAATTAATATTTGGGGAATATAAACAGTTGTGCATGCCATTTGCTTCAATACAGAGCTCGGCATAATCAGCAGGCATGAATAAACAGCGGAGATTTTCTACAATTTGTTCTACCCCCCTTCTTATGGCTTCAAAAGCCACATGTACTGGCACAAGTTTGAGATTCCTAAAATGAAACTCCTCTATATACCTCTGGGCTCCGAACCTAGCTATAGGCCACTCCCGCCTTTTCACCCATATCATTTCTTCATATGGCATGACATCCTCCATAGGCTTAGGAGGGTCTTCATTCAAGGAACCCTCTCAGGAATCTTCTAAATTACTTTCACCATTTTCACTGTCTGATTCCATCATAAACAGACCCGGGGGGAGCTGTGGTTTTTGAGGGCCCCTCTAGAGGGTCTTCAACATCACATTCATCAGACCTGCTCTCTGACACCGCAGGCTCGAGGAGGTTTGGGGCTGTTGTGGGATTCTCAGCAGGGGTTCTCTTATTTTTTCTCAATATGCGCTTAGCTTTTTCCACCCTCATCTTTAAATAGGCCCTTACTTTTTGACCCGCAAACCACTTGTTATCAGGTTAATCAGGGCCTCCCCTCTTATGATGCATACCACACCAAGTGTCAGGACCATACAGTGCACCTCCCCTCTGTACAACATGCGCCCTTTTGGCTGCACGGTAACCATGATCTTTCATGGCTCTATGAGTGCCAGCACCCCTCCCCCCCAAAGTCTCCTTTTTTCCCTTGAAAAATAACATGACCCTTCAAACACATGGGGAGATCCTCCTCAGGTTTCTCTAAAGTGTGTGAGTAATCAGTCTTGTGTTTCTTATTCACAGACCCCAAAACAGCAGCTTTGGAACTGTGAACGTTTGTGTTTTCACACATGGCTCTCTCAGGGTTTGGTGGTGCATTTTCCTCTGAGAAACCATGTGGTCTTTTCTTTTTTTACCGTGTCCTTCTGCTGTGGTTTGGGTGGGGTCTGGTCCATGGGGCTTCTGATCCTCAGGGTGTGTGTTTCTGTGGTTTTCAATGAGTGCTGCTAGAGGCCTTCGAACTGGCGCTTGTTCCTCTGGTATTTCTGGAACATTGTCTCTCTCTTGGGCAGTCTTGTGTAAGATCACTTGGGAAATATAACAATGACATCTCAGCATCAACAATCCACTTCCAAGATGAACACACACTCTGTCCCTAACCCTTAACCTATCTCCTAACCCTAAAATACACACATGCTGACCCTCAGCCCTATCCCCAAAATGCACATAGTTTTAAAAGCTACAAGGCTGAACACCCATGCTTTAAAAGACCCATAGCAAAATTAACCCCATCGTTCCCCAATAACACAGCTATCCCTAACCCCCAGAACCCTGACCCAAAATGCATACAGTTTTAAAAGCTACAAGGGTGAAACACCCATGCTTTAAAAGACCCTTAGCAAAATTAACCCAACCGCCCCAAAAACATTTAAAGTTTCAAAAGCTTGATTGCAGAAAAATGTACCTTTCACTACAGGATAAAGACATGATGGGACATGCTTGCTCTGGTTTTCCATTCTTCAAGATGGGTTTTCTGCTTGGGGTAAACAGTTACAAAATGATGTTCTGACAGAAGCCTCATATTAACACAACCCAAATATCTCTATGTATAGAGAGTTAAAAATGGTTATGTACATACCACCCCTGTCTTGTTCTGCCCCCTCTGAAGTTTTTCTGGTGTAAAGTTGGGCTGTTTCTGCTGTAATGAAGACCCCCCAAGAAACAATAAGTAAAAGATACTATAATGAAAGAGAGAAGATATCTATACAGAAAGAAGTGAATCAAGCATTGAAAAAAAAGATATATAAAACATATGAGTACATATCTAGATCCTGTCTGGGAACAGTTCCAGAATCCTGAGAAAAGGGGTGTTTTCTGCCCTTCTCAGGGTTATATGCTGACGACTTCTAATTGTAATATGTATGAGGTTTCTGTCATGGTCATCGTCAAGGACTGCCCAGGATATTGCATACTGGTCTTTAATTTTTCCCTTGTGGTGGACAGCCCTGGTTTTTGCATCCTGCCCTTTGATTCATTCTTGTAGGCCCATTGTGACGGATCCAACACCTATTCAATTTTGGGTGGTACACACCCTACCAGTCCCCATTATAAGTTTCTTAGGTGTGAAAGCAGCAACTGATAAAATCAAAACCCTTGAATTTTGGGTGCACACACCCAGCCAGTCTTTTTTGTGAGGTTTTTAGGTGTGAAGACAATGCCTTGTTGCAGCCATCAAGTTACAGCTCTCCTGTTTGGCTCCATAGATTTTTCTTTAGGCCTGTTCCAACATTGTCCTTAGCTGTGACCTCTTATAACCAACAACCCTCTATACCCTCCCTTAAAGAATGACATCTGTAAGAATGTGTTTCTAATATGTTTTATTTTCATCAGCTGCTGTACAAAATTTACACCTTTTGCTAGTTTTATACTATATCCTGGCTACATTGTTCTCTGGAGCAGGAATTTATAATTTCTTGTTCCAATTAAACGTTCAATGTAGGGTACCAGAGGTTTATCCTTCTCATGAATAACACCATGTAAAGCAGCATGTGGGTCTCCAGCCAGATGAATATGGTTTATAATTGCCACACCCTGAGCTAAACGTTTCTCAGTGAGGCACAGACAATCCATAGCGTACCCTAACGCCATTACAGCATTTAGAATACTCTCATACACAGTTCAATACAAAGTTCCCGAATTGTCTGGTTTATGTTCTCATCTGCCTGTCCAAACGTTTGTGGCTTCCTTGACCTGGTGCATTTATGAGGCAACCCCTGCAGGCTTCAAAAAGTCTCTCTCTCGAACAGTATTTCAGTATGCCATAACAACAAATATGTACAAGAGATTTCATGAGCCTTCTATGGCTCTGCGGTGAGACAGGTCCAGTTTGTTCAATTCCTAGTTGTCTTCTCAAGGCCACAGCACCCTCTTCTTCTGAAGCACCAGGACTCTGCCACAAAAGCAGCTTCTCTTTCCAAGGTTATAGAGCTGCTACAGCATTGTCTTTCTGGTGTCATGAGAAAGACTTCATCAAGCTGCAGAGGAATTTTAAAGGAGAAACTCTGGTTACCCTCCATTTAAGGAGCTGATAGTCAATTCCTTCCCCACTTCCTGCCACCAATACCCCCACCAAAGATCTCCCTCCTCCCACACACACACACACCAGCTCCCCTCCAAGTTCAAAACACTCACCAGTGGCTCTGCCCCCCCAGAGACATCTTCTTCTCCCTCAGCATCCAAAATGAGACACCCCTCTTCTCCAGAATCATCAGCATCTGCTCTGGGCCCTTGGCCACTAAACATCTCAGGAAACATTTGTGTTAGGGGGCTACTCTCCTTAATCTCCCCCTCTTCAGGACTGTCACTACGGTAGTGTTTTCTTGGCAGACAGCTATCCGGTCTTCGTGGTAACGCAGGAACAAAGGGCCTCACTGGTGTGGTGTAAGAATCCATACTTGCCCCCTGTGAAGAGGTGAAAGAGTTAACACAGGCCCACCCTGTTACTGTAGAAAGCCGCCCCTCCAAAATAATTCTAGGCTTGTTATCTCGGCAGAGTCTTTGGGGCTTAGGTTGTCTGCCAGTGAAGTGAGCAGTCACAGAAAGCTTATCTTCAAATGTCTGCCAGCACACTTCATTTCTTCAGACAAGTATGCAACATCGGTAGGCAACATGAGAAAGCAGCTGACAGCATTTTGCATACTGCAGTTTTGATACTGAATGGGGTGGGGTTGAACCTGTGGCTATAGAAGCCTGCTGTTCAGAAAGGCACCCTGCTGCAGAGACCAGAAATAACAGCCAACTGGCATGTTAGTAGAGGTTACTACAGAGAAGTGAAAAAGAAAAAATGATCAGGTTCATCTGATCAGTTTCCACTAACCACAGTTCCGTGTGCCTCTGAGAGTTGCACAGGTGGAAGCTCAGTGTGTTATGATCTGGCCAGGTCAAGTTTGCTCAAGCCATGTTGATAATGCTCTGGAAGTGCAATGTAAAAAGCACTAGGCAATACCATAGGCTGTTTTCTGTTCTGAGTTGTTTCCAGATCTCTGTAACCCTGCAATACCACTTTGCTGTCAGGGTGCAGCAGGAAATTCACAGCACCACAGCTCTGTAATTAACATGCTATTTACACACTGTCCTGGCTCAGCCATAACCATCCCTACCGCAGCCCATTTTGGCTGGGAAGGATTTGGAAGTCACTTACATAACGGGAAGTGCTGCTGTCCTCCCTGCAAGGATTGTGCCTTAAAATGCTCTGCTGATGGGAAGACAAACTGGCTGGTTGAGAGTGATTGCCTAGGTGATGTATTCCAGGGCTGCCTGAAGAATTCAGAAGCTTCAAGGCATGGCGGTGTTGTCTGTTTAAGAGCTCAGGCACCCACAGCCCCTGCTGGCTCCGTGCCAGGAACTTGAAAGCAATGAACCATTGTCATGCTCAGCTGTGAATAGGTCTGGTGCATCCCCAGTAGGTATGCACTGTGGGGGTTCTGCATGCCATTCCAGATACCTCAGCATGCTCCTCAGCACCAGGTGACACTTCACTGCCCCTCAGTGTCTGTACTCCCTGCTGCAGGATCACAGTAGTCCTGAGACTGTATGGCAGTTCCCCTTACAGCAGTGGTCTCCAACCTTTTTAAGTAGGAGATCACTGTTTGAATTAAAAAGCAACCCAAGATCTACCATGCACACCCCCCCCGGCCGCTTTTCTCCCCACCCAGCAGGTCAGTCTGTGGGGAGAGAAGGGGGGGTAGATCAAGGCAGAGGGAGAAAAAATTATTGGGGGCATGCCCCCCCAGCAGGTAAGTTTGTGGGAGAAGGGGCAGGGGAAAGGGGAAAGGGCTGTGGGGCAGAGCAGATCAAGGCCCCAGCCATGAGGGAGGCAGTGAGATACAGGCAGGAGCAGGGGCTGCAGTGAGTGGGGCTCTGGCTGGGCTGGGTGGTGGGAGAAGTGGAGGCCTGGGAGGCACATGCTCCCCATGCCTCTGCTTGTCTCCCACTCCCTGCAGCCCATGCTCCTACCTGTGCCCCACTTCCTCCCTCACTGCTGGGATCTCGATTTGCCCCCACCCCACAGAGATGAGAGAGGAAGTGGGGCTGGAGCAGGAGCACACATGGGTGCGGTGTGGGATGGAGCTGTAAGGGGCTTGTCCAGGGGATACGGGGGTGGGGGGGGGATGGGACATGCAGCCCAGGAGGGCACAGGGGGCATGAACAACACCCTACACTTTTGGGGACCCCTGTGATACCTTAAGTCAGAGACTGAACGAGAGTGCCTAACACTGAGGGAACCCCATTTTTGTATAGTGAAAGAGTCACTTGTGAAAGGTGCAGGCATGAATGGGGAGACCTCAGGACCAGGGGTGGTAAGGATTGGCCAGGGTCATGGGGAACCTTTAGGGGTGGCTATCTTTGCCTCCCATGACTTATCCAACCTTGGGGCTCCCCCTCCCAAGGCAACACTGACAAAGAATGTATACTACTGGGTGAAGTGCTTTTTGCAGCTTGGAGTGACTGACCAGCATTCAAAACCTGGGGTGTCTACTCAGGAGACCTCAGGGAAAGGGGTGTGAGGATGTGGGTCAGTGTCACAGCATCACAGATAACTGCTAGGGCTGGCTTTGCCTGCCATCACCTCTGGCTTGGTGGGGATCCCAGAGACCACTTAAGTAGGACCCTGGGAAAAAAAGGGCAGTGCTGACCAAAGCCTACTTTCCAGCGATAGGGGAACACACTGACAAGACCTATCTGGGTGATTGTTAGGGCTATGTGAGGCTTCGGTCCCAGATTCAATTCAGTGGAGATTTGGCCCTATTCAGTGGCCGAATCTCCAAATCTGAATTGAATCAGGAGACCTTTTAATCTCTCCAAATTGAATCATAATGATTTGGAGCAATTCAGAAAAATGTGGTGATTCAGACATAGACACTGCTTTAAATGTTTTGTCTACATACCTTGAGGTACCAGGCGGCTCATCAATGCTGAGATGCTGGGGCAGATGGAGCCTCCCACAGTAGTGTAGGGGGCTCCCCAGCGCACTTGGCAGCAGACCCTGACACTTCTGGTCCACTTCTGGGTCCACCAGGGAGTGTGAGGGGGGGCTCCTCCTGGGTCTGGGGGGGCACCTGGGGTCTCCCCATAGCCAATCACCAAGCCAGAGGGATGTGGAGCCCCCCCCTGCATGGTCTCCAGCGAACCCGGAAGTGGGCCAGAAGTACTTCCAGTCCACTTCTGGGTTTACTGCCAAGCATACCCCCGTGCTCCTGTGGGATGCTCCATTCACCCCAGCATCCCAGCATTCAAGAAATATTGGACCAGAGGGAAAAATTGCCACTTCAGGCTACACCATGTAGGACAGATTTTCCTGCATGATAATGATTCTTGGTTAATGTGCGCACATGACTTTCAGCAATGAATGAAGTGCTTTCTAAAAGGGGCTTGCGAGCTAGGGGAGACATCAAGCACCCTTCTGTGGCCCAAAAGCCATGAGAAAACTCACTTGTAAGACTACGCATGGGTCACAGAAAATATCTGAGTTTGCCACTATTGCCCTGAAACCCAAAGTTCTGCTTCCGGAGGGGGGGGGGGGCGGTTAATGAGGGTGACAGCCATCTCGGCATCCTCTCAAGAAGTATTCCTCAGATCATTGGTTTTCAACCTTTTTAAACAAGTGGTACCCCTTTTGACTCAAAGTTTCAGCTCACGTACCCCTTTATATTTTTTCAGTCTCACTCTGCCTTCTATTGCCTCTGGGCTATCTATGCCCCTGTTGCTGCACACTCACTGGTGCTGGGGCCTCTACACAACAGGGGTCCCAGTGAGGTCTTCTCCTCCCCTACAGCCTCATCCTGGTTCACCAAGTTAAATAACAACAGGTAAGCAGCACAGTAGCACTAGCATCTCAAGCAACCAAACTGTCACAGAGCCTTTCTTTCCTTTCCTGCAGGAACTTCATCTCCAGCAGCTGCCAGAGAACTCTTGCTGCCAGCCCCAGCCCTGGAGCTTAGATGTGCCCAGGGCCCTGCCTCCTTCCGGTCAGCTGACTGGGGACAAGTGCTAGGGGTGCCGGTTGTAGCCGTGTTGGTCTAAGGACATAACAGACAAGGTTATTTGGGTTAATCTAATATCTTTTAGTATATCAACTGAATAATTGGAGAAATATATCTTAGCAAACTTTTGGATTGAAAACCCTTCATCAGGCTGGGGAGGCACCTGCAGTTGATGTGTGTGTGATTCCTGGATGGAAAGAATAGTAAAGAAGTGAGAGGATGGTATGCAATGCAAGCAAGAAAGCCAGTCAGTGAAAATGGAAATGGAGGCATCAGGGGGTGAGAGACAGGTTGGAATAGGGAGGAAGAGGGGTGTAGCAGGTAAAAGTGAAGAGGTACCTGGGGAGTCAGATGTCCGGCAGGTTGTAGTGTGTCATAATTCCAATGTCTATATTAAGCCCATCAGTTTTTGTACCTAGGAGGTTGATGAAGTGCAGTTCATAGGCTTCTCTGTTACAAGTGGTTTGTAAATTCAAACAAGCACTGAACCTCACTAACCTCATTGCCAGAAGCCAACTTCCTTCAGCCCAAAACACACTGAAAGGGTCCAGACTATTGCATGACAAAACATGCAAAACCTGCCAACAATATCTCAAGTATGGAGATATGTTCACAACATATTTGGCATTTGGTGCCCTGATGGAAAATACTTAGGAGACACCAAGTAACAATTGCACACCAGAATGAGCACACACTAAAAATCTATCAAAGACAAGATCATACAACTACATGTCTCCAGTCTCTCAGGCCTGATCCTCAAAGGGAATTTACAAACCACTTTTCACATATGAGCCTATGAATTTCACTTCATCAACCTCCTGGATACAGAAACACATGGACTCAATATAGACATTGAATTTATGACACACTATAACCTGCTGGACATCTGACTCCCCAGGAACCTCTCCCATTTTACCTGCTTCATCCCCCTTCTCTCCCACCCCAGCCTGTCCCTCACCTCCTGATGCCTCCATTTACATTTTCACTGACTAGCTTTCTTGCCTGCATTGCATGCCAGCCTCTGGCTTCTTTACAATTCTTTCCGCTTAGGAACAGCACACAGACACACCAACTGCAGGTGCTTACTCAGCCTAACAAAGGGTTTTTCAACCCAAAAGCTGGCATCCCAGGCAGCTAAGCTGAGTTCACCTGGAACCCCACAACTCCACTGCAGCCGGCAAGCCTCAGATCTTTCAAAGACGTGATGGGTCTGGGCTTTCCCCAGCCAGGACTCTGTGCATGAGTGTGGTAGCTGGAGGTTATGGCACCTCCTACCCTCCTTTCACCGGGGGATCCTCAGTCCTGGCATTTATGGGTCTGCTGTGCCACCAGCAGTCCCACCAGACCTCCCTGATCCTGGCAGAGTGCAGTTTTAGTGGTCATGCCCAGGACCTGGAGCCTCCTCATTCCCTGTAGCCCCAGCTCATACCTCCAAGTTCATCCTGGCATGGAAGCTCAGCAGGGACATGTTCTTCTTCTGCTGGCTGGTGATGCAGTACATGCCCCCTCCAGCTCTGAGAGCAGGGCATTAAATGGCTTTTTAAAAATGAAAAAAGGAAATATGTGCAGATAGAGTGAGGAGAGTGGCATTCATTCTGTCTGCACCTGGAGCTTGGGGAAACCCAGTGTAGCAAAACCCCCAGTTTTTCTCTTTTTTTAGTTTTTATTTATTTTAAAATGCATTCCCTCCCCTTCCCCAACCATATATGACTTGTTCTCTCCCCCTCTATTCCCTATAGATAAATGTAAGTGAACTCAGACTTAGGATAAGCTTTAACATTTTTATTTTGGTAGCAAGTTTTTGGTTTTGGCTATCCACTGTTTTATATTGTATAATTACTAGGTATGTATTGATTTTTACTGTTGTATATTGTATTATCATCATTTTTGTATTGATTTTTATTGTTTCAAATGGGTATTGTAGGTTTAGGCCTGTGTTTGTAAGTGAACCAAAGTCATGTCAAGTTTCCATTTTATATGTCAAGCCTCCATCTTCTGTCCTCTGCCTGGGCATCCCATGTTACAACTGTATGAGTCACATACCCCTCCCATGTAAATTGCTTCCCGGATGAATGAGAATGATTGGGAATGATTGAAATACAATGGTAGCAGGCCTCTACTGAATGGCCTGTAATGACCGGGCCATCACCTCACATTGATTCATCCAGGAACCATGGACCTCACCCAGGAACAGAGACAAGAACCTGGCATTTGAAACACAAAAGACACTGCAGAACCAGCAACTCTACCCTTGTACCCCACCATTACAGACACCTGAAACTTCATATCCCTGCGTGGAGCACCCATGCTCAGTACGCCAGGGGCTGACCCTTGCCTGGGCATGCCTCCTGTCACCAGCGTCACACAAGGTCTGCCCCTATAAAAAGCGGCAGTGAAGACAGACCCAGCAGGATACCCTCTCCATCTGGACCAGCACCATGCTGTTGGTGTCACTGGGCATAACCCTAGGTAACTCAGAGGGATGGAAGACCACGAGTGTCGATGAAGTCCTTCTGCTCTGGGCTCAGATGAGCCAGGACCCCCCCTTGCCCAACCTTTGTAACCCTTTCTCTGGCGCCTGTAATCTCCTGTCCTTCTGGAAAAACAGGCGAGCTAAAACTGTTATCTGTGGAATGCAAGGGCACCGCTCGGAGAGAGAAGGGAGGAGAAAGGGGAGGAAGAGGGGGGCCAACTAGTGGAAAATCACTGCAGAGAATTGACCAGGGTATAAAAATACACTGTTGCAGGGCTAGGGCCGCAAGATTTGAGACAATACAGTCTCCCTGCGCCTTTTACTTGAGCTCAAATAAACTCTGTCTACTTCTCCCCCCAGTGTGTTTATTTGGCGCGACGCACACCGGGCAATGAACCCAATTGTTGACTTCCTCGGGCACCTCGTGCCGGGAATGGTTTTTGGCACCCAATGTGGGGCTCGAGGCTAACATTTCGCCTTGCCCGGATCCGTCCTTGGGTCAACGACTTGCGGCAACAACCGAGGCCCAGCGCGCACCGGTGGTTTCATCAGGGGCCTCAGCGGAGACATGGTTTGATCGACCCCGGAGGGCACAATGGTGCAACGTGCTCTAATAGTGGAGAAGCGATTGTAGGCGATGGTGTGGAACCGGTCCCTCGGACAAAGTAGGATAAGCTCAGCAGTCTGAGCATTGCCTGTTAAGACCTGGGGATGCCCAGTGTCTCCCTATAGGACCTGGGGACGCTCAGTGTCTCCCTGGAGTATGGGCAGGGACAGAGTACGGTTGGCAGGGCACGGTGTACACCCTTAGAATGCATTCTGACTAATTGGAAACTGTGTAAGTCAGATCTAATGACTAAAAGTAATCTTAAAAAGTTTTGTACAGTGGAATGGCCTCACTGTCAACTGGAGGATCAGGAAAGGTGGCTTCCAGAAGGGTCAGTTAACTATAATACAATCCTCCAATTACTCCTGTTTTGTCAGTGGACGGGTAAGTGGAATGAACATTTGTATGCGCAGTTGTTTATGGCTTTACGAAATAAGACAGATATTTTGCAGAAGTGTAATTTGATTCTGACAGGATCAGTAGTTGTCAGTGTTGAGTCTCAGCACTCCCCCCCAACCACTGTAATGCTAGAGTTGGCGTCCCCTTGGGCTCTAACACCTCCACCATATAAAGATCAGATGCCCCCAGTTCCAGAGATTCCTCCCTCGGTGGGATTTTACCCTTTACTTACTGAAACTGTAATAGCCCGGCCTGGGGCAGATGGGCGTGCAGCCCAGACCATGCAAATATACACACATGTACCTTTTAACCCTGTGGACCTGGCGGCTTTTAAGGCACAGGCTGGAGAATTTTCAACTAGCCCGAGTAAGTTTATCTCCGTCTTTGAGGGGTGTTTAGCTAGTCACAGGCCTGATTGGGATGATTGTAATATCCTTATGTGAACCTTATTATCTGAAGTAGAGCGGAATCAAGTTATTTCCAAAACAAGGGAGGAAGCACAGCAGAGGCATGAAAGGGATCCCATCAATGTTCCTGGTCCGGCAGATGTGGTTCCCCTGGCAGACTCTAGAAGGGACCCTAACAACCCTGTGGATCATACCCGTCTTACCTCTTACAAAAAAAGGAAGGCTTAATGGATATGTCTGTAGCACAAATCCTGGAGACTGCAAATGGCGTATACTCTCAGAGAAGGAGAAAAGGACAGGAGACAAGTTAGAATGCTAGTAGCAGCAGTACAGGCTGGAGTCAGAGAAAGGCCACAAGAAGGTGGGAGAGGCAGGAGTATAAGGGGTCGTGGGTGCGGGCGCCCTGGCCCACAAGAAAGACGCCTGGGACAGAGCCAGTGTGCCTTATGCCGGCAAGAGGGACACTGGAAGAATGAATGCCCAGAGAAAGGGAGAGACTGTACTCCTGTAATGGCAGCGGAAGGACAGGAGTAGGGGTGTCAGGGGAAACGGACCACCCCACGCCAGTGTATGCTCCTGCAGAATGTGCTCTGGGAGACCGGGCTCTTTCTCACAAATTGGTCTACCTTCCAGATTGCTCAACACCCCTGCTAGGACGAGACCTAGCTTGTCGATTAGGTGCATCACTGCATTTTACTCAGGATGAAATAACCCTCGCATTGCCCCCTGAAAATGTATGGATAATGACCCTTGAGATTGAACCTTCAGCTATGAACGCCCCCCCCCAGAGTGGAACCAGCGGGAAGACCAGGTATACCCTTTGGTGTGGGCAAGGGGGGTCCCCGGAAAGGCTACACATCAAACCCCCATTAATATCCAACTACTGCCAGGAAAAGGTCCAGTACAAATCAAGCAGTACCCAATCAAAAAGGAAGCCAGAGAAGGACTGCAGGAGACTATAGACCGTTTCCTAAAGTACGGCATACTGCGAGAGTGTCAGTCAGCCTGGAACACTCCTATCTTGCCTGTACTAAAGCCTGATGGCACATATCGACTGGTGCAGGACCTAAGGGCAGTTAACGAATGGGTTAAAACTATTCTTCCCCTCGTCCCAAACCCATATACCTTGCTGGCCTCCATAGGGGGACAGTATACTCATTTCTCAGTTCTTGATTTGAAAGACGCTTTCTTTATGATTCCAGTTGACCCCCCTCTCAGGAGAAATTCTCTTTTGAATGGGAGGACAGAAAAAGGGTTAAGAAACAACTTTGCTGGACAGTATTAGCCCAGGGATTTAAGAACTCTCCTACCCTTTTAGGCCAGTCCTTAGCTAAAGACTTGGAGGAGTGGAATAATGAGCGTGAAGTCCTCTTGTTACAATATGTGGATGATTTATTAATTGCTGCCGTAGATTTAAACTCCTGAACTTTATTGGACTTCGAGGATATTGGGTGGCTCGAAATAAAGCTCAAATTGCTCTCCCCGAAGTATGACACCTGGGATTTCACATAAGACAGGGGGAGCGCCAGCTTTCAAGTGAGCAAAAGGAGGCTATATGCCAGGTTCCCACCCCAAGCAACCGTAAGTGGCTCAGGGAGTTTCTCAGCATGGCAGGTTTTTGCAGAATATGGATCCCTGAATTTGGGCAAAACCACTATATGACTGTGTAAAAGGGGCAGACCATGACCCCTTTTATTGACTTCAGAAGCCGCCAAGGCATTTAAAATACTAAAAAGGAAACTAATGGAAGCCCCCTCCCTGGGTTTACCGGACCTTTCCAAACCTTTCCAATTGTATGTGCATGAACGAAAAGGGATGGCTCTGGGAGTGCTTACTCAATTGTTGGGGGCGTGGAAACGTCCCATTGCTTATTTCTCCAAATAGCTTGATCCAGTTGCCAAGGGATGGCCAGCGTGTTTATGAGCAGTTGCGGCAACTGCCCTAGTACTTGAGGAAGCTGAAAAGTTAACGCTGGGAGGAGTTGTGCAGGTATATACCCCTCATATGGTCCAGGCTCTGCTAGATGCGAAGGGGGGTCTCTGCCTCACCCAGGCTTGGGTGGCTCAGTACCAAGCTAAGCTGTTGGAGAACCCTGAAGTGACTCTGCAGCCCTGCCCCTCCCTCAACCCGGCTACTCTCTTACCTGAAACGGAAGAACAAGAGCATGATTGTTTAGACATCATACATGCACAGTACTCCAGCCCTCCAGACCTACAGGATCAGCCACTTCTGAATGCTGATTGTGAGTGGTACACTGATGGCAGTAGCATTGTTGTAGAAGGGCAAAGGAGGGCAGGTTATGCTGTTGTGACCCTCTATGATGTTGTTGAGGCCAAGGGTTTGCCCCCCGGAACATCTGCTCAACTTGCTGAACTGGTAGCCCTGACCTGGGCACTAGAACTGTCAAAAGGGAAACGGGTCAACATCCATACCGACTCTAGGTATGCTTTTGGAGTACTGCATGCCCATGCTGGCCTATGGAAACAAAGGGGACTGCTGACAGCCCAAGGCTCCCCAGTGAAGTACGGACCCCAAATTCTCCGACTCCTGGAAGCTATTCAACTTCCCTTGGCAGTGGCAGTAATGCACTGTAAGGCGCATCAGAAAGAGGATCAAGACGTAGCCAGGGGTAAGGCCTGGGCGGACAGAGAAGCTAAAAATGCTGCCACCCTGAGGACACCGAGACCTGCTGACACCCACATGCATGCCCTCATTCCATCAGTGGGGGAGCTCCCGGATCCCCAGTATTCGTACAAATCAAACCCTCAAGCGTCATCTATCAAAGATCTGCCAGGAGGCCTCTCTGCAATGGCTCGATGATTTGCCCCTTGCTCTGCTTCGCATCCGTGCCCTCCCCAAGGGAAGATTAGGGCTTAGCCCCTTTGAGATTATGTTTGGAAGGAATATTTTGTCACGGTATATGTGCTCTCTGTCTGCTGTTCTTTCTTCTCTCCATAGGTACACTAAAGACTTGCAGCCTCTTCTGCTGGATGCTCCAGTCCACTCGTTACAGCCGGGGAATTCCGTGCTCGTTCGTACCTGGAAGGAAGAGCCCCTCCAAGAGAAGTGGAAAGGACCTCACACTGTCCTACTAGTTTCCCACACAGTGGCAAAGGTTGACTGACACAAGAAGTGGATTCATCACGAGACAGATTTGGCATGATCTTTCTCCCATCGTATGGAGTGGGCCGGTTAGCCAAACTGTATCGTCAACTTTCTGCGTTTCTTACAAAATTTGCCGATGACACTTTAGCTATTGAAAAGAGCTTTAACTCCAAGATTTATCAACTTCGTTTATTATCTCTTCAAAACCGTCAGGCTCTAGATTATGTTTTAGCATCTCAAGGTGGAGTATGTGCCTTAATCGGTAACGAATGTTGTACTTATATTCCAAAAAATTCCCAAGATATTAACAAGCACATTTTGTCAGCTGAACAGGCTTTTGAGCAGTGGAAAAGTCAGGAACGTGAACCCACTGTTTTTGATTCTCTCTGGAGCTGGTTGCCCAACCTCGGAGGCCTAGGAACGAGCATCCTTCACCTCCTGGTCACTGGTGTTGTGTTGTGTTTAATTACCCTCCTCTTATTTGTGTGCTGTAATGCCCTCCTGCTCAAAGTCTGTGCATCCCCCTCCCCAAGCGCTTCACTATACCCCTGCATTGAAGATCCCAATCCTCAAACACTCCATCACTTTTTATCTTCGGAATATGAGAAAACTCAGCCAAAACTTTGTTGAGTATTCTCAAAGGGGGGAGTTGTTGGTGTCACTGGGCATAACCCTGGGTAACTCAGAGGGATGGAAGACCACGAGTGTCGATGAAGTCCTTCTGCTCTGGGCTCAGACGAGCCAGGAGCCCCCCTTGCCCAACCTTTGTAACCCTTTCTCTGGCGCCTGTGATCTCCTGTCCTTCTGGAAAAACAGGCGAGCTAAAACTGTTATCTGTGGAATGCAAGGGCACCGCTCGGAGAGAGAAGGGAGGAGGGAAAGGGGAGGAAGAGGGGGGCCAACTAGTGGAAAATCACTGCAGAGAATTGACCAGGGTATAAAAATACACTGTTGCAGGGCTAGGGGCGCAGGATTTGAGACAATACAGTCTCCCTGCACCTTTTACTTGAGCTCAAATAAACTCTGTCTACTTCTCCCCCCAGTGTGTTTATTTGGCGCGACGCACACCGGGCAACAAACCCAATTGTTGCCTCCCTCGGGCACCTTGTGCCGGCAACAATGCCACACCACCTATCCACCTAGAGGCCCAGCCGGTGACCTCCCTCTGGACAACACTTACTGGACAAGGACCCCTTTCCAGCCAAGCATTTTGGGATAGGTACACCTCCACACCTGCACACCTCCTCCTACAATTTGAACTCTCTCTCTCTCTCCTCCTGGACTTCAGTGGACTTCAGCCCCTGCATCAAGCCTCTCTAACCCCTGCTATCATTATGTGTGTGTGTGGGTGTGTGTGTGGGTGGGTGCAAGGGAACCAATAAGACATTATGTCACCATCTCCCCTGTTCAATAAAACTACTGTCATTTGGAACCCCGAGTTGGGTCATGTTTTACTGACTCCCAGTCCCTGTCCTGTCTTAAATTCCAGCCTTGTTCTCTCTCTCTCAGCTCCAGTCCCAGCCCCAGCTCTCTGCTAGTTTCCCGATCTCCTCCCAATTCTATCTCCCTTTTTCTGCCACCTCTCAGCCTCTCCTTGCTTTCATGCTGTCCCTGCTGCCTTTCAGCCTCCCATGCCATCTACTGCCTTTTCTCTGTGACTTTTTGCTGCCGTTCTCTGCTTTCCCACTGCCCTGCCACCTTTCAGTAGCTGCTGCTGCTTTTCCTGTTATTTTCTGCTGTCCGTCTCTGTTTTCAGGCTTCCCCCGCACCTTCTGTAATCATCCCCCGCACCGCAGCTTCCCAGCTCCTCGTGGCTGTCCTGCAGCTTTCTCCAGCTCTCAGCACCTAACGCTGCTCCCTGCAACTTCTCTAGCTGCCCCAGAGCCATCCTCTGGCTCCCCATACCCTGAGCCCCTCTTTAACGCCCACACTTTCCTTTAGTCCCATTTTCCCTTTCCCCACCTACCTTTTCAGCTCCTCCATAGCTCTGGCTCCGGTCCCAGCCTCTATGCCAGCATTATCCCTTAGGTCGTTGGAGAGGGACAACTCTGCTACCGGACCCACCAGTGGGGTGACCAGGACTTCAACCTTGGTGCCCATGTTCTCAGGGGGCAGATCCTGATCAGCAGATTGGGGGGCCTCCTCCATGGGCTCCTGCTCAGGACTGTCCACTAGCCCCAAAGACTCCTCCACTGGGATTACCCTTTTAATTTTTTCTGGGGGTGGGGTGTTGGGTGCAGCAGGGGAGGCCCCTGGAAGTTGGGTTGTTCCCTGCCTCATGTGGTAGTCCCTGGGGAAGGGGTCCTCCACCTCAGAGGGTTTCAGATGCATTTGGGTCTTCCTTTTAACTTTGTACCCGGAGGGGACCTGCACCCACTCAGCCATGGGGTGGTCCTCAGATGGACAAACTCTGGCAGAGAAAGGTGGAGGTTGGGTGATGGGATGGCTGCAGTGGGGGAAGTTTAGAGGCCAGTTGGGCGTGGATTCCTTCTCTTCCCTCAGTTGCTGTCTCCCTCCCTGGAACCCTGCTGAACTTGGTTGAGGTGTGGGGTTCCCTGAGCTCATGGGGGAGCTGGGTGTTGTGGCCGGAGTACCATGGGGGCCCAAGGGGGGAGGGGTGCCAGTGGTGTGGGCACGCATCCTGCTAGTGGGACCCACATATGCCCTCCCTGCCCAGCCCATGGGACACTCATGATGCAAATGCCCCAGGATGTGGCACTGGAAGCACCACAGGTCCCCTAGTGTATAACAGACCCTCAACAAAGCCCCCTGAAAGGGAATCATGAGGCATCCCTCAGGCTCCAGCCATGCTCCTGCTGCCAGCTGGATCATGACCTGGCAGCAGAAGGAGCGCACATGGCAGAGGCCAGGGTCTTGGCACCCCAGCAGGAGGGCCACCACTGGGGAGATAACCCTCCCCAGGGTTTGCAGCTGGGGGAGTAGGTTCCAGTTGGGGATATAGGGGGGGACAGAGATAAGGACCACCCAGGTCCCCAGCTCCTCTAGGGGCTCGAGGGGGATGTAGTTGCCCTCTACCACAAGCCACCTCTTCACCATCTTTTATGCGGCGGCATCTGAGGCAAGGAAAAAAAACATCCTGGGCATAGCTGTGGCCCCCATGCTGTGGGGCTGCCTTGGTGGGGCCAGGGCCAGGGCCAGGCTGAGTGGGTGTGCTAGCTGGTGTAGTGTACCTGTTTCCCCCAGGTACCAACCGTCTGGGCTTGGGGAGTGGGGGGACTTGCCTTTTCCATCCCCAGCTGTGGAGGAGGCCAAAGTGAAGCCCATCCCCTTGCCCTGGGTCCCTGATGGTGGGCAGGAGGGTTTTCAAGCCCCTTGGGGGGGGCTTGGCCAGGGGGGACTCCTTGGCCTTTCTGGCACCCTGTTGAAGCCCTGCCTACACCCACAGTGGGGGCCACAAGTTTGTCTACCTCGTGAGGGGGCCCATTTGTCTCTGCTCCACCAGTGGGGTGGTGGCATGTGTCCCACACACATACAGGGGTCTGGCTGGATTTTGCCCCCACTGTGGGGGCTGCAGGAAGCTCTGCAGGGGTGTCTGTCCCCCCAGAGGGCTCCTGCCTTGCCATCACTTAATACAAGGGAGAGGGGAAACAAGACCAAAACACCAAAGGGTCAGTGAATCCAATAGGGGGAGGCTGAGGCTGAGGCTGTTGGGGTGGAGGAGGGGGTGGCTAAAGCTTACTGAGCTACAGCTCCACAGAAAATGTGGGCAGACTATGCCCGGATAGGTGGGGGGAGAGTAGACAAACACACACAAGGTCTGGGGAAACTCAAGCTTGGTTAGCCAGTGACACAACAAACACCAGGGCAAGGGGAGTGGACCACAGGACTCACCACATGAAGGCAAAACATACATGGGAAGCTGCTGAGCCAGGTGGAAGAGATGGCTGGAACAGTGGAGGGGCTCTGTTTGTTGAAACTTATCCCAGGAGCCCAGGCCTTTGGCCAGGCACTCAGCAACAGGGCAGTAGGTAGGAAACAAGGCATAGGATTGGACAGGGTGAAGCAGCTGTGAGAGAGTGCAGGAGCAGTCAATTAGGGAGGGAATTGAATGCAGGTGTGGCACAGCATGGAGCCCCGCTTTTCCTGAGGAGGAGAATAGTAACACAGGCAGCAGCAGAAGCAGCAGCAGTCATCTGGGGCAGCCACCCAAGATGTGTGACAGGTGAGGTTGAAGATGAAGGTGAATGTTGGGGGGCGTTTGCCAGGGCAGCTGGGGCAGGTGAGGTGCCCTTAGGCGCTGGCAGTGGTGGTGGGGGAGGGGCCTGCAGGCAGTAGGGCTGTGAAAAACAGCACCGTTTTGCTTCAACTTCTGTTTTGACATTTCGATGGAACAGTGTTTTGTTGTGAGATTAGTTTCATTTTGAAAGCACTGTTCCATTTTGTTTTGTTGAAACGGGTTTCATGTTTCAACGCTGTTTTGACATTTCACTCAGGCTATAATATGGAAGCACAAAACTGGAGGAGGAGCAGCCTCCTCTGATTGCAGGCAGATTGGGGCCCGTGCCCCAGGAAGGAGCCCCGCAGCCCTCCTGGGGGTACAGGTGGGAGAGTGCCGCTGCTGCTTGGGTTCTGCCCTGGGAGCTGAGCTGGTGGACGGAGCCAGAGCGCAGCCCCAGCACTACACTCTGCTATCCCTCACCTGGCTCATTTCCATGGGGCTACAAGACGCTGTGAACTGAGGTGGGAGGAGCACAGCCCTCATGTTCCCAGTGGCTTGCAGCCCAGTGGAGGTAGGCGGGGTACAGCCTGGGGGCTGCACTCTGCCCACCTCCACCAGACTGGGTTCCCAGGCACTTGTAGCCCAGTGAAGGGAGGAGGGGCTCCTCCTTCCTCCACCAGGCTCAGCACCCGACATCTCACAGCACCGTGGAACTCAGCCCGGTGGCTGGAGGTAGAGTGCAGCCCCAGCTCTGCCCACCTCCTGCCACTGGGCTGAGCTCCATGGGGCTGGTGAAGCTAATCAGAGTGCAGCACAGCAGTGGGAGGCAGGGAGAGCCAGGGCTGCACTCAACACTGGGCTGAGCCACATGGGTCTGTGCAGAGCAACTCGGAGCTCAGCTGTGGTTCTCCCCTGCCTCCCACCACCTGGCTGCTGCTTCAAAACTCAAAACGTTTTGAAACTTTTTGACTGGACTTGTTTTATTTTGAGGTGAAACAGCATCAAAACTAAACAGCTGATGAAATTTCACACAGACCTAACAGGCAGTGCAAACTCCCTCCCCAGGTGGTCTCCCAGCCATGGCTCAGTGGTGGGCTGGGCAGCAGGCAGAAACTGAAATACAGAAGCTGGGGTGTGGTGCTAGAACATGATGCAGCACTGTGGAGATGTGGTGAGGCTTCCCCTGCCCCCGTGGGGTCGGGGGCAGCAGCATGTGGGTGTGACAAAGGGGGGCGGCAACAGCAGCAGTAGCAACAGCAGCAACAGGACAGGGGCAGCAGCCTGAAACAGGAAAGGGCATGGCCAGCTAAGCCCCAGAAGCTCCTGAGAGCAAGTAGCCCAAATAGGAGTGGCACAAATTTGAGTTGGGGTTTTTTATTCAGTGCACATGCTCAAACATGCACTTTGGTGTGGGGCAAGTTGTGCAATTTGGGGGAGATCGTTTCTAAGTTTGGAAGGGACCTGAGCAGATCATCAAGTCCAACCCCCTGCCATGGCAGGAAAGAGTACTGGGGTCAAACGACTCCAGTAAGGTGTACAGCTAGCCTCCTCTTAAAGACCCCCAGGGTAGGAGCCAGCACCACTTCTCTTGGAAGTTGGTTCCAGATCCTAGCTGCCCTGACCATGAAGTAGCACCTCCTAATATCTAGCCTAAATCTACCCTCTGCCAGCTTGTGACCTGGTCACTCCTGGCAGTGCTCGGGGGAACAGGGACTCCCCCAGTGCCTGCTGGTCCCCTCTGACTAGTTTGTAACAGGCCACTAGATCCCCCTCAGTCTTCTCTTGTGGAGGCTGAACAGGTTCAGGTCCCGTAGCCTCTCCTCATAGGGCTTGCCCTGCTGTCCCCTGATCATGCGAGTGGCCCTCCTCTGGACCTTCTTCATGTTGTCCACATCTGTCCTGAAGTGCGGCGCCCAGAACGGGACGCAGTACTCCAGCTGCGGCCTGACCAGTGCCGCATAGAGGGGGAGGATCACCTCCTTGGATTTGCTTGAGATGCATCTGTGGATGCATGACAAGGTGCGGCTGGTCTTCCTGACTGCATCCCCACACTGCTGGCCCATTTTCATCTTGGCATCAATGATGACGCCAAGATCCTTTTCGGCCTCTGTATTGACAAGAAGGGAGTTCCCCAGCCTGTAGGTATGGTGCTGATTGTTCCTCCCCAGGTGCAGCACCTTGCACTTGCCAGTGTTGAAACCCATCCTGTTCTCATTCGCCCACCCCTGTAACCTGTCTAGGTCTGATTGCAGCCTATTCCTCCCTTCTAGAGGGCCCACATCCCCCCCACATCTTAGCGTCATCAGCAAATTTGAACAGGGTGCTATTTATCCCCTCGTCCAAGTCACTGATGAAGATGTTGAACAGCACGGGCCTGAGGACTGAGCCCTGGGGGACCCCACTGCCCACTTCCCCCCAGGTTGAAAATAACTCATCCACCACCACTCTCTGAGTGTGGCCCTCCAGCCAGTTGGTGACCCAATTGACTGTGTGGGTGTCGACACCACAGTCCTCCAGTTTCTTAATGAGAATGGTGTGAGAGACAGTGTCAAAGGCCTTCTGAAAGTCCAGGAAGACTATGTCCACTGCTACCCCTGCATCTAAGGATTTGGTGATCTGGTTGTAGAAGGCCACCAGGTTGGTCTGACAGGACCTGCCACTAATGAACCCATGTTGGTTGCCCCTAAGCATAATCTCCCCTGCTGGCCCCTCATGGACATGTGCCAGAATAATTTTCTCAAAAAGCTTGCCCAGGATTGAGGTAAGGCTAACTGGCCTATAGTTTCCTGGGTCCTCCTTCCTCCCCTTTTTGAAGATGGGAACCACGTTGGCCCTCTTCCAGTCCTCTGGCACCACACCAGAGCACCATGAGTGCTTGTAAAGCCGTGTCAGGGGTCCTGCAATGACCTCAGCCAATTCCCTCAGTACTCGGGAATAGAGGAGGAGATACAGCCTTGAGCCAGCTCCTGTGCTGGTCCCACCAGTATAAAAACCTGCCCTGTGCTGGCCCCAGAAGTATAAAAAGCTACCCTGGCAAGCAGCTTCCCCTGTGGGACCCACATCTCCCTCTGCAGGGTCACAGTCCCCCCACAGGCTGCCACTTGTGGGGCCCAAGCCCCTTCCTGGAGGGCCCAAGCTCTTACCTGTATGGCCACAGACCCCCACTGCAGGGCGACAACCCCTCCACAGGTCCACACCCCTCAAAGTACCACAACCCCCTCCCTGGAGGGCCCAAGCCCTCCCCCCCAGGCCCCAGCCCCCCTCACAGAGAGCCCACAGCTTACCCCTGAATAGGCAACAGCTGTGGGGTGCTCAGGGCCCCTTGCTGTCAGAGCTGCCCCACAATGTGGCAGAGCCCCGGCTGCCTGAGAGCCAGCACTGCCTGCACCACCTGGCATGGATGCGGGCCAGCTTGGAGCCATGTCACATGGGGCTGTGCACCATTCTGCAGCCCCAGGCCACTCAAACTGTCACTTAGGAGCTGGTGCCAATCGCAGTGGCCACATGCTGCTGGGCCAGGTTCTGCCTCCGTGGGCTCCGTGTGCCATCGGGTTCGGCTGGTTCCGTGGAGGCAGGACTCAGACTGGCACAACACATGGTCCCTGAGAATAGTGCTAGCCCGAGAAGCCCAGGGCTCCAGAAAGGTACAAGTCCCTGTGCGGTGCTGCACTGAGCAAGGCTGCACCTGCAACAGGTGGCACAGGTGGTGCCAGCTCTGAAGCAGCCAGGGCCGTGCCATGCTGTGGGGAGTCTGGCAGAAGTGGGACCTGAGTACCCCATGGCAGCTACTGGTGTTGGGGAGGGGGCTGTGAGCCCTCCCAGGTCCCAGTAATGCAGGATCCTTGCCCCACTTCTGCTTGCCCCAGCACACTACGGGTGTGTGCCCCGTGTGCTGGGGCAGCAGAAGCACTGGCCAGAAACCAGAGCAACTTTCCATAGGAATGGCTTCTAGGTTACCTCAGGGCATGGCCCAGGAGCATACCCTGACCTGCTTTCCCCCCCATCTTTTTTTTTTTGATATCTTGATATCCAGGTATCAAATTTTGAGCCCATTCTGCAAATATGCAGCCTGGGGAATATTTTTTCATTCGCAGTGGGTCCCCTGAAGTGTCTCAAACTGGTTTGGGATGCTCTGAGAGGCACATGTGCACTCATCTGAATGCTTCAACTCAGTCCTTTGTATTAAGTGTTTCTCAGGGACTTGATTAAAATAGAATAGAATCATATGTAGGCATCTAAGTTTACTTAGGCATGTAATAGGTGGGATAGGATCTTGCCACTAGTGTGCATGTGTTTCAGCTCCCAGAATATTACTGGAGAACAGGCAAATTGCTCCTTTAACATTCGCCCATAATGTATAGCAAGAAAACCTGTTATCACAGGTGACTTCAGCTGGACATCTCCTGGGGTCAACAAAGGTGGATCCAGAGAAGATGCAGCATCATAGCCATCCACTTTTGGTTGCTGCATGTGAATTCTGGGCACATGGCCTGCCCAGAGTCCCTGCTTTTCTGTGGCTCCAGAATCCACGGGGTGAGCACTGCCACTGACATACATCCCTTCCTTTTCACTGCTGCTGAATTCAGCAGGGAGCGGAAGGGAAAACAGCAGCAGCATTCACTCCCTGGACTCTTGAGCTGTGCGAAAGTAGGGGCTTTGGGAAACACCTGCCCTAATCAGCTGGTGAGCTCAGAGCTAATAAAGAACCAATGTTGTGGGCATTTTCCAGCAGCCCCACTCCTCACCATTGATTGGAAAAGACATATACCATACAATTTAATAGCAAATTCCACAGAGAGTAAATTATATCATATCATTTATCATATTATTATAAATGTGACAGGCGCATAGTCTCAAAGTCAGTCACAACAATGACCCAACCTGCTCACCTTTCTGGGCAGTCTGCCAATCTATCTCACATGTCACATCTTTGATGTAATAAGTAAGTTGGTTCTCATTGAGAGGCTTTCCCTTTAATGCTCTAATGCCTAGGGCACACTACCACTTCAATCTTCCCTTATGGTGTCCCATGCCTTGCATATGTTACATTGTTGTCAACTCTATGCCCCACCTCATGCTGAGCCCTCCTGCTCCTGTTTTGCTGCACCATTTGGGTGCCAGGTTTTCTGGTGTCATTCTTTATGTCTCTCTGGTGCCTGGCTCTTCATGCCCCTCTCTCTCTGGTGCCTGGCTCTGCACCTCCCTCTCTCTGGTGCCTGGCTCTCTGCATCGCTCCCTCTCTCTAGTGCCTGGCTCTTCGTGTCCATTGCTGGGCTCTGCCCAGATGGTGTGCTCCTTTCTCTGAGCACTGAGGCCTCCAAACCTCCCCTTATAGCCTCATCCCAGTCCTCCAGTATAAACCAGAACACAGATGCAAGCCCCTGGGCCACAACAGAACAACGCTGGGTTCTGTCTCTTTAAGACACCTCCCCTTAGGACCATGTCTCTTAGCCTTAGGTATCTTAGGGTCCTGGAGCCTCACTGCTCTTGTAGGCAGCAAAGTAGGCAGCACCTAGTCTCAGGTAGCTTATTTGTAAAGGAACTGAATCTTCAGATTTGGATTTGTCTGAATCAAATTGGGGACAGTGATCCAAATCAACGAATCGAATCACTGTCCCCGATTGGGGCTGAATCCCAATCCTAATTAAATACGGCCCATTTTGCACACCCCTACAACCCTTCCCCGCCCTTTCACTGTCTATTCAGCTAAACCCTGCCTTCAGAAAATGTTCCTCATTTTGGCATCCAATAAATGGGTCACCTTGGTTCTGATATTTTTCTCAAGCAGTGGCGGAGCCCTTAGTTGCTCCAGCTGATGGCTGGGCACCAGGTACATTTGTTATGCATACTCCATTACTGCTTAGTTAAAAGTCTTGTGATCAGAGGGACAGCAAATCTTAACTGGAGTCTGAAAAATCCCCTAGACTGTTTCACCAGCTGTTTCTTTCTTTTAAGAGTCAGTCTTTTATTACTTAGGCTTTGTATTATTCCATGTCTCTTTGTCAGCACACAGATTAGGTGAGGTGTCAAAAGGGTGTTTCCCTTTGAGGTGTTCAGAGCAATGTCTGAAATGGCTGTTACTAAATCATCAGAGGCTGACCAGAATACAGCTTTCTTCTGCTGTGGGGAGGATTGAATAAGCAGTTTTAAGAGAGCCAAACTTCTCTTTGCACAGTTAGACATGTTTTTCTTCTTCAGGCTTAGGAGCTAAAAAGAGCCTGCTGCCACATCATATCTTTTTATTCTTGCCCGCTGTTTTTTTTCAAAGTGTAAATAGCTGGTTGGTTGGGAGGGAAAAGTCCAATTCTTAATCTAAAAGCATCTGGGATAGATGTGTTTAAATCTATGACCAGATACCCATAAGGATTTTGAGCAGCATCCTCAAAAGCTTCTAGAAAGAACGGGGCCTTGCCTGGGTACATCTGCCTCACCAGGAACAACACCTGTAGCTTATCCCTGGGAATTTTACCAAGTATTTTGTGTCGAGGGTAATGGTACAATTCTTTTTCCCATGACAGAAAACATTCTGAATCATATGCATGATGCTAAGATTCCTGATGTATGGCCTTGGTAAAGGCTTTCTCTATTTTACCACTTGCACAAGCAGTCCATCAAATCGTCCACCACAAGCATATTTACTTTATTCAGAGGAAAGGAGCAGTCATCATTAAGACTGTCTGGCAATCCCTTCACAAATTTGATAAAAGGATATTACAAAGAAGTTCATTATACAACGGTTGCCAGACGCTATGATGCCACATGATATTCTCAGGCATAACAGACAATATTCTACCAGTGTTTTGCAAAGGTTTTTTATAAAGCAACTTTCCACATTTTCTTAAGGACCTTGATCTCTATTGCCCATCTCTCTTTGTTGTGTATGATAGACAGCCAGTATACCACAATTGTTTTAGGGGTGTCCCTTTTGGAGTTAGCCCAGCAATCCTGAATGAGGTCTCTCAAGGTCTCAAAGTTATATTTTCACAGTTTGCCACATTCAGAGTAATCCCTTTGCCCTTCAAGCGGGCCTTTCCTCCTCACAGCTTATACCTATAGGTATTTGGAACTGCTGACACAAACTCTGCTTTGTGACGAATTCATCTGTCAGGTTCTTTCGTGAGCTCACCTAAATAATTGCCCAGAGGAGGGTTCCAGTCTCCCTTATAGCTCACAAATATCATGGAGTTGGTGTTACAATACAGGCACTGGTCTTGCAACCTATCTAGCATCTTGTACAACCCTAAGCATTCATAAGCAGTGGTAAAACAGGATATAAAAACTTTTGTGTTACCTGAGAGTGTATAGCACTCTTTGGCATGCTTTTAAATTATGCAGGCTGTCTCATTATCTGTAAGGTCATAAGATGACATCTCATAAGTGGGAGAAAAGAGATAGCCAAATAGTTCGTCTGGGGTCTTTCACAATGTTGATGTTGGAGAGGTTTGTTCTCTGATTGAATTTACGCCACAAAGAATTTAAAAATTATTCTGAAATTTGTTGCTTTGCAGGGTTCAATTTAATTTGCTTTTGACTTCAATGCATGCCTTGTTTCTCATAGAAATCATTTGCTGTTTTGTTTTTCTTTGTCAGCACACCAGGTGCAATGCCCCATAGCTTCCTGCTCCTCTTCGAGGTGCAGTTTTATGTATTCTGAAAAAAAAATGCGTTAGCTGCCTCAGAAAAATGCCAGACTTCATAGATTTTAGCCACTGTGTAGCTCTTCATAGTAGCTTTGTTAAACTTTGCTGTGCACCATGTGCCCAGCAGGGCGCTCTCCTCATCAGTGTAAGCGCACTTTTGCTATTTTGTATCCACACAGGTGCAGCACAGTGGGAACACGCGTTTCTCATTCACTCTGACAGGCAGAACAAGGGAAAACAGGCCTTGCAGAAGGTTTAGTTTCACTTTAGCCACTCCAAAACAACTTGGAGACCCAAATCTTGGAGCAGGAGACTAAAACCGTTCTGAATTATTTTGAGATGCCCGATAGGGTGTTCTTTAGCTTTGTTTATGAAAGGGTTGGGGCTGGTTAAATCATAATAATGTATTTATTCACTGGGCTTAGTTTTGTAATAGTGGTAGTAGTCCTCCCCCCACAAAGAGAGCATCTCTAGGCACCAGAGAAGGCAGTTGGGTTTTGTTTAAGCTACAAGCTCCCATCTGATTCTAAAAGTGTCCTCCACTTACGCTTCCAAATGGTCCTGATGGTAAACCCCACTGTCTTGAGATAATCAGCTTTGTACTGTGTCTGGCAATGCAATAACCATAGTTTGTCTCTGTCAGTAAGTTCCATGCTTTTTCATTTTAACAGTTGACACAGCCTTGGAAGAAGCAGTCATTAATTTCAAAAGCTACGGGTTTCTTGTCAATTTTGGCATAGCCATCTAAAACATAGGGGCCTACCTGAAATTTCCCACCCCGTAAAACATGCTGGAGTTGAATGCTTTATTTCTGAGATGTAAATTAGCCACTGAATAGATGGGATTGAAAATCTCTTTTTCTGTCCTTTCTGGTCTGGGATTCCAAAAACTTAAATCTGTACATGGCCATAACCACAGATGTCAACATGATATATTGGAAAGGGTCTATATAGAGATTTACTAATTTGTGTTTACCTGTCTCCACCTGTTTATGTGGCATGTCGTTTTCATAACCTCGTTTCTATACAGGCAGCAGGACTCCTTCAAAAATGTCATGTCCTGTTGGCAATAATAGGTCAGCTCCTTCTACATGTCAAAGGTCTAATCATAGTTATCCTGATACCATTCTAAAAACTCTTCTCTCTCACAAGGCATCATACTTTCAACTCTACTCCCAGGACAGGCCCCACATAATTCTGTTTTTCTGGGGTGTTAAAAAATTGTAGGAAATACTCTTTTCACCCTTCAAACCCCATCATCTGGGGAAGCTTGCTAAGTTTAATTGGCAAAAGGTTTAAAGAATCTATTAAATGGATACCCCAGGCCATCCATTTCTATACACATTAATTTACTGTCCTGGGTAATTAGATCCCCATTTTTTCCATCAATAACTGGCTACCAGTGAAACAGGTGTCATAGCCTTTGGCATTGTGAGCTATGAAAGTGTAGCCCTTGAGTTTTTTTTTCAATAAAGACCTTAATAAAATCTGTGCACCCCATGCTTAGACAGAGGTGACAACATAAACTGCATGCATGGCTATGACTGTACACTGTCTAACAAATATTGCAATAATTTCTTTCACGAAACACCCTTTTCACATCCTGAACTAGCTAATAATGCTCATCATGCAGCAGAAGGAAACCAGTGCTGGGGGGGATGTCATGTATTTTAAACAAACCCCAACCCATTTTCTCCTTATGTACCACTACTTGAATTTTAACCAGTACACAGCCCTCAAAAATCATTACCTCCTTCAGCATAAACTTTTTTTGTGAGGCGGTCATCCTGGATTCTCAAGTAGCTGGTTTGCACCATCTGGCTGTTCAGCATCTGTGGTTACTCTACAAGTTATGAGAGCCAAAAAAACCTCTTCAAAACACAGGTTATTATCAGAGGTATTCAGATCAATTAAATACTATCTCTTTGTAGCAATGAGTTGGGAATAGGGGATAGAATTTATGACTGTATGTGTACCACTGCTCCAAACTTTTACAATAACCACAACTAGCCAGAATATTGAATCAAATAGTATCTCTCTCTGATTTTGTAACAGGTTACTCATTCACTTTAAGAACATGTCAAGGAACATACAAAAAACTAGAACTCTTGGTTTCAAAATGATACCTTTTATTAGACCAACTGGAAAATGGCAAGAAAACTGTCCTTTTCTGCAAGCTTTCGGGATCAAAGTCCCTTCATCAGGCTCTGGGAAAAGTGTAGATGGCACAAGATGGTAAGATTTTAGCTGATTTTGGATTTTAAACTTCATTGCAGAACAACAAGGAAGTTTTTTTGCCTCCTTGCCTGCCACCTGATATTTCCAGGGAAGGAACTCTACCTGATCTACACATCAAAGAGCTACACAACTCACAAAGACACTATCATGGACCCAGAGGGACAGACTTCCATCTTCCTCTCCCTCTGTGTAAAAATTATGTTTATTTCCTACCTATGGGGACTTTTTACCATCTTGTGCCATTTTAGATCTCTGGCTGCCCACGTAAACAGGGCAGTTCCCTGCTGGCAGGCCAGGCAGAAATGTTGCCTGGCTGCAAGGCTGAATGCAATGTCGTGGAGGTAAGGGCAGAAGTTGTAGGGGATGGTTTGGAGGTTCCTGGTCCTAGGCATGACCTAAAACTGCACCCTGCCAGGAGTGGGTGGTCTGGTGGGTCTCCCAGTGGTGTGGGAGCTCCCAAGAAATGCCAGGCCAGTTACCACCATGGCGAAAGGTGGGTAAGGGTGCCTTAACCCCAGCCCTCACCTTCAGGTGGGTTACATGAACCACCTGATCCAGGGAAGGCCAGGTAAGCTTAAGGAAGTACCTGAGCCTGCTGGGGTGAGTGACCCCATGGGGCCAGGCACACTTCATGAAGCACCGGAGCTGGGAATGGGGGACCCCAATCCCTGAGTGCAGGCAAGAGGCATAGATCCAACCGAGGGACCTGACTTGTCAATGCTGGGGCCAGGACCCAGCTAGGGGTCAAAAGGGCCGGGGGCCCACCACGAGGGATGCCCATATAGAACAAAGAAGCTTGGGGTCCCGACTGGCCTGAGATGTGGCCGGGGCTTAAAGGGAAGCTGAAGGTCCCAAGGAAGGGGCCATAGCTGATGGGTGAAGGGGACGGTTGAGATGACTGCCTGAGATGCCATCTGTGAGGCTTGGGCTGTGGTGTAGGGGAGGAATGGACCTGCAGATAGTGCCCCCTGGCATCGGGGCAAGAATGGGCAGCCTCCCGCCTAATTAACACCTCAATTATGTTATATCAAGGTGTGGCAGGAGACACAGGTGGGCGGCGTGCCCAGAGGCAAGTGGGGAAACGAGCACTGTGGCTAGTCAGAGAGCCTCACTTCACCACAGGAGGTATTGTGTGAAATCACTTAGGAAATATAAAATGTACATCTCAGTGGGCACGTCTACATGAGACACTACTGTGTAGTGGTTACAGCACATTTATTTAGTACTTGTATAAGTAAGTAATAAATAAATATGCAGATGGCTTAAAATTAAGGTCATTCACTGTTTAAATTATTTTTTTACTTTGCCATAGTAGAAATGCACATGGTATCTGCTGTTCGCCCATTAAATAATCCCTCTATAGTAGGCAACCATCAAACCAGAAGGATTGATGGTTGCCTACTATAGAGGGATTATTTAATGATGGTGTATGCATGAGAGGTCACCAAGACTTTTGACACATACACCTAAGCTCAAGTACAGAGAAGTAGAAGCTGCCAAGACCTTCCATCTCCCATTTGGACTGTTGAGACAAAATCTAAAGGCCAGGCCAAATCCAGAGCCTTGATGGCTGTAATTATATGCACATCTGGGAATCAAATCCCAGTCTCCTGCCACAAGGAGTCTACCACTGAACCACAACAGCAGGTAGACCCAGAAGGTAGACCCTCTATAATGAAGGCCAAATGACAGTGAGTGTGAGAGTGCATGCATACGTATGTTAGAAATAATGACTATATACCAGCTCATGTCCTGAAGCAGATTTACCACCCAGCGGAATTTTTTTTTTTCTGCTTCAAGGGGGTTTATGTTCTGTTGGGATTTTTTGTTTCAAGTTTGATTGGATATAATGACTAGGCCTTTGTTTCTGGTTTGTACATTTTTGAGGCCTCTCTCTTTGGTTAGATTTTTGTCATTCTGATTCCCACAGGTTGTGGCTCTCAGGGTTTGTTTTGCCCCTGTAGGACTGTTGTGATATGTTGGTGGAGTCTACCCCATTCAATCTGGTGTAGTAGCACCTCAGCTAAGCCTGGTGTAATGTTATTAGGTGAAACAATAGAAGCTTTCAACAGACCTGATTGAGTTGGGTGCCCATCAAAATTTTCCACAGACTTTTCAGCTTTCCCTAGACATGTTCCCTTTTGAGTGGACCCTGTTTACCCTCATTGGGCCTTTGTACACACCATGATTTTTTGCCCTTTCTTGTGCTGCAGTGACATGACTGTTTGCATGAAAGTGTTTTCTGGATGCTTTAAAACTCCTTCTGGTGTATTAAAGTAAAAATCCTCAGACTTAGTTTAGTTTGGCTCGCTGCAAATTAAAACGTCGCATCCATGGATTCTTTGTGTGCAAACACAAAGGTGCTCAAAGACATGTAATGAGCCTCTTTGTCTACCAGATGGCACTGCAACTTTTGTGTAGTTCACCCCTTGTCCACCAACTTCAAATTGTAGCTGCCCTGTTTCCGTAAATAGGTGTTATGGGTTTCCCTGGCCAGGGTGACAACGGTGCTGTCACCCCATTACCTCCCCCATAGATGCCCCTTTATTTTCCTATGTGCTGGCTGCCACACCATTCTTGAGTGACAGCGCCATAGCAAGGGGGAGGGAATGGGGGTGGGGCATCCCCCCCACCCCTGTCCTTGTGGAACCGAAGGGGTGCCAACAGGTGGGGGGGTGCCCCCTGGATCTGTGTGCAGGGCAAGGATGGGCTGCCACTGAGGGCTTTGCCTGGGGTGCAAAACTTTCTTACCATGGCACTGCTGCTGGCTGCCACACCATTTGTGACTGCCAGTGCAGTAGTGCGGCCGGGTGGCGGGGGGGTTGTGGCGAATGGGATGGGTTCTTTCTTTTTTGTGCTGGCTGGAACTGTACAAGGAAGGTTTTATATTCATAGGTAGATTAATGGATGGGCAAGCTGGGCCCAAGCCCAGGGGCCACTACCAATTCAGGATCCTCATCATCAGGGATGCAAAAGAGGGGTTTTAAACTTGGCGTGTCTTTGTCTCAGGTTAGTGAGACAAAAATGACACCAAGTTTAAAATGCAGGCTTTCACATTTGTTTTCCTGCAGCCGGGAGCAGGCCCTCTCCACCAATGGGTCTGAGGCAGTGCTGTGCAGCTTGTACCTGGAAGGTTGTGGAGGGAGGGGGGCTGGACCAGGGGCTACAGCTCCCCCAAATTCACCTTGGCTCCCTGTTGCCAGCCCCCACCTGCAGAGATGCAGTACAGTGCTCCTGGCCTGACCCACCTAACCCAGTGCATCTGCATGGCCACATGGACACAGCCGGGAAGCAGCACCCTGCCGGTCAGTGTAACAGGAGCTGGGTGGGGAGCAAGACAGAGCCATAGGTCGGTCATGGTGGGGGGAGAGAAGGGAGGCTGCTTCAATGTGATGAAGAGTGGGGGAGGAGGAGGTTCTGTGAGGGGAAAGTGTGTGGCTGAGTATGCGTGAGTCTGTCTCTTTCTCTGTGCACATCTGCGTGTGTGTGTGCATGTGCATCTGTGTGTGTGCGCACCCTGGGCATAGTGCTGCTGAGCATTTCCGCTCCTAAAATGTAGCTGCTGAACTGTAGCAGTGGAATTCATAAATGCTTGAGTTCCCTGGACCAGAAAGGAGGAAAGTTAGGTGCCTATGATTGGGATTCACACCACTTGGTAGTTGTGAAGAGATGCTGAAGAGAGGGGTGTGTCTGAAACCCAACTCTCTTCCTGGCCTTTCCTGCATACCTGCAACCCTGACTTTGGTGATTGTGAAATCGGGATTTAGGCTTAGGCCCCTAAAACATTGCTACCTGTACAGGTGGCATGAGGGTGTTTCAGTGTGAGGCTAGATGGCAGGCAGCTCCTGCACTAAAGCACCCTTGTGCCCCAGCCGTCCCCATCACCATCTACACATGTGCAATAACACATGGCTCGGTGTGGGGGTCCATGCCACAGGCCACCTGCTGGAAACTGGAGCCTAGTGGGGTGCTAGTGGCAGGGTTTTGGGGTGCCTGCAGCTTGGTGGCACAGGGGAGGGGGGGTGTTAGCTTGAGGCTTCCAGGGTAGAGTGGGGCTCAGGGACTGAGGAAAGTGGGGATTATTGGTGTATTACTTACTGGTTTACATGTCCCCCCTGCTGTAATTCAGTAGGGAAGACAGCACCAGGGTAGACTGGTATTTGTCTCCCCTTGCTGGAATTCATGAGGAATTGCATATCAGGTTTAGTTTGTTCGAAAGCCCAGTGCATGCAAACACTGATGCAACTCTCCAAAATAAGTTTAAATTTTTATAAACCCACTTAAGTTAATTAGGATTAAACCCTATGACATGTAGAGGCACCCATAGGCACCATTGCCATAGGGTAATTATTAACAGTCCTAATGGCTTGGCCACAAGATTGCCAGGGCTAATAAAAAAGACACCCAACCATAAGATGTCCCCACATTGTCAGGGTACATCTGCACAGTTTGGGGTCAGGAAGGAATTTTACCCCACAGATGGACTGTGAGGTGTTTTGTTTTGCTCTCGGAGGGGGCACAGTCCTTTTCCTTGATCTCTCCAGTATATTTAAACTGCCCTTGCAGCAGTGGGACATTGACAATGCCCTTGTCTTCCTGCTTTATCTCTGACAGGTTATGTGCCTTGTAGTTGTGCAGTAGGATTGTTTGTGTAGTTTTAGGAATGTTAGACAAGGATGTTCCTATGTTGAGCAGGAGACTGGACTAGATGACCTTCTGAATTCTCTAACAGTCCTACTTTTCTGTGATTCTAATGCAGGCATGGGCTCTGGTAATGTATTGTAGAGAACTTGGTGCCAGTTCCCACCTTCAGGCTGTCCCAATGGTCTATTTCAAACTTACTTTGATGTCCCCCAGCATCTATCTTAACACTTTCATGAAGGAACTGAATTTCTAATACATTTAGGACTAAGATCATTTTTGACAATCTTAAAGCTACAGGATTAGAACTTGCATAGCAGGATTCAACCCTGGCCTTGTGGGTGTGTAGTTCCTCATCTCTGAGCACAGATCAGGTCCAAATACTGTAGCCTACTGTGAATGGGGGGCCCCTGTGTTTGTGTGGGGTGTTATTAGCTCCTTCATGCAGCAACCTGAAAGACGGGTTGTCAGTCTTTAAAAAAATACATACTCTGGAATGCCCTGGACTATCCCCGACTCAGCTCCATTCCCTTGGCACTAGTTCAGGGCTTAATTAATGGCCTAAAGCAACCCATGATTCCCTGGATGCTCAGAAGTGGAAAAATTAAATATTTTCACAATCTTGAACTTCATCAACTGAAAAAGTCTACACCAATTGCACTGATATACTGCGAGGAGCTTTCTCAGGGATTTTTAGAGGTTGTGCATGATCAGGCAAAATAACACAAATTCTCTTGCTACTGTTGTTGCCATGAACACATTTTTGAGTCTTTGCTTTCTAAGAAGCCTGCATTTCTGAGAATCATGTAAGTTTCACTGCTGTTCATACTGGGGAAAAAGGAAGACCAGTAGTTCCCCATGTGTAACAAGTAGGTGTACTGGGGCTGATCAAGTCGGCCTGCCCACTTCTCAGGGCTAACTGCCCACCTACCTCACCTGCTACACCTTTAAATGATACTAATTGGAAGATGTAAACCAGGTGGGAGGCTGCCCATTTACTTGCGCTGATGCCAAAACCCTATATACACGGCTCCAAATCTTCCCTTATACCATATCCCATGCCAAACAGATGGCATCCATGGCCTAACGCCCAGCCTATAATCCAGTGTCCTCACACTAGTACCTGTACTCCAGTGCCTCTTGTTGGAACTCCCATTCCCATGCCCTCACACTGGGCTCATAATCTCATTTACTTGGGGCTCCCAGCCCCTCCCTTTCCTTGGGCTCCTTGCCCAGCTTGGGACCCTCTGGGTCCACTCATGCCCTGACACTGGGGACTCAGTCCCCCTGCCCAAGACTGGGCCTCCATTCCTTTGCCCCAGGAGTTTCACACCAGGCGTGGCCGGTGAACTCAGACTGGTGGGGCAGGTGGAATGGCACATGGGAGCCAGTGGGGGTGCAGTTTGTAGCCATCCAGGAGCAGGGGGGTTTGCAGCCTCCCCGCTCTCAGCCGGAGTGCCTGACTAGTTGCAACCTCACCCCCCTTGCTCCCAGCTGGCTGCAACCCCC
Source organism: Crocodylus siamensis (assembly GCF_052110815.1). Taxonomy (NCBI): domain Eukaryota; kingdom Metazoa; phylum Chordata; order Crocodylia; family Crocodylidae; genus Crocodylus; species Crocodylus siamensis. The sequence goes on along the minus strand of NC_143401.1, from coordinate 23,738,903 downwards.
CCAACACACACGCACTCCCATGTGATGCTCCATCTGCCCCAGCAGTCCGAGTTTACCAGCCATGCCTGCATCACACCCAGCTCCTTCATGGGCTCAGGGCCCCACCCTCTTCACACCTGGCTCCTTCATACACAACATTGTTGTGAGCCTGGGCTCTGTGTCAGGTCTCTTCGCATGACCCGGGCACTGCCTCAGGCCTTACTGTGAGCCTGGGCCTGTGCTTTGTCTTCAGGTTGTGCTCCCTTAGCCTTCCCCCTCCATGGTGTAACCCACAAGGCAGCAGGGGCTGAGGCTTTCTGACGCCCCATAGTCACACTTCACTGGGGAGGCCGAGGTATGGCATTTCCTGGAGACTGCCCCACCGCTGGCAGTCCCACCACACCATCCAGCCCCAGCAGGGTGTAGTTTTAGGTCATGCCCCAGGACCAGGAGCCTCCACCTTCTCTATAGCTCCTTCCCTGTACCTTCAAGATGTTATGAGCAGCGGCTCCAGCCAGATGATGCTCTCTCTCTCTGGCTGCTAGAAGCAAACTGCTGGCTTCAATGATTCATAGATTCATAGATGTAGGGTTGGAAGGGACCTAAGTAGATCTTCAAGTCCAACTCCCTGCCCTGGGCAGGAGAGAATACTGGGCTCATATGACTCCAGCTAGGTAATTGTCAAGCCTCCTCTTAAAGACCCCCAAGGTAGGAGCCAGCACCACTTCCCTTGGAAGTTGGTTCCAGATCTTAGCCACCCTGACTGAAATAGTGTCTTCTAATGTCCAGCCTTAACCTATTCTCAATTTATGGCCGTTATTCCTTGTTACTCTGGGAGGTGGTCAGATGAACAGGGTCTCTCCCATTCCCCGCTGGTCCCCCCGGTAAGTTTGTAGACAGCCACCAGATTCCCTCTCAGCCTTCTCTTGTGAAGGCTGAACAGGTTCAGGTCCCTGAGCCTCTCCTCGTAGGGCCTGCCCTGATGCCCCCTGATCATATGGGTGGCCCTCCTTTGGACCCTCTCCATGTTGTCCACATCCCTCCTGAAGTGCGGCGCCCAGAACTGGATGCAGTACTCCAGCTGTGGCCTGACCAGTGCCGCATAAAGGGGGAGGATCACCTTCTTGGCCCTGCTTGTGATGCATCTGTGGATGCATCACAAGGTGCGGTTGGCCTTACTGACTGCATCCTCACATTGGTGGTCCATGTTCATTTTGGAATCAATAATGACTCCAAGTTCTCTTTCTGCCACTGTGCTTTTGAGAAGGGAGTTCCCCAGCGTAAAGCCATGTGGGTGGTTCCTACTGCCCAAGTGCAGCACTTGTCAGCATTGAATCCCATCCTATTGTCATTCGCCCACCCCTGTAACCTGTCCAGGTCCAGCTTATCCTGTCCCTCCCTTCTAGCATGCCCACCTCGCCCCAAATCTTGGTGTCATCAGTGAATATGAACAGGGTGCTTTTCACCCCCTTGTCCAAGTCACCAATAAAGAGATTAAACAGTGCAGTCCCAAGGACCGAGCGCTGGGGGACCCCACTGCCCATATCCCTCCAGGTCGAATAAGAGCCATCCACCACCACTCTCTGGGTGTGGCCCCTCAGCCAATTTGTGACCCATGTGACTATGTAGGCATCAGTACTACAGTCGCCTAGCTTTTTAATGAGAATGGGGTGGGAGACAGTGTCAAAGGCCTTCCTGAAGTCCAGAAAGATGACATCCACCGCGACACCTGCATCCAGTGATCTTGTGACCTGATTGTAGAAGGCAATCAGTTTGGTCTGACAGGACCTGCCCCTAATTAACCCATGCTGGTTGCCCCTGGCAAGAGCACCACGAGTGCTCGTAAAGTTGTGCCAGGGGCCCCTCAATAACCCTTGGCAATTCCCTCGGCACCCTGGGGTGGAGAACATCTGGACCTGCTGATCTGAACACGTCCAGCCCCTCCAGAAGTTCCCTAACTCAGTCCTTCCTGACCCTAGACCTGTCAGAGTCGCTACTGAGTCCATCCTGAATCTCAGTGGGGGAGTTCTGGTCCCTGCACAAAAACATGGAGGCAAAAAAATTGTTAAAAAGGTCTGCCTGATCAGAGCCCTGTTCTTATAGTAAACAGCTGGGCCTTGTTCCTAATCAGGCAATTATGTTTTACTGCTTGCCCATGCCCCTTAGAGTAACAGAGCACAATCTGTGCTCTGTTATACCAATCTCACCATGTTAGCTTCATAAAAAGTAGTTTTTGAGATAGTTTTCTTAAGATAATTCAGTTTTTGCCAAAAGAATCTGTGTATCTAAAACATTTTAAGTAGTGGTTGCTGCTGTTGTCATGTATTAGATATTGTTATTAGGCTCTACAGATGCATTAGATACCTCAGGGCACTGATCTACCTGGATGACAACAGAGTGGAAGGAAGGTGCCTAGGAATTCATGCATGGAAGCCTATGTTCAGATACCCCCAGAACTTTGCAGCCTAGAATACAATCACCTTACGAGTTGTATGTAGAGTGACCACCCATCCCTGTTGGATGGGACAGTCCCAAAATAAAAACACCAAGTCTCAGTCCTGGGCTGAATGACTCCAGGGCAGCATTTGTATTGGATTCCCATGGACACACTCAGTTCTACTTAAATTCTGTTTTAGGAGCTGTAGGTGCCTCTCTGGATCTCTCCTCCTGAGTCCCACCTGGACCTAGGCACTAAATGCATAGCCCCGAGTCAGACACCTAAGCATCTGACATGTATAATTAAAATACAGAGCTTCCTGGATTGCCTGGAGCACAGCAACCATTTGGGATGCAACCCTAACAGTGTTGTAGGGAACAACAGGCATTTGAACACTGCTGTCAGCCAGTGCCTTCCCTACCCCAAGAGCAGGTTGAAGAAGAGCAGAACTACTGTAACAGTGACTGTCAGCATCACATGGGATTAAAGCTGCCTCTTCATGGAGCTGAAGAAATAACAGGCTTTTTTGGAATAGCTAAGTTGGTTCAAAGAAGCATTTTATCCTTTCTCATTTCAAGGCATTATTAGAAAGAAACCCAAGACCCAGTCTCCACTCATTTCTAGCTAACTATTATCCACCCTAAGAATCAATTAATACAATCATACATAGTTCTTCTAACATGCATGGGCAACATCCTCTTCCTCTACATGATCTGAACTTTCATATTCATTTACTCCCTCTAAATTACTCATCTTTCTACATATTCTGCTCTTGTTTTCCATTCTACCTATGGCTGTGTGGCGGGCCCGCCACTTTTGCTCAGCAAGCCCAGCTTGGAGAAGGACACTGTGGATTGGTGGAACATTTCTACCAAGCAGGTAACAGCTGGGAGGGGCTTGCCCTGCCCCTGCTTGGGGGTGGGGAGGGGGTGAGAACCCCCTGGACCTGATTGAAGACTGAGCTTTGCAGGTCTGGCAGGCTTCAGGGGCGGGGCCTCTGGTGTAGATAAAAGCCCAGTGTGCTCAGCATGCTGGGCAGAGATGGCAAGGGAAGAGCCTCCACAAGATCCCTTCTTTGCCCCAGCGGTGCACAGGCCAGCACATGGGGCTCAGGATCTGGGAGCCATGTCAAGGCAAATTGAGTCTGCATCCCCAGCAGATGACTGGATGGAGTGATGTGCTTGAGGCTGCTCGGGGCCCATGCAGTGTGCAGACCAGCACACAGACAGCAGGCCCTCAGAGCAGTTTGAGCCCACACAGTGTGCAGTCTGGCACACAGAGAACCTGCCCTGTGAGCAACTTGAGGCTGCTCAGGTTAGCCCCGGCTTAAGGAGGATAACTGGAGCCCCGCAGTGTGGCCTGGCCAAGGAACTAAAAGAGCCCCGGAGCCTAGAGCAGGACCCGGGAAAGGGGAGGCCTAGGCAGAAGGCTAGGTAAACCCAGCCAGCGGTGGCTAGGTTCTGCCCCATGAGAGCTGGAAAAACCCTCGGTGCCCAAAGCGGAGCACAGGGCCAGGAGGGGAGGTCTTGGAGTGATGCAGACAATGCTGGTGGGGCCTCTGACTGAACAAAGGGCTCTGAGGCCCGGTTGATAGCTTCTTGAAGAAAACTAAGTTGCTGGCAGAGTCGGGTCCCACAGGGGAGGCATTCTGGATATAAGATAACCGCCCCCTGCAACAGAGGGAAGCCCCAGGTGGAAGTTTCCCTCCCAGCTACACCCATAGAAGGGGAAGCACCCCTTGCTAGCTGCGATCCAGGAGTAAACACGCCTTATCATGTAAAACTGTGCCTCATATTCTGTATAATTGTTATCATAATTATGAATATGTTGTACAAAATGGTATGGAATTGCGTTAGTTTGGTAAAATGGGTTTTTGGCTTATCATATGTAAATATTTATCTGTATACCTTTGTTGGTGTTAAAAGAATATTTTTGGAAAGTTTTCTGTTGCTACCTATTAGAATATTTACATAATCTTATATAATAAGAAATAATAATATGTATATTATAATTGAATGAACTGTAAATAGTTAAGAGCATTGGCATGGAGTTGGATCTATGGAGGAAAGGGGGACCCACGCTCAAATCACCGGTTTCCCTCTCACAGCACTGTCACCTGCCTCATCTATCCCTTCCAACTGAGGATGGGCACACCCTTGGGTGTTCCCGGGTTACACTTAGGAGTCTCTAGTCCTCAGCAAGACCTCTGTATTCTACTGTTTATAAGAAGGCTGCTTGCAGAATTTCCATGAATTTATTCTCTCTTTGAATTTATTCTTTCATAACTTTTGTAAAATTATTTTGTCTTCTGGACTGATAACACCACTTCAAAGTTTGTCACTGAGGTATACTACTTGTGATTGTCAGATAAGTCGCTCTGTATAACTGCTGTTCTCCAACTGGAGCATGAGACCACTTCTACTCCAAATATACTTGCATACAATTTCCATATTTGCCTTATATTCATGCAACTCAAGCAAGTCCAGAAATGAATGCAAGATATAGTCAAAAGGATCTATCTAATTTACAAATTCAGTGCCTCAGGCACAAGCTGTTTCCATTTTATAGTGTGATGTGTCTTATGAGTAGACTGAAAAAGTTGCATGTCTCTCAATTGTAATGATTAATATAAAGGAAAAAAGTGCCCTTTAAAAAGCTGTACCATTGTGACAGATACTCCCATTCCCTGCAGAATTTATTGTGATCTTGCTCAAGATTGTCACAGAAAACAACAGCACCTACTATATTATAACCCAGCTTTTCTGCACCCCTGCAGTGTAGCTCTTCAGACGAAGAAGTCTTATGGGCACACTCCTGTCTCAGGCAGATAAATAGCCAGGAATATTTCACATTCAGAGTTTCATCAGGTTAAAACCCCCTAAGGGCCAGTATCATATTGTTCCTATCTCTTTAAAGCGTGCACTGTTGAGATTACTGAAATGCCTTTTTATTACCACAGCACAGACATAAGTAATGAGATGAAAGACCTCCCCCTACAAAAGTCATCTGCTTGTTTCTCTTTGATTTCCCATTGACCAGACTGCCTGTCTCCTGCCACAGACTGACTTGCATTCCCCCATCAGCTGGGGACCTTCTTTAATATCAATGAAAATAAAAGTTTTCCTGAGACCTGACAGTGCTCATACATGCCCAGAACTTAACTACCCTTTGTTCCTCTGTCCCTCACTTGCTGCAGTTTTTGGAGCTCAGCAAATTCTTTCACATGAAACCGATTCTGTTAAATATTTTGACAAACCTCCCCTTTTATCCCTCAATCTTTGCTTCTTTACTATTACTCTTCCCAACAGAGTTAGTTCTCAGTGCTCATTCAGGCAGAACCCTCAGAGGCTGCATGGATCCTACAATCAATACCTGAAATTTCAGAAAAGCTCATGTTTCTTGCTCAGACAGAATGTGACTCCCTACCTAATGCAGTTCTCAAACCATCAGTGACACCAATATGACCTATGCAAATGGGTCTAAAAGCAAAGTGGGCACAAGCCAGCATATCCATGAATGTTGCATGCCTCCAGAGGCTGGGAAGGCATGGCAACCACCCGCAGGTGGCGGCGACAGCAAGCAGGGAGCTTCCACAGGCAGCTGTGGCGGTGTCGGTGGCAAGGGGGTGGGGGGTAGTGAGCGCTGACCACCTGCAGACACTGCCGGTGGTGAGGAAGGGGGGAGGTGGCGGGAGGCGATCACCCACTGACCACCCAACTACGTGCACCCCCTACGCATCACCAGTGAGCATAACCACAGCATGCTTTCTGTAAACTGTCTCTTCTCAACAGCTAAAGCAACACTGGCAGGCACTGTATACCTGACTGGGACAGACCTCCTGCATATGAGACTCATGGCCGCAGAGTGGCTGTGACACCCCCTGGTAGCCTTGCCATTCCTGCCCAGCTCGAATTGTAATGCTGCTCTCCCTAGATCGCTCGCTCACCATACCCTACTCTTATTGTTAAAGGTTGATAATGGAGGCCACCCGCAGGCCTTAAGTGAGGCTTAATCCTAGCAATTCCCCACCAGGTCTCTCCTGATCCCCCGCTATCCTCAATCCAGTCCTCAGGCTTGATAGGTCCTTCTCGGCCTGGCTACGTCCCTGTAGCGCATCAGTAGCCTTAAGGGCATAACATGTGGTTCCTTCCTTCCCCTAGCTTCGCAGATGTTACCACTATGATGTTCAGTTCAAACACTTGGGCCCTTTTGGCCCTCAGACCCCTGTGGTCCCATATTCAGTCCTCTTTGGGCTCCTGGTCTGGCCCACAGCCCCTCTCTCTCCAGGCTCCTGGACCCTCTTCTGGACCCTCTTCTGGTCCAACTGTCCATCAGTCCCAGACTCCTGAGCTTCCAGGTCCCACACTCAGGTACTCCCAATCTCTTTGGATCTTCTTGGGTCTCACTCTCTCAGTCCTGCTTGTCCCTGGACCCTCTGATCATACTCCCAGCCATTTCCAGGCCTGGGGCTTATGGATTCCCAGTTCCCTACTCTCTAGGCCCTTGCACCCCCAGCTAAGCCCCACTCAGCCCCTGCCAGGCTACTGGCATAGGTGGTGGAAAGCTGGGGCTAATGAGGCTCAGCCCCCCTCAAACATGGGGCAGTAGGTAGAGCTATAGGGTAGCCTGGCTGTGGGCTCTGGGCGACTGCAGCAGGGGTGAGGAGAGGCATGCATGAAGCCAGGATCGCAGTCCAGTGTGTGGATCACTGGATGCCCAGCACTGGCAGGCAAGTATCAGTCTAGTCTGTGAAGGGGAAGGGGCTTCAGGGGGGAGGGGGTGCAGGGGCCAGGGCAGATGCAGGCCCTGGTAGTGACGGAGGGAGTGGAGCGGGGGCAGGGGCAAATGGGGCCCCAGCTGGGGCAGGTTGTGGGATGATCAGAACTTGCGTGGCTCATCCAGCCGTATTGGGGGGGGGGGCTCCCACCACTGTACACAGCTTGGTGGAAGCCCGGGTATATGTGTCCCCCTGATCTGTGTGCAGGGAACAGGTGGGCTGCCACAGTGTGCTGGCTGTGCACCCCACTGCTGCTACCCTGGGAGCAGCATGACACCATGTGCCTTCCACTGCAGTGCTGTGCCACACCTCCTGCCTGCTCAGCAGCAGGATGCACATGGCATTGCACTGCTCCAGAGACAGTGGCAGCAGGGCACAGAGCCCTGTGCACAGACCCAGGGAGCATATGCCCCCCAGGCCTCTGCTGGGGTGTGCACAGCGACAGAAGCCCTGCCCCCCTGGACAAGCTGCCCAGGTTCCAATTGTCCTATGACCCAGCCAGGCCAGGTTCCTATTCACACCATCCCCTGTCTCTGTCCCTGCCTCTGCCCCGCTCCCTCCCTCACCACAGGAGCCTCGATCTGCCCCCCCGCCTCCCCTGACGGCCCTTCTCCCTCTCCTCACCCCTTCCCCCCACACGCTTACTTGCTGAGGAGGCAGGGATGGGGGGCAGCGGGGCAGGGGAGTGCACACATGCACTCAGCCCCAAAAATAATTTTTTCTCCCTCAACCTATGGCTATTGGCCCTCTAAGTAAGCCTTGTCTGCCCTTGCAGGGCTTCAGGCTAAACTGCTATGGCCAAGTAGGCCCTGTACTTGACCAGGAAGGAGGCTTTGGCCTGGATGGTGCCCAGAGACTGCAGTGCCGCTTTCCTTTCACTTGTCCATGCACGTCTCCAGGCAAAGCACCAGTGGGCAGCATCCACCAGCTCCCTGGATGCTTTTGAGGACCGGTGGGTGCAGCTCAGGCAGCTCTGCTTGGTGCCCCCCTCAGCAGGCACACTTTTTCCACATTTTGACCCTTTGATCCACAGGATACTCCTATCCTGTTTTTTTCATTAATTGTCCCAAGTATTTTGTTGTGTCATCCATCCATTAGCCCCATACAATAGGAGCTATTTGTTAGCTGCATGGGCCTCAGGGCCCACAATGGTTGGGTGATTCAAACAATCTGGCTAAACTGCTAGGCCAACTTAATAATGAATACCTCCCCTCTGGTAGGCACTCAAGGCTTCCTTAGGGTTAACATAAAACAGGGCCACCTGCCTGTATAACTAAGCCCTGCTCTGCTCCAGGTACCTTCCTTTGTTTTCTGCATTGCAAAGCTCCTTATTCAGAGCCATTGTCCTTTCAGGAATTCTGCTGCTGCTCCATTGTCAGGGGCACCTCATTCCCTACCTACCTTGGCAAGCCTGACCAGTGCAGGCTCTGGGCTTATATAGCTCAAGCCTGAGCCCTCTTCCAGTCTGGTGAGTCCCTCATTTGTTTCTCTATGCCACCTGCAAGTAGCCTTTCAGGTTGCTTGCTCCCTGCTACACTGTGCCTTTAGATCCCAACATGGTTTCCATCCAAAACTATATATAGTGGCCTATAGGCAAGGAAAACACTTCAGTCCTTTCCAAGTTAGAATTATAAGGCCAATGGTGATCATTTTAAAAAAATATCAGTCACAGTAATCAAGGGCTCAATGCTTCCTTCATTGAGCAATGCCCTACCCTGAGCCCTTGGGCTATACCACTCCGCATTCCTCAGAGCTCCCAGAGCCATTCACATATTAGAGGCTTTATCCTACGGGCAATGCTGGTATTTCAACAATTATTTCTGCTCCAAATTGCAAAAAACATTTCATGGGACAGAAATGCTGAAGTGCTTCTATTTGTCTAGCTAAGCTGCTGAATTTCAAAATATTTACTGTGCCAAGTTTTCTTCTGAACTGCATTTTCCATGATACACAGTAGTTGACTCCCATATTTAATATAATATATTAAAATGAATCCATATGGTAAAGTAGAAACAAAGTTTCATCCACACACAAGAGAAATGTTTTGGTAAGGTTGTTTAGATATTATTTTAATTTGTTGCTTTTGTAGGAAATTTCAGAATTTCAAATTCATCTCTAATTCGGCATGAAAGAAAATTGTGCTTTATTGTTCCTTTACAGGAGATCAAAAGACCTGGAAAGAAGACATATCTGGGCCATTTCTTCCAGTATGAGCCAGTGTCAGGTTTTTTTTAATTTGTTTCAAGAGCCTCTGGCAAACCTAAAGGAAGACATTGTGTTAACTCATCAATGATTCAGGCAATCTGCTCTCCATCTACATAATGGGCAGTGGCACTTTCCAAAGTGAAAGTTAACCTCATATCTTTTTTTAATTAAGAAAAAGTATATTTTGAATAAATGAAATGAAATACATCTGGACTTCAGTAAATTATCTGATACCTATAAAAACGCTAGTTTATCTGGAGAAGACAGGGAATAGCACAAGAACTGGAAGGTGGGTAAAGAATTACTCAAAGGGAAATGACAATAGACTCTATTGAAAAGGAAAGTATTGGTCTTGCAAGAGATTACAAATGAAGTTCCTCAAATAACAGTCCGAGGGGCAATTTTGTTAACTATTTTCCTGAATAGTCTTAGCACAAAAGTCGATACAGATGAAGATTGAGGTATCATACAGGAAAAACTAGATGACCTTGAATACTGGAGTAATAACTTATAGTAATGGATGGGATGAAATTAGTAGTATAAAGTGCAAAGTTGTGCATTTAGGGATCTAATATCAAAGGGCTGTCTATACACGTGATGATTTTCTTCATTTAAGGCATTCTAAAAGCATAATTTAATACATGTGGATAACTTTAGAATGCTTTTAAAATGGTGGAAAGCACCTTAATTAAACCCCTTTGTACGTGTTTTAAATATAAGGTGAACTAGGGTAGTGCAGCTCAGCCTACCTAGTTCACCTTTATTTCACGTGCATTTAACTGAAGCTTTTCAAAGCAGCAATTACTAATTGCTACCACCAGGTGTAGCTAACAAAGCCAACAAATTTCTCATTATGGCCAGTGGGGACAGGACAGGGGAAGGCAAAGTCCAGCTGGCAGGCCAGATTTTGCTGGCAGGGGACTCCATTTCCCAGTAGCCCCTGTCCATCTGGCTGGGGCCAGTTTCCATGGAAGCCCCAGCAGCAGCCAAGCTGTGATAGCACAGGCCTGGGTTTCCATAGAGACTGGCCCCAGCTGCAGTTGCAGGCAGCAGTGGCTCCAGCCTCTAACTTTTTTGTGAGGGGCAAGGGGAGGCTGAGGAGGGGCTGTGCTGCAGGTGAGAGTGAAGTAGCCTCAGCTGCCACCACCTGTGTGGGGTAGTGGTGGCCACCACCTGTGTGGGGTAGTGGTGGCAGTACCAGCGCTGGGAGGGGTGGCTATGGGGGGGCTACATGGAATTTTGGGGTGGCTACAGCCCCACTCCCTCCAAGCCATCCTCAGTGCTGCCCCTGCTGGAAGGGCATGTGGCAGGGTGCAGAGCTGCTCTGGACCTGTGTTGGGATCTTGCGGTGGTGACAGCATGGTCCAGAGCCAGGGCACAGCAACGCATGCACTGGGCAGGGGTGGGCAGGGGTGTGTGGGCAGTGGACCATGCTGTCACTGGTACAAGGAGCCAGGGCAGAGCCATGATCTCCTGTCTGCTGTTGCACTAGGTTGAAAATGCCCAGTTGTGGCTAGGTTGGTGGGCTGGACACCAATGAGGACACAGTTTATGATTAATATGCAATATTTATTTGGCTTTAACCTATAAAATATTGACAACTCAAGCAAATGATTTCCTATATAATACTAATCTATGACAACACATGATAATCAAACAATCAAAGCTGGGAAGTGATGTCCATTGGGTCACGAGGTTCGGGTCAAGGCCCCTTGCTTTCAAAACCATGAGTGGTTTTGGTGCAGCTGGCCAGGGCCCTAGTCTCAGACCTGGTCAAGGGCTCATATTTCTTAAAAGGTCATTTAACAATCAAAACATAATCAATCAAAATAATCACAAACAGCTAAACGGGAAATTATGTCCATTGAGTCATGGGGTTCAGGTCAAGGCCCCTTGCTTTGAAGATCATGGATGACCTTGGTGCGGCTAGCCAAGACCCTTGACCCAGACTTGGTCAACAGCTCATGTCTCTTACAGGAAAGACAGACAAATACAAACATAAATGACTACAGCCTTACGTGCACACTTACCACTACAGCAAACAAAAGGAGTGGCTTCATGGCTGGGAACCATGGTTAGTCTCTTCGCGGAGGCCTCAAGAACGACCCGAGGCAGTGCTCGGGTGGGGTGACCCTGCGGGTGATCAGTCCGCGGGCCCTTTGACGCTTGAAGTTACGGTTTGAACTTCCCCCGTCAGGGCCTCGTGGCTATACCCTTACTCTTTTTTACTTATCTTTACTGGCCAATTGTGTTACCTTCCTGCCAGCATTCTGTTTTCACTCGTCAATAGCCCCTTCCTCACGCAGTCCCCTCGTTGTTTTCTGCTTAGCCAGTTATGTTGCAATTTCCCTCCTGCTTCGATGGCAGTTCGATGCGGTTGGGTTCCCTGCCTTGTGAGCGTGACAGGGGTCACCCATCCAGAGGCCTGTGTTATGGCCTAGCATTCTGCCATTTCGCTGTGGCCTGGCCATTCATCTGGGGAGATGCCCGTGACATCTGCATGCCCCTGCCTGGAGCATGCGGGCTGCAGATTGCAGTTCTGCCCTGGATCTGGACCGCTGGCTGTCACCACTGCAAGATCTCAACATGGGTCCAGAGCAGCTCTGCACCCTGCCAGCACTGCTGGGTCCAGTCTCCATGGAAACCCTGGCCTCATGCTATCACAGCATGGCTGCTGCTGAGGTCTTTATGGAAACCGGCCCCAGCCACATGGGCTTGGGCTGCTGGGAAATGGAGTCTGGCCACATCCATCATTTTGCCCACCTCTGGGACAGGAGAAGGGTAGGGAACAGGCAAAAATGACTGTGAGCTGGAAAAATCAACCAGTTGGGAGGGTGGGGGGGGGGAGGAGGGCAGCAGTAGCTGATCCAATTAGTTGCACTGAGCAGGATGCAAAGAGCTGGAGTGCCAGGGTTCACTATGGGGAGAGAGGGAGCTCAATCCATACCTTGGTCCCTGCCTGCCCACCACTCCCCTCCCCTCCATGAGCAGCTGGGCAAAAGGGCTGGAGGCTGTGCAGCCCAGCCAGGTGCAGGGGCTGAGCTGGGCCAGGGCTCCCCAGAAGAGCAGCTGTGACTCCAAACCACTGAGGGGGCTGGTTTGTGCGGCTGGGTGCAGAAAGCACTGCAAGTGGCTCTGCTTGGCCTGGCCTCAGCTGGGCTGGCACCCGCTGCTCACTTGGCCCCCTGCCCTGGAGCACCCTGGCCATGGTGCTTGGGAAGCGGCAGCAGACAGGCAGGGGCAGACATTCAGAGAGGTGTAGCCTGAGCTCAGGCTGCACCTGGGGCATCCGGCCCTCCTGCTCTAAGCCTCAGCAGGGCCCCACTTCCTCAAACTCAGCTCAGCTTGCCTTCTGTGGCAGAGTGGAGACCAGAAGCTTCTCCGGGCACCAAGTAGCCCCCTTGTTGAATGACAACTGTGTTCCAGCAGGGGCTCCACGTAGGCCACCTTGGAAACAGTGCCAGGAGGGACACAGGGCTCCAGGCATGGAGGAAGCCCTGGAAAAACTGAGTCCTAGCATGGTGGCGAAACAGGGCCAGCCTGGCCCCTTTCTCTGCAGGGTGGGAGAATCCCAGGCGAAAGCAGCCCATACATCAGGGGGAAGCCCCACACAGGCTGCACCTGCCCTGCTCTGCCAATGTGCTTCCTGCCACTGGGCAGGCAGGGGATGCATCTCCTGCCCACCTGGCAGGTGGCAATGGTGTCATGCAGCTGAGTTCCCAGGGCAAAGGTAACAGGTCACAGAGCCCTAAGCCCACTGTGTGCAGCCCGCTTCTGCCCCCCCGGGGGCACATGCCCCTATGCCTCCCCTGGGGTTCCACACTGCTGTGGGGAGCCATGCCCCCCTCCACACCTCTGGATGACTCACCCCAGTCCTGGGGCCCCATTCACCCCAGCCTCTGCTTCTGTCCCCCATTCTCTCCCTGACTATGGGGGCCTCGATCTCCCCCATGCATTCCCTCTTCCTCTTCCCCTGCCCCTTCCCTTCCACTTCCCAACTGGGTACTGTCTGTGTATCTGTGTCTGTGTCCCTGTGTATCTCTGTGTGTCTCCTTCTTACTCCCAAGCCACAGCCCTGCCAGCCCTGCAGTTTCCTTTCACTCTTTCCAGGGCATGATTTTGGCACAGTGGGGTTGGTAATACCCAAGGAACAGCTTGCCTTGGGTTCTCACATATCTGTATTGAAGATTGCCACTGCATGGCAGCCTGTCACTTAAATGTTGTCTAGCTAGAGGCTGTAACCTTAGGCATAGTCAAGGAGGAACATGCACATATAGCGCATGCACACACATCTGTATGTTCATTGCAATTAGAATTCAAGATCACCAGCTTCTTCTGATCAAGCATTCAGATAAATAAATGAAGTGCACACACCTTGGCTGGGAGGTTTCTTGTGTAGGGGGGAGAGGACAATGACACAACAGAGTCTGGGCAGGAGGGGAAGCATGGGAGAAGCTCCAATCCATTAAAAAAGCATGTCTGCAATGTGCATTCCTGATCTCCGGCCTGATTGACAGGCAAAACATGAAGCATTTTGTGGGCAATCCACGTGAAGAAATGGGCATGACTGGGCAATGTTAGCATAGCTCTTTCACCAGGTTTCTCCACTCCTGAGTTCCCACTTGTCAGCCACAACATGCCCTGCAGGTGCACACACAGCCAGGCGTCTCTTCCCACATGGTGCCCCTCCAAGCTCCACCAGCCTGATTACCCCCAGCTATCCCTCAGCACAGCACAGTTCCCCCAAGCTGTGTAGTTTGTGCAGCTAAGTAATTCTATACTTCCCCACTGTCTCAGGCTGCATTGTGTACCACCTGGCACCCCCAGCCTCCAATTTACAGAACTACAGCAAGGTATTAAACTTATATCAAGCTGTAGAACATCTATTAAGTTTTGAGGTGCTGTACCTAACATACTTTAAATAAAGTGCAAAAGTTACAGTGCCTTTGGAAATGCCAGCCCTGAACATGTATAGGCACCCAAGAAGTTGTGATCTGAGCTGGAAGTTTGTAAGTTGGAAATGCCCCCCCTGAGTGTGCTAGTGAACACAATATTGCTATGGGGAGAGAGGGAGCTCTCTACTACTATTCCACTACTCTCTGGCCTTGTAGACTAAAGAGGTATGTTTTCACCTGTTCTCACAATTTGTTACTAGCTTTTTCTGCTAAGGGCATTTTTTCTTATAGCTCGTATTCATATTAGGTCCCCTTGGCCGCAATCACATGAGCACGCATGTGCATTTTGTGGCACCTCAAAGGCATTTGAGACAACGCAAAATGCACCCCATGCATGTAATTTTGTTCTCTGTGTTGCATAGTTGCAGCTTGGAGATAAATTTAGATATTAGGAAATCCTGGTATTAAAAAAACTCAAAGAAAAAAGGTGGGCAGCGCACATGGCAGCAGCATATGCCACCTGAAACCAGAGGCTGGAGAACCAGATCCACACTCTGGCTGCTGGACAGGCTCCATGCTCTAGGATTGCTACCACTGGAGCCCTAGGAAGCACCCAGGACTCCAGGTAAGACTGCTGGGGCCGGCCCAGGTGCTGGCCGCAACCTCCCCTACCCCACTCGAAGCATTCTTTCCTGCACTAACCCCATGTGCAGGGGCATGAATTTGTTCTACTGCTTTTTTCCCATGGCAACTGGATGCCCCTGCTTCTGGGGATGCAGTCCTTAGGTCTTGTTCTGTATTATACTTTCATCTTCTTTCTTGTTTGCCATCAGACGCCACTTATACAATCATAGAAAATTAGGGTGGGAAGGGACCTCAGGAGTTCAGCTAGTCCAATTCCCTTCTCAAGGAAGAACCATCCCCAACTAGATCATTCCAGCCAAGACTTTGTACAGCTGGGACTTAAAAACCTCCAAGGATGGAGATTTCACCACCTCTCTAGGTAACCTGTCTTACTGCTTCACCTCCCTCCTAGTGAGAGAGTTTTTCCTGACACCCAACCTAAATCTCCCTTGCTGCAACTTGAGACCACTGCTCCTTGTTCTGTCACCTTCCACCATTGAGAACAGTTCAGCTCCATTCTCTTTGGTACCACCCTTCAGGTAGTTGACGGCTGCTATCAAATCCCCTCTCAGTCTTGTCTTCTGCAGAATAAATAAACCCAGTTCCCTCAGCTTCTCTCCAGAAGTCATGTATCCCAGCACCTGAAACATTTTCATTGCTCTCTATTGGACTCTCTCCAATTTGTCCACGTTCTTCCTATAGGGGCGGGGTGGGGCAGGGTGGGGGAGGGAGTGGGGGCAAAACTACACACAGTGCTCCAGATGTGGCCTCACCAATGCAGAAGAGTGGAATAATTATTTCCTTCGATCAGCTGGCAACACTCCTACTAATGCAGCCCAGTATGGTATTAGTCTTCTTGGCAACCAGGGCACATTGCTAACTCATATCCATCTTACTGTCTACTGTAAATCCCAGGTCCTTTTCTGCAGAGCTGCTGTTCAGCCAGTTGGTCCCAAGCCTGTACCAACGCCAGGGATTCTTCTATCTTAAGTATGGGACTTTTCACTTATCTTTTTTGAACCTCATGAGATTTATTTGGTCCAATTCTCCAATTGGTCTAGGTCATTCTGAATCTTAGCCCTACCCTCCAGTGTGTCTACTACACTTCCCAGCTTGGTGTTATCCACAAACTTGTCAAGGGTGCAATCCATCCCGTATTCCAAATCGTTAATGAAGATATTGAACCAAACTGGCCTCAGGACAGGGCTCTCCACTTGATACCACCTGCCAACTAGACATTGAGCCATTGTTTACTACTTGTTGAACCTGACAATCCAGCCAGCTTTCTATCCACCTTACAGTCCATTCATACAACCCATAGTCTCTCAGCTTGCTTGGAAGAATGCTGTGGGAGATAGCATTAAAAAAAAGCCTTGCTAAAGTCAAGGTATATTATGTCCACTGTTTTCACCTCACTCACAGAGCCAGTTTTCTCGTCATAGAAGGCAATCACATTGGTCAGGCATGATGTGCCCTTGGTGAGTTCATGCTGACTGTTCTTAATCACCTTCTTCTCCTCAAAGTGCTTAGAAATGGATTCTTTAAGGACCTGCTCCATGATTTTTCTGGGGACTGAAATGAGGCTGACTGGTCTGTATTTTCCTGGGTCCCCTTTCTATCCTTTCTTAAAGATAGGCACTATGTTTGCCCCTATCTAATCATCTGGGTCCTCCCCTGATCACTATCAGTTTTCAAAAATAAAAACATTGCCTATTATTGCCTATTATTTCAGTGTGGAAGAGGGGAACTGGGGTGGGGGATGATGGGCAGGGCATGGGAGGAGGGGTTGGAGCAGCTGCCTGGACTGGGGTTGGGGGTTATTGTTTGCAGGATGACATCAGGCTGGGGGGAGGGAGGGGTGGGCATGGACAACTCAGTGTCCATCACCACCTAGCCACCCTGGATCATGTCCTGCGAAGGGTTACTTAAACCTCTCCTTTGCCTAGGGCGTGAGTGGTGGGGGGGGGGGAGTGCATGGTACGATCACTGATCAGCCTGCAGGAGTCCTCAGGTTTTTGGTGTGTGCCTGGGGGGTGGAGAGGCAGGGATTGCATTTGCTTATGTTGTTGGGAGGAGAAAAAACCTCCTAAAGGTGTCTGCTACATCCAGCTGCTTCTTAGCCACCTTTTATATGCAAAGAATGCTTTTTGGAGTAAAGGAAAGTAGGGGTGTGCAAAGCAGGACCTATTCAATTTGGATTTGGATTTGGCTCGAATCAGGGACAGTGATTCAATTTGTTGATTTGGATCACTGTGCCTGATTCTATTAGGCCGAATCCGAATCTGACAATTTGATGCTGATTCAGAGAAACAGCAATTCGAACACAGACACAGCTTTTAATGGTTTTACTACTTACCTTGAGATACCAGTGCAGCTCTGAACACTGCGATGCTGGGGCGGATGGAGCATCCTGCAGGAGTGTTGGGTGGGGCCCTCTATGTGCTTGGTGGTGAACCCAGAAGGGGACTGGCAGTACTTCTCTGCTGAGTTGAATCACTGACTGAAGCTTCACACAGCCCTAAAAGAAAGGTCTCTGCTTACTGCACCATACTTGTTTATCGATGTGCTGAGATACATCTACATGCGGAAAGATTGGGTGGGGATCAGATGGAGGGGTGCAGTCCATAGTCACCCCAACATTTCACAGAGCTGTATGTGTGACGGCTGTAGGTGTTGTAGGGCTTGCTACCACTGCCCTGAGTTCGTTTTCCTACAGGTGGTGACAGGGTGGACCTCAGCTTCGGATCACCTGGTCTGCCAGGAAATTTGTCTTGTGTTTCTCTTCTGCCACAACTTTGATGAAATTATATTCCTAGGAGGCACTGCCTGAGGTGATCCTGCCTGGTCTCAATCCCTGTTTTCTTCTGTGGAGCCCCAAACCTCCCCTTTACCCCAGCCTAGCCTCTCCAGATGGTACTCAAAGTCCTTCTGTAGCCAGGTTGCAGCACTGCCTGTTATTCTATTGTTTGGCCCTCTACCATCAGGGTAACCTTTGGCTTTGGTTAGGTACATCCCTTCCAGGGCTGGTCTTGGCCTGTGTTCAAAATATCAAAAAAAGGAAAAAAACAAGAAAACCCCCGACTACTCTCAGTCTCCTTGCCAGGCTCACTCCATATCCCCTTTCACCCAGGGTCAGGCTCTTAAATCCCAATCGCAACAGCAAAACAAATCAATTTGTCCAGTCGCTGTTCTGCACAGGCCTGCCTGGCTCCCTTGTGAACATTCACAGTCCCAAAGGGATCTCTCCCATGTGCAGCAAAGCTCTAACATGGAACAGAAGTTTCCTCAGCCTCTCCTCCGGGTGCTCAGTTGACACTCCACTCCGGAGATTATCAAAAGCATGTGCATGCAGGTCTCCACCTGCCTCCTGCTCAGGGTCACTCTGGCAGCCCTCCTTGCCTGTGGGGATGCTCAGCCGCTCCTCTCTCCCTGCGGCATGCAGGGAACTGACCCCCCTCTGCCCCTCTCCGGGTCCGGAAATACCTCTCAGCAGCCTCCCTCCTCCAGTCCAGAGTGAGATACTGCTCTGGAAGTGTGGTGAGCGTTTCTCTTCCCTTCCGGTCTCCAGCTGCAGCCCTGCTGGCCCTTCACGCTGTTGCACAAAAGCGGTTCGTTTCTCTGGAGGCTTGCAAAGATCACAGACACACAGTCATCAGTCAGCACAAAAGGTTGTATTTATTTGCAAACAAGGTCAGAGTGGGGCACTGATGCCCAAATCAGCTTCTGACAAACCAATTGTGTTTGCAAGCGGAATTTATCTTCTCTCTCCTGAGCACGTGTGCAGACACCGGAACTCTTACAGCTACTTCTGTTTCATACAAGCATACATGTAGTTACATCATTACATACATCGCATGTATAGTATAATTAGCTACTTAAGTATGCGGGGCGGAGAGATGAATATGCAACAGTTCATTAAGCATGCCCAGAAACTACAACAGGTTGCCAAAAGTTCATACCCCAAGGCCACAGTCAATTGAATTCCAGCTTCTGCAATCAGCATGAGAAAGGCTAAGGCGGGTGAAGGGGAGAAAGGAGCCTTGGGCAGTATTTCTTTCTTATCAGGTGCAAGATGCAAGCTGTGCATTTCTAACAATATTCCATTTCTAACAATATTCCCCCCTCAAGATGCTTTCTGATCCCCATTTTTAATTAGTACTCTTAATATTTGCCTTACTACTCACTAGCCACTTTGGGGCCAAAGGAAAAGCCCTGCAAGGCCAGCAGCCTCCAGCCTCTTGGAGTCCCCCACAGGCCCAGCAGTTGGTGAGATTGAAGGTACCTGCAATTCTTTCCATCATGTCAACATACAAATTTGCTTCTGGGGGAGCAATTGGGGGAAACGGGTATATAGGGTGGCGGCTAGGGCTGCTCAATCCTGCCTCTTTTACTACATAGATAACAACAAGGCATATTAAGACTCCCGCCATATCCTCCCTCTCTTGAGATCAAATACAGCCTAAACTTTTTCTTTGTTACCTCCTTATTTGATTTTCTGGACTCTGATTAAGCCGTCTCAGGCGCACTTGGAGATCACCAGTAGGTTCACAGCTCCACCTGCTGGCTTCTTGTTCCGAGGACGGCTCAGCTTCCGGAGTGAGCTCGTCCTGGGAGCTGATGTCCTCTGACGCTTGTGGATGTCGTTTCACATGGGTACGGTGTATCCAACGGTCATGGTCAGCAATCTTTACAGCGGCGTGGGTTGTTAGAAGCACCTGGAAAGGGCCACTCCACCTCTCAGTCAAAGGTTCCTTTTTTCACTGCTGCACCAAGACCCAGTCTCCCGGGCAGAAGTCATGTACCGGGACATCTAAAGGCAGACGTTGAAAGGAGGCTGCATATCTGTGAAGAGAAGACAAGACAGACTGCAAAGCAATAACGTATATGTGAAGCTCGCTATTACCTAATTCAAAAGTTACATTTTCTCGCATCCCAGGGGTAAGACTCGAGGTGGTTTGCCAAACATAATTTCATATGGGGTTAATTTAATGCCCCGTCAGGGAGTGTTTCAAATGTAAGTAAGAGCTAGCGGCAATGCTTGAGGCCACTTAAGGTGTGCTTCAATACAGATCTTGGTGAGCAGAGTCTTTAAGGTCCTATTCATGCGTTCCACTTGTCCTGAACTCTGTGGTCTCCATGGTGTGTGTAGTTTCCAAGTGATCTTGAGGGGTTGTGCGACCTCTTGAACTACCTTTCCCACAAAGTGCTGTCCTTGATCTGACTCGATGGATTTGGGCAGAGAATACCAGGGAATGATTTCCTGCAACAGATACTTCATTACTGTAGCCGCAGTGGCAGTCCTGGTGGGCCATGCCTCGACCCAACTGGAGAGCTGGTCTACCATGACAAGTAAAAACTTATGATGTCCGGACCGTGGGAGCCTGGCAAAATCAATCTGCCATGCTTGTCCAGGGTACGCTGCCCAGGGTCTACCTCCCATTGGCACAGGGGGTTTCCTTCGAGGGTTTACTTTCTGGCATGTGATGCACCTGGTAGCAATGCGCTGAGCTTCTACATATAGCCCTGGGGCTACTGCTTGACGGATCATTAGATCACCCATAGCCAAGCCTCCCATATGGGTACTTGCATGGAGCTGATGCAGCACCTCCCGAAGCAATGGCCTAGGTATCATGACTTTCCCTCCTGGTACTATCCACCACCCATGGGAGTTCTTTTCTGTGCAAGCCTCCTGTGCAAATTTATCTTCTTCAGGGGAATACTGCGGGACTAGATCCCGGACATGTGGCCATATGGCATGGGACAAGGCCTGCCTGGATACTTCCTCCACCTCTCCACCAATAAATGTGGCTTCTTTTGCTGCCGCATCAGCCCTTGCGTTTCCAAGCTTATGCTTTTCCTCAGCAGCCTTCCCATGGGCCCGCACATGAATTACTGCTACCTCTTTAGACTGGTGGAGTGCATCTAGCAGCTTGATAAACTGAGGGCCGTTAGCAATTTTATTCCCAGAAGCCATAATGAAACCCCTTTCTTTCCACAATAGTCCACGTGCATGAACCATAGAAAAAGCATAACAAGAATCAGTATATACATTAACCCGCCGGCCTGTCCCCAACTGTAATGCTCGGGTGAGCGCAGTGAGTTCCGCAGCCTGTGCCGACCATGAGCTCGGCAATGATTCCCTCCATACCACCTTATCCAAGGTTACCACTGCACATCCTGTTCGTCTTTTTCCATCGATGACAGAGCTGGAGCCGTCTACGAAGTATTCAGCATCTGGGTTTTCAATTGGGTCTTCAGTAAGATCAGGTCGCACTTGTGTGGTTTGATTCAGGACCTCAAGGCAGTCATGCGTTGGTCTCCCTGGTTCCAGCAGCAAGGTTGCAGGGTTCAAGGCTGTAGTATGTTTGAAAGTAAGTCCTGGATTAGAGAGGAAAAATATCTCATACCGTGATTGTCTGGAGGGGTTGAGAAACTTTCCTCCCTCAGTCCCTAGAATCTGGGGAACTCCATGTGGGGTGTGTACTTCCATGTCCGCACCCATGACTATCTTCTGGGCTTCTTCAACAACCACTGCTGTGGCTGCCACAGCCCGAAGACAGGCTGGCCACCCGAGCGCAACCGGATCTAGAACCTTTGAGTAATATCCCACGGGTCTCTAAGTTGGGCCTGATGGCTGCATCAGCACCCCTGATGCAACCCCTCGATTCTCATGAACATACAGTCGATATGGCTTTTTATTATTTGGGATGGCCAGGGCAGGGGGCTGGGTTAATGCTGCCTTAAGCAAATCAAAGGCATGCTGCATTTCTTTAGTCCATTTCCATTCAGTGAGACTCTCCTTAGTCAGTGAGTCATACAGTGGTCTAGCCTTCTCACCATAATCTGGTATCCATAGTCGACAGAACCCAGTTAGCCCTGGGAATGCCCGCAGCTCCTTGGGTGACTTAGGTGAGGTTAGACCTTGGATTGCCTGTATGCGATCCGCACTCAGGGCTCTGACTCCTTTTGAGAGCTTATATCCCAAAAATGTAACTTGAGGCTGACATATTTGGGCTTTCTCTCTAGAGACCTTATATCCTTTTTCCCCTAGAGTGTTTAGCAGTGATCTGGTGGCTTCCTCGCAGAGTTGCAAATTTGGGCTTGCAACTAGCAGGTCATCCACATACTGGAGGAGAGTCACTGCGGGGTGTGATCCCTTGCACTCCTCCAAGTCCTTCTGAAGGGCAAGTCCGAAAATATGGGGGGCTGCTATGAATCCTTGTGGGAGAACTGTCCACATGAGCTGGGCTTTATGGAAAGTATCTGGGTCCTCCCATTCAAAAGCAAACAATGCTGTGAGTGTTGTTTGTTTTCACTCTCTCCATCTATTGCTGCAAGCTGCTTTTCTTCTCATGACCTCCCCTGCCCAGCACGTAAGGCACCTTGGGGCTTTTGTTTGTTCTCCCTCACTCCTTCACAGTATGCTGCACAAAACACACAATAATGTGGCCCACGACTCTGTGAAATGTTGGGGTGACCATGTGGTGCAGGTTGTTACCTGTCAGCTGTGTCTTCCTGAGGGAGGCCTGGCACCCACCTTGCTGGACTTACAAAGGACTTTTTCTATTTTTTCTATTTTTGCACCCCCCCCCCACCTCATCTAACCAGAACTAAGCAGAAGAAAAGTTTAATAGGCATCTTGGGCTGCACATTCCCTGGTCCCAGCATGGGAGGCCTGTTTAAACTTGATTGACTGAAACTCAGTTGCGGGTTAGGGAATGCTGAGGCAAGACACTGAGTCAGTGGGGGTATGGGCAACATTTGAACAATGGTTAAGGGTTCATCACAATGTCCAGCCTGTTGGAGCCCTGACCACAAGTGTTGTCACACTTTTCCCAGGATGACTAGTGGAAGTGCTCCCACAAAGTTGATGAACACTCCAAGTAATCAATCTCTTTAAGTAAGATCTGGAAGTCATGCTAAACTGAGGCTTATTCACAACAGGTAAAATACAAAACCCTGATGCTGCAAGCATAGCTAGGCCATCTGAGAAGAAACAATGTGGTATCCCATCCAGTATGTCTTCTATTCCTAAGAATTTCAAGCTGGCTCCTAAGTGTCTGGTTACTCCTTAAAAATTTGTTTTTCCTAGTTGTTAATCAGTTTCTTGAGATATTCCAAACCAGATAACCCCTTGTCACTAGAAAAGATAATTATTTACAGAATTAAACACATGCTTTTAAGAGGCTGGACTAAGGGTATAAAAAGCTGTAAAAACAGCGAACAGTATGCTTTAAGAGGGAGAAATCTCTGACACCGTCCGCTGTTGTTCTTGAGAAGCTGAAAGAAACAGATCGCCGCTTTCCATCGTCTGTTTAACCTTCAATGATTGTGCTAAGAACTTTACCTGTCAGCAAACAACCTGAGTGCACTGGAATGGTGAGATTCCAGCTCTTGCTCTCTCTCTTTTTCTCTCTAAGCAGATTTCTGAACCTAATTTTATTAGTTAAGCTTAAGCTAGGTTTCCCAAAATACTCAATGAAAGCAGGGTAATATTGTAACTGTTTTTGTTTGCTTTCCCTTGCATGTCTGTTACTACTAGTACCATTATACATTCCATATGCTTAGCAATAAATAACTTTTATAGTCAAACTGGTGGTAACTGGGTATATTTTTCCTTCTCTACTTCCCCTTCCCCACTTGGTCTGTAGCAACCCTTCTTTTACCTAAGCCAAGGATCCCTGTGAAGCCCAAAAATACTGTGGGGTCCACGCATCAAGAAGCTACCACTAGTAGGACAGTTAGGGCAAAAGATTGGGATGTGCTGAGTTTAAGACACATAAGGGGATCAGCTTGTAAAGGCTGGTTGACCCAGTTTGGCTCAGACGTACCGTAATGAATTGATTCCTAACATGTGAGGGCGTCAGCCTGTCCATGCTGATCAACCCGGCTGGGTCAGGCGTATCACATTAATCTATGTCTGTTTGTATGCGTGTGACTGATTTTGGGGCTGGAGGAATCCAGCCCCATTGAACGGAGTCCTGGAAGATAGGTCCAAGATAGCTTGATTAGGGGTGAGGACTTGCAGAAGTGAGAGATACAGCTCCATATAGAAACACCAGTACCCAAGCAGCACATTGATAGAATTACAAAGACCCTAGAAACATATCCCTAATAAATGAGTGCACCCCAAAGTGATGGGCAAATCTGGTAACACAGGTATTCACTGCATCACTGGGCAGAGGGAGGGGAGGGAGGAAGCAGCCCCTGCCAGGGGTCCCCATGGAAACTGTTCCAAGCCTGGATAACTGGAAAACACTGGGAAATGTAGTCCTAAAACAGGGAAAACTAACTGTTGGATGGACCTGAGGGTTTGCCCCCCACTGTACTACATTACAGCATTACATTTTGTAATAAGCCTTAATTGTACACATCTATTTTGCCATCCACCACCAACAACCCACTCACCCCCAGCAACAGCTGCAATCACCACCGGTAATGTGGAGGAGGATGAGGAGCCAGTGCGGCACCCGGTCCTCTCACCCCATAGAAATTTATATTTCTGATATGATATATGTGATGGAGGCAAACTCAAGGCCAGTATGCAAGTTGGCCTGCCCACCTGCCTAGGGCAGTCTGCCTTGACTTGTATGCCATGAGGGGTGATGCGTAGGGGGTGCACAAGTGTGCACATGCTCCCCTTGAGCATGGCGGTGCATCCCCTACAAAAAAGCACCATTGATGCTGTTGGTGGCACCTGTGGGCGGTCCGCAATCCCTGCTGGCCACCACTGATGCTGCTGGCAGTGGCTGCGAGTGGTTGTCGACTGTTGGTTGGTGCTCGCCACCCCACCTCCAGCTACCAACAGTGCCGGCGGTGTCTGCAGGAGCTCCCCCACTTACTGCCGCTATGCTTCCACCACTCCTGCTGCCACTGCGACATTCCCACCACCACTGTGTGTGTGTCCCCCACCCCCAGCTACCAGGGGCATGAGTCATTCATGCGTGCCATGAATTGAACATTAACATTATTTATCAAGCAGGAGGCTGCCCTTACACTACCCTGAAGCCAGGTTATGCTGCCAGGTTATGCTAACCAGGGCTCAATACTTTCCCTACATTGTGGCCCACGCCTCAAAAGTTCTCACTGGCTCTGGATCAAGTCCAGGCCAAACTCAGCCATAGTTATCCTTCTTCCATACTGCCCAGTTATGGGCCACATACAACCAGCCTCCCTTCCCCTGCTCTCACCAGGGTCTCATTCATACTGCCCTTCTTGGGCCACACACACCCTGCCCTTGCTTCCTGAGTGTCCCCTTTAGGCCATCAGGCTTAATTCCCTCCACTCTTTGGCCAGCAGGCATGCAATCTTTTGGGCCTCTCTCATGCCTTTATCTGAATGGCTGCCAGGCAATTTGCCAAACTGAGGCTGACTTTTCCCCATGTCCATCTCTGGGCCACTTCTTCACCCATATCTTTCTGGGGCTCCACACTGCCCCCTCTCTGGGGCCAAGGATCTCTGGGATCCTCCATCCCCACCACCCCCATAGGCTCAGGTGCCTGCCTAGATGTGCCTGGCCGACCAGTTCTTACTAAAAACCCACAATGGTGGGGGCTAGTGTTTAGGCACCCCTACCTTCCTTTCACTTGGGAGGCAACTGGCCTGGCATTTCTTGGGGACTCCTGTGCCACCAGGAGCCCCACCAGGACATCCTTCCACAGCAGGGTGCAGTTTTAGGTCATACCCATGACCACTGAGGTCTCCTCTTCCGCATAGCCTCCCCTTTACACCCAAGTGTTCCAGGAGCAGCTCTGCTTGATGTTGCCTCCTTGGCCGCCTAGCACAGACTGCTGACTCTGGCCTATGTTTGAAAATGGCTGCCCTCATCAGGCACCTGGTGGCTGCCTGCTCCAGCCCTTAAAGTGACGGGCACCAAAGGTTAAAAAAAATCATATACACATTTACATTATTTTCTAATGTGGTAGTTTACACTGTTTGGGGGTGTGGGAAGGGATGATGCACATGGCTTGCCATGGGGTTTCCTGCCACAGGGCTACCTGCTTGAGACCAGATGGAACCTAGAGTGGTGCAAGTGGAAGGGCTTTGGGGTGACAGCAGCTTGGCAGGGGTAGGGGGGCAGGTAGCATGACACTTTGGGGGGGGGCAGGGACTGAGGAGGGAGGGCATTACTGGAGTATTACTTACTGGTTTACTGGTGACCATGCACCTCCTGCTGTAATTCAGTAGGAAAGACAGTACAAGGCTCTCCCACTTACTGCTGCCAAGCTCTCTGGGGTAGATTGGTATTCGGCTCTCCCTGCTGGAATTTATGGGGAATTGCACACCAGGCTTAATTCATTTGAAACCCCAGTGCATGCAAACACTGATGTGATGCACCAAACTAAACAAGTTTAAATTTTATAATCCTATTTAAATTAATTAGGATTAAACCTAAAAGGTTTCAAGTCAGCAGGCCCTGACAGCTTACACCCCAGGGTACTCAAGGACCTAGTGAGCATCATAGCCCAGCCCCTGCCATGGATCTTTGAGAACTTCCTGTGCTCTGGTGAAGTGCCTGAACATTGGAAGAAGGCCAGCGTGGAGCCTATCTTCAAGAAGGGGAGGAAAGTGGATTCGGCAAACTACAGGCCCATCAGCCTGACCTGTATCCTAGGGAAGATCCTAGAAAAGATTATGAAAGAGACCATTCTCAATAGACTGGCTGATAGCAAAATCCTGAGGGATAGTCAGCGCGGGTTTGTCATGGTTAGGTCTTGCTTGACCAATCTTATTTCCTTTTATGACCAGGTGACCTATCACCTGGACAAGGGGGAAGAGATTGATATCATATATCTTGACTTTAAAAAAGCCTTCAATCTGGTATCCCATGATCACCTCTTGGTGAAACTGGCCAACTGCAGCCTTGGTTTCTCCACAATCCGCTGGCTGGGGGATATGGCTACTTGATTGGACCCAGCAAGTGGTGGTTGACGGAAGTCAATCGTCATAGTGCCCTGTGACCAGTGGAGTCCCTCAAGGCTCTGTCCTTGGGCCTATATTGTTCAACAATTTCATTAATGATGTGAACACTGGCGTCAGAAGCGGACTGGCCAAGTTTGCCAATGACACCAAACTTTGGGGTAAAGCATCCACACCTGAGGACAGGAAGCAATCCAGGCTGACCTTGACAGGTTCAAGAAATGGGCAGATGAGAACCTGATGGTGTTTAACACCAAAAAATGCAAGGTTCTCCACCTTGGGAGGAAAAACCTGCGGCATGCTTATAGGCTCAGCAGTGCTACACTGGCTAGCACTTCAGATGAAAAGGACTTGGGGGTCATGATTGACCACAAGATGAACATGAGCCTGCAATGTGATGCTGTAGCCAGTAAAGCAAGCAAAACGCTGGCTTGCATCCATAGATGCTTCTCAAGCAAATCCCGGGACATCATTCTCCTGTTGTACTTGACCTTGGTGAGGCCTCAGCTGGAGTATTGTGTCCAGTTTTGGGCTCCTCATTTCAAAAAGGATGTGAAGAAGCTTGAGAGAGTGAAGAGGAGAGCCATGCTCATGATCAGAGGTCAGAAAAACAGACCTTACGATGGGAGGCTGAGAGCTATGGGACTCTTCAGCCTGGAAAAGCGCAGCCACCTACAAGGTTATCAGGGGTGCTCATCCAGATCTGGGGGAATGTCTGTTCACCAAAGCGCCCCAAGGGATGACAAGATAGAATGTCACAAACTCTTCCATGACCGTTTCAGGCTGGACATAAGGAAGAACTTCTTTATTGTCCGAGCCCCCGAGGTTTGGAATACACTGCCACCGGAGGTGGTTCAAGCACCCACTTTGAACACCTTCAGGATAGACTTCCTGCCCTTTGGGCAGGGGGCTGCACTTGATGATCCTCCGAGGTCCTAATGTCTATGAATCTATGAAACCCCGTGACATATACAGGCACCCTGTTACTCTAACAACTGCTGCCATGAATGAGTGAGACACTGTAAACATAAAGACCTCAGTTATCCCCAGAGCTGACCTATCCTGTATACTGTTTGAGGCAGCAGGTGGGTGGGAAAAAGAATAGGGTAAGTAAAAACTATTCCCTGATGACCAAAGTGGCTGGGTTACGGGTTCAGGAGCAATTTTTCTTCTGGTATTCCCTAATTTTAGAGTGCAAGTCTAAACAACAACAATAATGTTCTTTAACCCAGTTTTTGGCAGAGTATATGTGTATGACTTCATCCTCTGCACTGTGTTGTGCACAACCTAGACAGACTCTGGGGACAGGACCTAGGTCTCTTTCTAAACCATTAACAGAAACAGGAGGTGCTTGAGGAATTTAATTAATGGAAACCTTTTAGGAGGTTATTTTATTAAAGGGAGAGGGGAAAGGGCATATTGGGTGCTTTAAGGAAATCCTTGGTGGGTTCCTATGGCACCAAGTCTGTCCAAGAGAGCAGCTTGAGCTCAGGTATCAGCATATTTGCTTTGCCCCTCACATATGCCAGGTCTTTTTCACACTGTTTCCCTCCCGAAATATCCATATTATTTCCTGTTCAGTGCACCTTCCCTCTTAAACATCACACATGGTTAATTTCCAATACAGTGGCCACATCTACATGAGATGCTGAGTGCACAAGAGCCCGTAACTACTGTGCAGTAGCATTACAGGGCAGGAAGCATGACATGACACTACTGTGCAATAGTCATAAGCTACTGCGCAGTCAATGTCACAGCAAAGCTGTTCCTTGGCACAACTATGCAGTAATTCCGGTTACTGCACAGTTATTTAGTACATGTTTATACAGAGGGTACTATACCCAACATAAGGCATCTATGTATTGGGAGTTATTGTGATGGATAAAGCTGAATTGACTGTAAGTTGATGGTTGCGGTTAGTGACTGCACAGTAGTTTCTTTCACTGTGAGCAAACAAAAATTGTCCTGACCTAGATGTTTCAAAAAAGATTACTTAGGTGTGTCAAAATCACCCCCCAATTTTCCGCAGCTAAATAAATTTAGGAATAAAACTGGCTGGGAGGAAAAAAAAAATTAAAAAATGAAAACTAAGTTTAAGAAGAGTGTATTAGATATCCAAAAAATTGCAAGTCCACAACTGAGAAAAGCCATTGTTGTTCAGTGGTAAAATTAAATTAGAAACTAGAAATAAAATAATATGTAGCAAGCAAACAATGAGGAGATTAGATAGTAATCATATCAATTAAAAGTTGATAAATGTAGAAAAGGAATAAGGTAAGATAATGACATCATAATAAATATGGGACCACAAGGAAATGTTTGTCATGTGTATCAGGGGCAAAGGAAATCTTAGCAATAGGATAGTCCTGTTATGAGATGGAAATGGTAGAATTGCTAAACAAAGGTTCAGGAAATGTTCAATGAATGTAAAAATGTTCAGTAAGGACTTCTGTTCTGTATTTAGAGGGAAGCATGATGAAACATTTTCTAGTCCATTAGTAAACAAGGGACAATAAATAAATAATCAGAAAAGTTTACATTCAAGTGGTACCTCAGGGGACTGGGGATGTGATTTTTGAGGAAAGACTGAGGAAACTTGGTTTATTTAGTCTACAGAAGATGAGACTGAGAGGTGATTTAATAGCAATCTTCAACTACCTGAAGTGGGGGTTCAAAAGAGGATGGAGCTAGACTGTTCTCATTGGTGGCAGAGGACAGAACAAGGAGCAGTGGTCTCAAGTTTCAGCAAGAGACATTTAGGTTATATATTATGAACAATTCCTTACTACAGGGGACGGGGGTAGTAAAACACTGGAACAGGTTACCCAGAAAGGTAGTGGAATCACCATCTTTGGAGGTTTTTAAGGCCAGGGTAGACAAAACTTTGTCTGGGATGATCTAGTTCAGGATGGTCCTGCCTTCAGCAGGAGGTTGGCTTAGATGACCTCCAGAGGTCCCTTTCAACCATAATTTTCTATGATTCTAAGGACTGTCTGAGGATTATTGGCCTACAGGTGTTTGGGGGTTTTTTGTATATCTTAAAATGCTAGGGAAAGACAGGAAAAGTACTAATCTTGGGCCACTATTCAGAAAGGGGAAATGGCATGACCTGTGTTAATTCTAGGCCAGTGATTCTCAACCCTGAAAACAGGGGTTACAAGATAAACCTAAGCATTTCAAAAAGAAATCCATGGTATTAAAATCACTGGGCATCTGTACATGCCACGGCATTTGATCCTCGTTAATTTACCTTGCCTTAAAAATTTTACCCTGGGTTATTTTGGTGTATTTTGTTTGTGTTTATACACTATGGGCTTTTGAATGAGGGTCTGAGTAGGCAGGAGGGGAAAGGGGTGCTGTGGCCAGGTTGCCTGGCACCACGTGGTAGCCCCACCTTGCATGACAAGACTACAGCTCCCAGCATCCCCTAGCTGTCCAGCCTTGGTACAGTTTCCATGGGGACCACGGATAACTCTCATCTGCTGTCCTTTCTTCATTAAGCTAAACAATGAAGAGTTTCTTAACGTGCATGTGTGTGTTCCTAGAATCCTCTTCAGTGCAATAAAGTTGCATTTTTTTCAGCCTATGCGTGCTTTGTTGGGAAGGAGCGAAGATGCCTGCCTCTGGGTGGGATGGGAAGAAAATCTCTCAGCCTCTCTTGCTGAAAGAGAAAAAAAGAGATGCAGCTCTGCCTGAGAGGTGATAATTTCCCTCTTTGAAAGGCAACGGTTGCCCTCCCTGCTTTTAGGGATTAAAAAGACTGGAGAATTATTTCTCCAAGACAGGAAGGGACTGGCGATCAAATCCAGTCTGTTCCTAAAGTAAGAAACAATATCAGATGATCCCTATCCCAGTGAGTTTTTAAAATGTAATAGTCATATGCATTTGCCTCCCAATGGTTTAAAAATGCAAGAAGGAACAGCTTCTATTCTCAGGGCACCCTTTGCATTTCAAAGAGAGCAATTATCACAAAGCATGTCCTGAGAATAAAAGCTGTTCCTCCTTGCATTTTTAAACCATTGGGAGGCAAATGCACATGACTATTACATTTTAAGCAGTATTTAGTACTGTTACATTTTACATTTGTGTAGTTGGAAAAAAGTTCTTGGCAAGCTTTCGGGCACAGTTACCCTTCTTCAGGCAGAGGAAGTCTGTTCTGAGACTCCAAGCAATGACAGAAACTAAAAGTGCGGCAGGATGTCAGTGAAAATGTAAATAGTAGGCCTTGCGAAGTGGCTAGTATTTACTTCAGCTTTGGATTCTGCTGATTTTGGGGACAGTGATTCAATTCGGTGATTCGAATCACTGTCCTGAATTGATTCAGCTGAATCTGACTTGGAGATTTGGCTGCCGAACCTCTGAATCACCCAGGCCCATCCCCCACCTGCTTTTCCAGCCTGGCAATGGCTTCCCTGCCCACCCCAGCTCCTGGCACTTGGAAAAGGCCCCTCTGACTCACTGGGTAGTGCTGGGGGTGGGGGCACAGGGAGCGGTCTATCCCCGCTGCTCCCCACTGCCTCCACTGCATAGGGGGCTCTGCACGAGCCCCCCCGACCTCTTCCCACTCCCCCACCCCACCATGGCTGCCCCACCCACCGCAGCTCTGGCTCTTTAAAAAAAACTGAGAAACCCCCCGCCGACTCACTGTTCCTGCCAGTGGGGGGCAAGCCCCACTGCCCCCCGCTGCCCTGCACCACGTGGAAGGCTCTGCATGAGACCCCTGAACCGGATGAAGGAGCGGTGAGTCCCAGGGTTTTTCTTGTTTTTTTTTCTTAAAGGGCCGGAGCCATGGTGGGTGGGGAGGGTGTGGGGGGAGCTGGGGGGAGTGAGGGGAGGGTCATGAATCCCCCATGCAGTGTGGGGCAGTGGGGGCAGCGGAGATTGCCCCCCCCCGCCTGGCAGCACCTGGTGAGTGGGGCTTTTTTTTAAAGCACCAGGAGCTGGGGTGAGCAGGGCAGCCATGGAGGGGTGGAGGGGCTGCAGGGGTGGGCAGGAGCTGGGGGAGAAGGCAGGAATGGGGTCTGGCAGGGATCCCCCCACATTTCCCTCCTGCAGCCACCCCCTAGTCCCCTACTTACCAGCTCTGCATCTGGCTGCAGCTCCCTGCTACAGCCACTGCCCAAATCATTGAAGCTATTTGAATCTTTCCTCAAGATTTGGAGAGCTTCGAACCAATTCAGACCTTTTAATTTGTCCCCTGATTCGATTCGGATTCGGAGTCACCCACTGAATCGGGCCCAATCTCCTCCGAATCGAATCACCACCCAAAGCTTTGCACCGCCCTAGTAAATAAATAGAAATTAGAAAGACAAAAGGTGAAGCAGAGAGGTAAAAGCAGAGACGGGAGGGGGAAGGGGAAGAGAGCAGGGGATGGGTTTCTTTTTCTTTTCCATTACATCCTCTCTCACTTTTAACTTCTTTCAATCTTGTTTTCCTGATCTCCAACTATTTTCTTTTTCATTGACAGCTTCTTTTCTGCCTTGTAATTCTATCAGTCTTTTGTTTCTTCCTTTCTAACTACTCAGTTGGTTTAATAAAAGATATCACATCTACTCAAAGAACCTTGCCTGCCTTTTTGTGAAAAGTTTTTACATTTCAAAGAGGCCAATTGAGAGACATACAAAAAACTAGAACTTTTGGTTCCAAAATGATACCTTTTATTAGACCAACTGGGAAATCGCATGAAAATTGTCTTTTTCTGCAAGCTTTCGGGATCAAAGTCCTTTCATCAGGCTCTGGGAAAAGTATAGTTGGTACAAGATGGTAAAAAGTCCCCATAGGTAGGAAATAAACTTCATTTATGCACAGAGGGAGCTGAAGATAGAAAGCTGTCTCCCTCTGGGTCCATGAGAGTGTCTTTGTGAGCTGTGCTGAGTTGCTCTTTGATGTGTAGATCTGGTAGAATTCCTTCCCTGGAGGTGTCAGATGCCAGGCAGGGAGGTAAAAAATCTTTCTTGTTGTGCAATGAAGTTTCAAATCCAAAATCGGCTAAAATTTGTCATCTTCCATGTTTCACGAATGTACTTGGTAGCCATGTTTGTCTGGGACAAGAAGACATACAAAAAACAATTAGCATGTCCTCAGGCCAAGTTCTATCTCTTTGGAGATGCTGGGGGCATTTCTCCCCTCTCTCCCACCCCCTGACCCAGAGATAGGTATTTTCACTTCTTCACAGAAAAAAAGAAGGCAGGCAGACAGACAGGAGAACATGCAGTTTTATTGCACCTGAGCGATTGGTAAGAAGGACAACCACAAGTGTTAAGAAACTCTTTCCTTGGAAGAAACTCTGGATTGATGGAGACAGGACACTATGAACCTGGAACCCAGAGACAAGACAGTGATCTGTGGGTCCGTCATGGAAACTGTACCAACCCTGGACAGCTGGGGGATGTGGGGAACTGTAGTCCTGTCACGCAGGGGAGGGCAGTGACATGCTGGTGCCCTACCTTTGCCCATTCTGTTGTCTCTATTCTTTTTGCCAGACTAAAACAAGGAATTAAAACTAAGGCCTGGCATTTTCTGAGGGGCGTTTTGAGTCTAACAAACAGTGACTTGAGTCTTATGAGACAGCTGTTGAGTCTAAAAAGGTAGAGAACCTCCTGCCCTAGCTCAGGTGCTGGCATGAGCAGAGCACAAAGCGCCCTAGGGGTTGGTTCCAGCCCCCAGAGAAAGTCCCCACTGGGCTAGGCAAAAGAGGAAGGTCTCTCTTGCACAGACCCCACTCAGGGAGCAGCCACTGCTTGGTCCAGGCTCCTGGGCCACAGTGGAGGAGGCAGCAGCAACTTTCTGTTGCTAACTCCTGGGATGGGGCCGCTGGGATTTGCCAAGTCGAAACGACATCTGGTGGATAAAGGGGTGAACTACAAAACAACAGCGCCATCTGGTGGACAAAGAGGTTCATTACATGCCTTTGTGTTTAAATGCCACGAATCCAGAGATTGAGCAAGGTAAGTGGTGGTGATGCAAACTAAAAAGTGCCTGAGCAGTTTTAGTTTAACACACTGAAAGGACTTTTAAAGTGGTGAGCAATCCTGCTCATGCAAACAAAAATGCAGTTGCAGCGGCATAAATGGGAAATCTCATGGCGTGTACAAATGCCCACTATGACTTCTTTTGGTTTTTCTGAGTTCTTTGCAACAGAATAATTGCTCTATTATCTTTCTGTAGTAAAAAAAGGAGTGAAAACTAAGAGCTGGCACTGGGTACCTTGATTCCAATAAGGGGGTATCTCAAATCTAAAAAAGTTGAGAACCACTGCTTTAGGCCAGTTAGTCTGCCATTAATCCTGGGAAAAAGATAGTAGAAGTTGATACAGGATTTAATTAGTAAGAATTAAAGAATGAGAGAGAAAAAATTTCCTTGTCAAACATCTTTTTTGAGGTTACATATTTGAGAAAGGTAGCTATTTAAAAGTAGTAGACTTCTGTACAGCACTTTATTTAGTGCCATATAGATTAATAGATGCTGGGGTAAGAAGGGACCTCAACAGATCATTGACCCCGACCCCCTGCCCTAGGCAGGAAAGAGTGCTGGGGTCCAATGACCCCAGCCAGATGCCTATCCAGCCTTCTCTTAGAGACCCCCAAAGTAGGGGACAGCACCATGTCCCTTGGAAGCCTATCCCAAATTCTGGCCACCCTTAATGTGAAGAATTTCTTCCTGATGTCCAGCCTAAATCTGCTCCCTGTCAGTTTGTGACCATTGTTCCTTGTTACCCCAAGAGGTGCCCTGGTGAACAGTGCATCTCTGATTCCTTGCTGCCTTCCCTACAAAGAATTTGTAGGTGCCCACAAGATCACCTCTCCGGCTTCTCTTGTGGAAGCTGAAGAGATCCAGGTCCCTTAGTCTGTCCTCATAGGGCCTGGCCTACAAACCCTTAACCATACATGTGGCCCTCCTCTGAACCCTCTCGAGGTAATCCACACCCTTCTTAAAGTACGGCACCCAAAACTGGATGCAGTACTCTAACTGCAGTCTGACCAATGCCGCAAAGAGAGGAAGTATGTTTACAAATTATCAAGATATAATAAAGCAGATGCTAACTGATGAACTGGCAGATGTGAGAAGTCTGGAGAATATAGAATCATAGAGAAATAGGACTTGAAGGGACCTTGAGGGGTCATCTTATCCAACCCCCTGCCTGAGGCAGGATCATCCCTATCCAAGCCATCCAAAGCTACACAGTCAACCCTGACACAAAACCCAAGACATAGCACCCTAACTTGCAACAAGTAAAGCAGTGGGACCACATTAGTCACTACCCTGCTGCTGAAAAATTTGTTAAGCTTGTCAAGCTTGAGAGATCCCAGGAAGAGAGCTAGGCCCCCTGCTACTGGAAAGCAAAAATATAGGTGGTGCCTGTGATACATGCCCTGCTCACCCACCCCTGTTATGCTACTGCAGTCATGATTAACAACTGCTTGATGTGTAGGGACTTACCAAACCCACGGTGGAAGTGGACTGTGTGGCAGCTCCTTTAAGCATTCAAGCTCCCCTGTGCACTCCCCCATTTCTGATTGGCTGAGAGGCTCCCATGGCCCTGTTGCTTGCTGCTGATAGGCCGGGAGGCAGAAGTCCTCATGGCTGCTGTGAGCAGACCTCACTGCCCACCAGTGTGGTGGAAAGCAATGGTGAGCGGTGGGGCTGCATAATGGACAGCATTCTTGGCCAATCAATGGTAAGGCAGTGGGGCCACATGATGGACAGCCCTTTCAGCCAATCAGAAATGATGGGTGGGGCTACTGGGGTCCTCAGTTAATCAGAGGCAAAGGGAGCCTCACCACAGTAAGCTTCCTGATCAGCCTGTGAAATTGATTGCCTGCCTTCTCAGTTTTGGTAGGTCCCTGTTCGTAGCTCTGAGGGCCATTTGAGTCTGTTTCCAACTGTTTTTGGTCTTGGGTTTACTGTTTGGGATTAAAGTGTACAACTGCAAAAGGCAGGTGTCCAACTACCCTTCCTTCCAAAACTGTGAAGTTTGTAGGCACACAAATGCTGCTAATGAAAAGTTATAAAAAGGTCACTGAAAGATCAGTACTCATTATAAGCTGCACAGAGTTCTGTGATGGGGTGGCCCACAGTTTTAGCATAGAGGTATTGTGTGTTCGGGGTAGGAAGGACTCCAGAGAGAAGCTATTCTTTGAATGGCCTTGTAATTCATCAGCTCCTTAATGGGAAGTGTCTGTACATACTTGTCTGTATCATAGTTATAGGGAAAAACATGATTCTTGATCTTGCTAAAAGCTAAGCATCCATGAGCCTGCTGTTTATGTAGATCAGGATCTGGAAGAGGTGGGATCGCTTTGGTAACCTGAGGATAAAGAACACAGGGGCAGCAGCAATTCTTGGCAGTGCAGAGTGGTGGCAACCCATCATGATGCAGAGGCTTCCCTAGTGGCAGTGATCCAGGGGCAGAAATCCCCAGAGTAGCAGCCAGAACAGCGCTCTCCAGCATCAATCCATAGTAGCACTCCCCAGTGCCAGAGCAGTGGTCCCTATCATCAGAGTGGAAGCAACTCTCTACCTAGTAATTGCTACTTTGACTGCTGTAGGTGCTATATTTCCAAGAGCACAGCAGAAGCCTCTGGCTGTGAGGATCAGCAGGATGGTCTCTCCATACCCACCACTTGCTATTCTGGCTAATGCAACTGGTAAAATCCCTGAACTTGAGCCCTAGGTGATTCTTCTTTGCAAATGAGTGGGCTAGGTAGTAGCTCCCCCGGGTCAGTTTGCCTGTAGAAGCCTGTGAGCTGTTTTGGGTTTCATTTAAGATGTAATAGTTAAGGTTGTCTTTAATATGTGTTTGCTCTTTTTTCCTGACAATAAACTCTGTTTCATTTGAACATGGTTTGCAGTGGCAAAGTTTATTTATACTAGAACACTGAATTAAAAAACATTTTCCTCGGTTTCTGGGTGGGGGCTTGAGCCAGATTTAGAAACTTGTTTAACCCCTGAATTTGAACCCAGCCCTTGTTACTCTTGTCCAGTGCCTGGCATAAGAGTTACATTTTCAACATCCCCTCTCTCTGGCCTGCCTTGTTACACCAGTATGAAAGCTCTTCCCAGAGCAGTCCATTCTCTTTGTAAGATGAACCTTGTCAGTGAGCAGTGACACCTGGTGTTGCTGGCTCCTGACACATATCTCACCTAGAGAGGCATGATGAATGCTTTTGTCTATGTGGCAGACCAGTAGGGGTCACTCCTGTGCTGAGCCACTCACCTCACTGCATCTGACCACCTACCAAGCTCCAAGTTCCTCCCCTGGGGCACCTCACATTTGGCCAGCCCCCATCCTGGAGCACACCCACAAGCCTGAGGTAAACATGAATGAGGCCAGGGCCAGGCTGGGTCATGAGACAATCAGAGCCCAGAGGCTCATCCAGGAGTATGGCGCAGGGGAGCCAAGGGAAGGGAACTTCCCCGTTTTGGCTCTCTGCGGTGCACGCAGTGGTGGGAGCCACCCTCCCATGGCCCTGGATGAGTTGCTGGGCTTCAGTTGCCCCACAACCTGGCCCAGCCAGGGTCTCATTTACAGTGAATTGGGCACCAGCTGGGCCAGGCTGTGGGGCAGTTGCAGCCTGGTGGCTCATCCAGGGGCGTGGGCAGGCGGTTCCCTTGCGCCATGCCTTTGGAGGAGCTGCCGGGCTGTTTTGGGCTCTTCCCAGCGATGGCTCAGGGTGGGCGCAGGGTTTCCAGGGGCTCCAGCCCAGCAGTGCAGCCAAGGCTGGTCAAACTCCAGGCTCCAGGTGCCCCCCCGGGTGGTATGGGCCTGGGGCCAATGCAGGGCTGGGAGGCAGCAGTTCACGGGGCTTGCCAGTGCTAGGCAATGACCCCAGGTGTGGGGAATGGGATGGCTGCACAGGTACAGAAGGCCCCAGCCCTGTTCCAGCTCTGCTCTGATCCCTGCCCAGTCCCAGCTCCACTTCCCGCCCCCAGTCCCTTTCCCCTCCCCCACAGACTTTCCTATGTGTGTTTGTGCGCAGCGTCCCCCCCACACCCCAATTTTTTCTCTCTCTCCACCTATGCCACCTCCACCACCAAGGGGTCTGATTGTTATCCAGGCCCTGTGCCCCCCAGGGTACACAGGCCTTGTAGACCTTGAGGGTGCTTGACCCACTGCGAGAACTTGAGGTGCTTCCTTAAGCCTGAAGCACAAGTAGCCTCCCTTAGGCAGCCGAGCAGAGGGGATAGAAAAGGCATGCCCAATCCCTCTCCCAGCAAGTCCACCATGCTTTATATAATGGAGAGCTTTATTGGTTAAAGAGGGTAGGCTTGGGGAAGGGTACAGTATAAAGAAGTATCAAAGAATAACCCAGTGCAACAGTGTCGGCTTAGTAGCTGGTTGACATGCTTCTACATCACAATATGCTATATTTCTAGATAAGTCTCAGGTAAGTTACTCACATGTTCATCTGGAGCCTGGAAAACTCCAGAGGTTGTGTGCTTACTCCATGTTCCCCAATATGGCTATCCCTTTTCCAGGAAGAAGGGGCCCTTAAATAACCTTTCTAACCAGCCCCAATCAGGGCAGGTGTTGTTTAAGACCAACCAATCAATTTAAAAACCATCACTGGTCACTTCCAAGAGCGACAGATCTCCAGCCCCTGCCCTCTTGCCATGACATCAGTCCTTAGAACAATAGAAAGGTTAAATCCACTCCCTCTTACCTGAAATCCCTTATGTAGGCAGAGTTGGGTGCATAGGAACTAGAGTGATAGACACATGAGAGAGGGGGCAACAGGCTAGCCCCAGGGTGAGGAGGGGGCTGTAACAGAATTCCATCACAGCCCGCAGGCTCTCCAATTTGTTGTTCAAACTAGAAGGCAGACAAGGATGTTGTTTAAAAAACTGAATGACAATCCTCTTCAAATATACTTCCTTAAATCTGAGGATTTGAGTATGGTGGGTTTTTTTTTTCTTATTTGTGTGTTAAGGGACATCTAAATTATTCCTCAGCAATGAGTCTAAACATGAGTATGACCTGCACCAACAGGGCTAAAAACCAAACTTCATAACTATTCAGCTATTTAAGAAGGACCAATCTGCTGTATTTGGCTCTTGCTCCAAGCTCCCTAGAACTACTGGGACTCATGGTTTATTTTGGCTCAATATGGTGAGAGGGCTAATTGCCAGACTACACTGATCCAGACTCAGGGTTTGAGGTCAGATCTATTCTTGAGTATCACAAATACCAACCCATATTCCTCAATATGGCTCTCCCCCTTTCAAATAGCATTAGAGGCCTTTCACTTCTTTCAGGAAAAAACTCTGTCTGCTTGTAAATAAATGACTTGTGCAGTGGCATCTTTTAGAGTGTGCTTGTTGGTTCCTTGGCTACGTCCCCATCCCCTTTCCCACTTCCTTGAGAGCTGTTGTATGCTCTTATCACAAGAGACACCGTAATTTGCAATTTAGTACTTCCCCCCAAACAAACCCTGATCTCAAAACTTGAAAGACAAGAATACTTTCTCAGCATAAGACATAATAATTATTATTCTCTAGGAGCCATGCTGGTGGATGTGGAGCTTTTAGGATAAGTCATTAACTGTAACTGCCTCCTATTTAAAGTCTGTAACTCTTACGCATTGTGTTTCACAAAATTGCTATGGCCCATCTGTCATTTTGAATTGCTGACATTGCAGAACCTGTCTGGGTCACAGAGCCATCAGGCACCAGAGGTAATAACTGGTTTTGTATGAAATTGCGACTGTGTATTATTGAATGTAATGGAGCTGAAATACATACTGAATGATGACAGCTCAATCACCCACTGACAACTGAGTATGATTTGTACAGATCTCAGTGTGAGACCAGAGGTGGGTAATTAACAAGCTGGTAAAGACATGAGAGACCCTTGATGACAGGTATCAGGACAGCAGAGCCCAGGCTGGGCAGTGCCTCTATTTTTCCTTGGGAAGGAGTTGCCAAGCCAGAAGATGAGAGTTTTAAGCCTGCTGCTCCCAGATAAAAGCAAGGGAAATAAAAGCAGGACTCTGAGTACCAAATCCTGTTTCACATGTAGGTGTCATTTCTGTAACTGCAGAACTGCAATTTTTGGCAATTAAGCAGCTTTTAGATCCTATCTTTACCTGTGGCAGCATAGGATCACCCAGGATTTGCCATAAGTCAAACAGAAGATAAAAAGGTCCTTCTTGCCTTTTAGCCCAATGGCTTAGTGAAGCAAGAGACCAGAGTTCTAGGTCGTGTCACTGAAAGGGAGTTTGAACCTACCTATCCCATGCCCCAATAACAGGTATCACCCAGAACAAGTTTCAGCATTTTTCTTGAAGCTGCCCCACTGGGCAAAGGGGAGTGTCTACATATGTCTATTAACACACAGCAGTAAGCTCTGGAGCTTATTGTTGCTGGGTGTGTGTCTGCATGCATGCGCAGACCATAGCACATTGAGCTGGGTCAGAGCAGCGCCAGGTCAGCCTGATAGCTTGGGGCTGTTCTGACTGGACTGTATGTGCTGTGGAGGGGCTGGCTGGGGAGTAAGGGTGCTTCAGTGTGGGGCTATCTGGCAGGCAGACTCATCACTGAAGCACCCTTGTGCCCCAGCCAGCCAGTTCAGTGTCTTACACATACATTGCTACACATGAAAAAACTCCACAGCAAGATAGTATTTGTATTTACAAGTAGTTTCCTGCTGCAGATTTTATTAGTTTTGTGTGCCCTAATAGGGGTGCACATGTAGACACTGAGACATGTACTGCTTAGTCTAAGTTAATTATTTAATTGTGCGGTAGATGTCTTATGTAGATATGCCACCACCCTAGGAGGGCAAGATGTATGAGGCCAGGAGGAAGAAAGCAAAGCAGAGGGAGGGTGGCTTAGTTAACTGGATGTTGCCCTGTAATATAGGGGCCTCTGGGTGATGCTCCTGCCCCCTGCCTCCAATTGGTCTATGCTGAAGCTGTTCACTTCTGAATAAAAAGTGCAGAGAAGCTACTGGGGGCCTTCCCTCCTTCTAGGACAGTGCCTAACTCAATAAGCATCACTAACTTTGTCTTTCTCTCCTGTCTGTTCAGTGGGTTAACTCCAAGAAGAGTACTCTGGGTAATGCTTAGCATGTACCTTGGTGATCAGAGCACTTTACTGGGTAGTGGGACATGGTAGTATCATAACCACTAGTCTACAGGGTGGGAGAAATTTTTTTCTCTTTCAAATGCTCATTAGTCATTATTTTTACAGGATCAGTATTTCAGGACTTGCACAATGTTATGCACATGCCTGAGTTATTCTATTCTGCACTGGAGCCTACTTGGCTGTAACACATTCTCCTAAGCACGCTTAGATGTAGAGGACACATGTCCCTACGGATGTGCAAAAAATAAATAAATCCAAATTATATGTAACCATAACAGAAAGCCTGGGACTGTCTGTTACTTTAAGGGAGAACAAGCCCAGGGACAGCCCGAGGTGGAGGAAAACTGAGAGGGAGAACACTTCAGGAAAACTGGCCCAGGGAAGCAGAAATTAAGAGTGCGCAATAGGACAATGCCTATATAAGCAGGAGGAAGCTTATTGAAGTGCTAGTTGCTTCCTGGAGGCTGGAGGCCTATAGGGGAGACGTGGCACTGCTGTGGGTGAGTTGCCACAGGCTCACTGGTGTTCTAATTAAAATGCCTCAGTATTGCTGCAGCATCACGTGTATTAAGCACCCCCCCACACACATTTTTAAATTGCCACAGGAGCTTTATCTAAACTTTGTTGAATGACATTTAGATAAAGCATGCAGGGGCATAATACGTGTGACACATAGGGTGGCTATCATAGAGGACATTCCAGTTTTCTGTTACTCTGTCCTCTGTCCTCTATTGATACAAAATGCTATTTTTCTCTTCAAGAGAAAAAAAGGACATAAAGGTATCTGGTTTCATATTGTGGCAGGGCAACAAGTCTGTCCCATCACAGAACTCCAGGGGAGTGAAGGGAAACAGAGAACTTACCTTGGCAATGAGCCCGCAGAGAGAAAGGGGTGAGGATACCTGGATGAAGGAGAGAGGGACCCGGATGAAAACAAAAACAAAAATCTGAGTGGGCAGAGAGAATGAAGGGAGAGTGCTGGCTACGAGGGATGCAGGAGATGGCCAGAAGGATTTAAAGGGGAATGGAGCCTGGAATTAGTTCCTGAAACAAGAAGAAAGAAACCCAGAAGGAATATGGAGAGAGTACAAGAGAGGGATGACAGACAGCAGAGAGAAGGGAACGGAAGAAGAGTCCTGGAGAGAGTCTTACCTGAGAAGCTGAAGTGAGGTG
This sequence comes from Crocodylus siamensis, assembly GCF_052110815.1. Classification (NCBI taxonomy): domain Eukaryota; kingdom Metazoa; phylum Chordata; order Crocodylia; family Crocodylidae; genus Crocodylus; species Crocodylus siamensis. The sequence continues at coordinate 23,696,809 of NC_143401.1, read as the reverse complement.
ATGATGGAGTCCTCTGAGTTGGTGAGTCCAATACCTGGGGATATGGAATACCTTCCTAGGGACCTAAAAGAGCAAGAAACAAGAGTAGATGTGGCTTAACTGAGGGACGTGAGCCCCACATTTTGATATCAGTAGAAAATACAAGGTGGCACAGGATTGCCATTTGCTTGGGACCTGTGTGGAGAAGAACAGGGCAAGCAAATGAGAGCTCCCAAAGAGAGAGGGAACTAAATATATCCAAGATGTTAGAGTTATTTATCAGCAGACATGATATCTTCTTTATCTCTCAGGACTATGTTTATTTTCCTATCTTATTCCATCAAAGTCGTTGCAGGCAAGAAATAAAGGAAATTAACCAGTTTGTAGTAAAACGAGAGACTGTGATTTATTTTGCAGATGTAGCTAAACTCTCACACATATCAATAGAGCCCAGAGGACAACCGGACTTTCCTCTATGATGGCCACCCTAGTGACATGGCAGAATTTTAATTAAAGCTGCTCTCCAGGAACCTCCCCAATTTAATAAGCCCTCCATCCCCACCCGAGCATTTGTATAGGCAGCCATGGAGACCAAGTAGTGAACATAATCAGAGGGCACCTGCAATCTACCCTGTGGAGTCACCTGACTGGAAAGGGGCAGGCAGTCCGGCCCTGGAGGCCAAAGAGGGAGCCCTGAAGCAGGTGGCTTGCTGAGGAAAGCCTAATGGAAATCCTGTTATCCCAAAGAGAGACCAGTAAGGAGCTCAGGGCTAGCAGAGAATGAGACTCAATATGGATGAGAAATTATCAACAGGGATCCTGGTTTTCGCTGATAAAAAAATCCCCAATTTTTTTATATAAAAAAGTAATACAAAATCCACATTTTTCCATGACTTAAATGAAACACCACTAACATATATATATATATATATATATATATACGTCGTTTCACTCTGAGCCCTCTGGGCCGAGACTCTGCATGGCTCTGGGCTTGCTGCTTTCTTGCTATGCCTTGAGCCTGCCTGCAGCAGAGCTCAAGGGAATCATGTTCCCCTACGGCACTAATGGGACCTCCAACCCACCCTTCATAAACCTGTTCACAGACACAGAGAATTCAGGGTCCAGGGCAGGGTTCAGAGCCAGAGTACCTAGAAACTAGGTCTGGCACAGTGGGCTGAGGCTACAGGAACCAGCTAGAGAAAAAGGGGACTGAGGCTGGGAAGGCTGTCCCTAACAAAGATATACAGACCTCAGGTGGCCCAGTGTTGGATTGGGGCCAGGTGCTCATTGAAACCATGTAGTTAGCCCTGGAGGCATAACTGATGTTCTGGAAGAACCAACTGGCACCTAAAGGATTAGGTGCCAAATAGCCTTGCTCTGGGACCTATTAGACATTAGGCCTGTGCGAGTCGGCAGCAATCCGATTCGGCTTTGGATCTGGCCGCTTTGGATGGCAGTGACCTGATCCAGAGCTCCAGACCAGGTTTCCACCTCGATCCAGCCAAAGTGGCTCCGAAGCTTCGGAGCTGCCTCAGAGATCCGGCTGTAGGGTATAATGGGAAATCAATGAAATATCTACAATTTTGTAGTGCAATGGGTTTCAGGACCCCCAAGGGGTACTATATCCACCCCTGGAGCACAAGACTGGTTATACTAAGTGCCAAAAATTGCATTTACATGGCTATGTAAGTGCTACTCTAAGTGAGTAAGAGTGAACTAGGTGAATCCCTGAGTGAATCCCTGAGTCTCCCAAGGGGCTTCGGCAGTATCTTACTGATTCTCTTGCAAAGCTGCTACTCAGGCAATTTGATGACATAATCCATTTGGTTTCAGGTGCTCCCAGATACCTTGTGGCATCAAGCAGGGTTCCTGCCTCAGAGCACAATGACCACTTAGGACTGTTTTCAGAACAGCAGAAATTTTCCTGTTTCTAATTACCAGATCCACGCTGCTAGATCCATGTGTCACAGCATGTCCCTTTCTCTCCACTGTCATTATCCATTTAGTTATTTGCTTTCTTCAAAAGCAGCTAAGCCAAGAAATGTTCTTATTAGCTTCTCACTGAGCATATCTACATGTGCACTTTAATGTGCAATAATTTATTTTACTGCACATTAAAGTGTCACATAAAAAAGTGCAATTATGCTAAGTAAAATAGGCTACTGTGCATTAAACATCACTTAAAAATCACACAAAAAACTAGAACTCTTGGTTCCAAAATGATACCTTTTATTAGACCAATTGTAAAATGGCAAGAAAACTGTCCTTTTCTGCAAGCTTTCAGGATCAAAGTCCCTTTGTCAGGCTCTGAGAAAAGTGTAGATGGTACAAGATGGTAAAAAGTCTCCATAGGTAGGAAATAAACTTCATTTTTACACAGAGGGAGCTGAAGATGAAAGGTTGTCCCTCTGGGTCCATGACACTCTCACACTGAAGGTACTAAATTTAATGGTCAGTAGGGCAAGCGCAATAATGCACATGTAGATGCACCCACTCATTATTATCCCCTTGCCCAGGGCATTCATTAATGTATTGGTAGGAGGACGGGCATGCTTAGGAAAAGGAATAGTGCTTAGAAAGCTGTCATCATTCTTTTGCATGAGACAGGAAATTCTGTGTATATCCTGAGGTTGATGAAGTACCTGGTCAGCCTCACCATAGATCCTGGGCAGAGCAGGACTACTTCTTTCAGTGCAGAGTCCATCATGTATTTCACCATAAGAAGCTTTGCTAGAGTCTTGCAAACAGTGGTGAGAAAGAACGCTATATGGCCTGCCTGAAGGGCCATTCAGCCTCAGCGACATGGGCCAAAATTCTCCACGTCGCACAGGCAGATATCTTGAGCAACCCTTACCTCTTCCATTGAGCTATTTTGCATTTGCATTAAGGAAACAAAAACCATATGTTTCACAAAGCATTGAATATATGAACACATTCATACAGCAAAAGCATTTTCCCCAGCATTCTAGCTCTTTAAGGTCTTCAAGGACTGTAACTACATGAGATGCTGACTATGCAGTACTTCATTACTACTGTGCAGTAGCATCATGTGGCACTGTCCCAGGGGGATGAAATCAAGGGAATGGGAGACCCCTCCCATGGAGGGACCCAAGGCAGAGACAGCCCATCCCCACAAGAAAAGGGAAAGCTCTGAAGACAGGGTGAACTTACCTTTTTCAGGAGAAGAAGAGATGGACACTGGGACGGAGTGCTCATGCAGTTCATCAGCCGCTTTTATTTGTGGCTAAAAGTGGTGCGGGCAGATGACGTCATAGAAGAAACACTGCCTGGCAGAAATAAAAGCCAGTGGTGAGGAACCAGCTGGAGAGACAGTGCAGGGAGCAAGCTGCAGGAGTGCTCTCTGAGCTGGGCAATGGCTGCACCGGCTGCTACCAGGGGATTCGAAGGGGGGCCCATTGGAGAGGCCTGCGAGCGATTAGGGAGATGAAGATGGCATTGAGGGACTGTGGAGATGCAGACACTGGAGTCATGAGTGGGGACCAGATACGACCTCGCTTCCCTTTTCTTTCTTTGTTAATTTGTTCCATTTATGAATTACCCCAAGGGGCCCTAAGGTGAGGATCAGGGCCAAGGGCGATGCTCATAGAATGGGAAGGGTGGAGGCAGTACTGTGAGCAGCAGCACAGCAAGGAAGACGCAGCATAGCAGGGAAGGTCTAATGTCCTGAAGACACCTCAGGCAGGGCAAGATAACCAGGAGCCCAGCAGATAAGGAGGGTCCAGGAGGTGACATTGGAGGGTGAATCAACTGACCATCAACTGGCCGTCTTAAAGGCTGATGCATGGCTGGGGTGTAGGGGAGGTGGAGCCCCAAGAATACCAGCTAAGAAGTATGACTGACCCCCGAGGGGCTACGGGAGGGAGCCCCACCACTGAAAGGAAGACCCAAGTCATGGCAGGAGAATTTTGGGGTTTCTCTTAGGGAGAATGTGAGCCCTCACCAAGACGGCAAGAACAAACACTGGCCAACCCTGGGCACACACTCCAAGGTGGCAAGGAAACGTTATACAAGACCAGGCAGGTACAGGCAAAAAGCTTGATGTGATGCTACTGAACAGTAGTAATGAGCTACTGCACAGTCAGTGTCACGTGAAAACTGTTGGGCAATGCTACGGTGCAGTAACTCCAGTTAGTGCTCAGTCATTTAGTAGTTGTTTATAGGAGTACTAAATGACTGCACAGTAACAACTGTGTAGTCAGCGTCTCATGTAGACATGGCCAGAATGAAAGATATTTATTGCTGATGATTTTAAAAAATACTTACTCCCATTTGATGGTGTTTAACACCTTCTTGCTTATCAGTGAACTGGAAATTACAACATTTTCACATGACATTTGATGATTTTCTGAGGTTCCTTTCAGACCTACTTTTCTATTATTCTATGATAAAATTTCCTAAGTTTTTGTGAGAGGAAAGTATATTTTATTAGACTAACTTCATGGTTGGAATAAAGTTAGTAATACTATCAAATGCAAGACATTCTTCATTAGGACCTGATGAAAATATTACCCCCTCCATAAATACTTACTTCTCACATAATTCCTGCACCATCACAGCTACAGGATCAACTTGTGTGATAATTATTTGGCAGAAATTTGACATTTGGTCAACAAAATAGTAAGCTGAAAAATGTTCATCCAAAAAATTGCAAAATCGCAAATATTTTTGGTCCCAATAAAATGTTTTGAGTTGAAAATTTTTAGTTTTTAAATTAAAAACAGAAAAATTAACCCTTTCCCCAAACTTGTTTTATTTAACAAGAACCCCATTTTTTCCTTGAAAGATAAAAAATATTTGACAGAAAACTTTTCCTGCCTGGGGTCTTCTTTCCCCGCCTCAAAGGATGGGGTGGTTCTGGATTGTGATCCCTTCTCCAGTATGCTTTATACATTATAAGCAATAATTCTGTGATGCAAAAATTAAAAATAATCATTACAGCAGGACTGGAACCCAAGAGAAAGCCTTCACTCCTTGGATGCAGAATCTTTCTTCCTTCTCTCTTGTTGTGGGCACTTGTACACATCGTGAAATTTGCCTTCTCTTGCATTTCATCAGCATTATAGTTTGCACATGTGGGTTTTTCTGGTGTTTTAAAAGTCTTATTGGCGTTTTAAAGTAAGACATATCCCAATGTATTTTAGTTTGGGTCTTGTGAATTAAAACTGTGTGTCCATGGATTTGGCATATGCAAACAGAAATGCACTCAAAGACATGTAATGGGCCCCTTTGTCCACTAGGTGCTACTGCAAATTTGTGTAGTTCACCCCTTTGTCCACCAGATGTCACTTCAAATTGCAGATAGGAGGAGAAGAGGTTACCTGCCCTGTTCGAATAACTGGGTGTAACTTTGAATGCCAGATGTTGCACACCAGCCATGCCCTGGCCAGAGTGACAACAACAGCATCACCCCATCATCTGCCCCTTCTCCTGACTGAAGGCAGCTCATAGGCACTACTTATTTTTACTGTGCCAGCTGCTGCATCATTAGCGATTGTACAAAGTCACCCTCAGTCAGACCCATGGCAGCAGGCAGCCCTGAGAATGGCAGTTACCATATAATCTGCCCCTGCTTCAATCCAGGAATGAAGAACAACTTGGATGCCTAAAGGGGTTGCCATGGACTGCTTTCAATCAGACAGAGCAAATGGCACCCACCTTCTCATAGCACTGACTGAATACAGCCCATAGATGCTACTTTTTTTTCTTGTGCTGGTTGCCACAACATGCGCAATTGCAGAAGGAAGGTCAACGCAGATTCAGACTCATGGCAGCAGGTAAGATGCCCTTAGAGCAACTGGTGCCCACCTGCTTATACCACTGAGTGCAGCCAGCCTGTAGCTGCCACACTCCCTTGTCCTGCCATGCCAGTCATGATTGCACAGTCTCACCCCACAGTCAGATCCCACAACAGCAGCAGGCAGCCAGCCCTTATGTCACTGTCATTAGTGTTACCATATTTCTATTTTAAAAAATGAGGTGCCTTGGTCCATCCCAATCCATTGCCCCTCACTCTAGGACTCAGGTCCTTGAGCCATCTTGCTGTCCCTAACTCATGACCCGGACACCCCTGGCCCTGGCAGTGCCCCTCACCCCCAACCTGCAGTACCCTGCCCCCACCCCCGCTCCCTGTGTGACATGCTGTTGCTGCAACCCTCCCTAATGTTACAAACAAATGTTCATTTGGCAGTGATGACAACACATCCAAGAACAACTCTGGCTTCATGATCTCCTGATAGAAAGAAAAGAAGACAGAAATTTTTTTCTGCATAATTAACTTTTACTGATTTATTAAGCATAACTTACATAAGCAACCAATTATTACAGAGTTTTCATTAGCAAGAAGCAGTACTTTTCAACGTTTTAAACCTCAGGCAATATGCTGTGTTGTTGCATGGAGGTTGTGTGGCAGACATCCAGGTAGATGTGCAAGTTCATAGTTGGACTGATGGTGATGCCAAACTGGCTTAACACCTCAGAGTTAATAGCAAGCACCTGCACCGGCTCTTAGTTTCTTCATACAACCAAGTTGTCCTAGTCTTATGCACCCTGGCTGGTGTTCTTCTCTCCCTGGTCTGCTGTCTTCTCTCCTCAGCCTCAGCCATCTTGGATCAATAAGGGGTACCTGTACCCAGGCTCCTGTGCCCTCAATTTATAGGGCTCTTGTTCAGCAAGTCAGGAAAAGTTCACTCCTCTCCCCAACCCTCATTTTGGTGCAAAAGGTTTGTACAGCAGATATTCTGGCACCATCCTGGCAACTTTGTTCCTTTTGTTCATACTTTTTTGCAAAAAGGGCTACTAAAATCGTGCAAGTGAAAAATGAGCCATGTACTGTTGGATATGCCAGTGAGGGTCACCCACAGGGTCTCTTTTATGCTGTTAGCACAACAGAGGGCTAGCCACAAGTCACTCATTTGTCGAGGCACCTGTCCCTGCTCACAGTCTCTTTACCTGGTAAGGGAGTCAAGATATGAATGAATGAATGAATTAAAATATGTTAGCTATATGGCATGTACAGCCAAGGGAGGACAAGGACTAAACTGTTAAAGGATGGTTTCAGGTTGGATGTAAGGAAGAACTTTTTTACTATAAGGGTGACCAGAATCTGGAATAGACTCAATGTGGTTGTGCGGTTCCCAACCTTGGTAATCTCAATAGGAGAGTGGACAGACATCTTCTTGGGATCATTTGATCTCAGCAGTGTTCCCGTCCTGAGAAGGGTGGTTTGAACTGGATGATCTTTCCAGGTCCCTTCCAGCCCTTACTTTCTTTGAATCTATAATTACACAATTCCTAACCTACTATTCATCAAGCATGTCAGCTGAACACTATGAAGTAGGCTGCACCCGCCTCGTCTCAGATAGGCACTCTCTAGTGAACTTAGAGTGCACACCCAGTGCTGGCTGCAGGCTGTGTCCCTGGGACCTGTGCGTTGGGTCAAATTTATCCCTGAAGGCGGCCCCAACACTCTCCTGCCACCACTTGATCTTCTTTTCTTCAGTGGTGGGGCTCCTCCTCATGGATCCTTGCAGACCAGGTGCTATCCTTAGCAGGCATTCTTGGGGCTCCACCTCCCCTATACCCCAGCCATACGCCAGCCCTCAGGACAGCCGGATGATGGGTTGCCAGCCTTCCCCTTTGATTTTGTTGCCTGCTCTCTTCTCTCTTTGCCTGTCTCTTGGTGCCCCTTCACCCTGGATGACTACGGAGTGTGGGGGTGTCCTCATTACTGCATCTGCTCTCCCTCTGAGGCGTAGCGGTCAGCTACACTGCCTCAGCTGTCCCTCTTGACCTGGGGTCACTTGAAAACTCCTTCCCTGGTCCGGGCTCTGTGTGCGCTCCAAAATAACGAATTAAAAAAAAAAGAGAAGAAAGGAATAGTTGGGGTACAGGGCCTCAGCCCAACCCACTCACAGATCTGGCACCTGTGGTCCTTGTGATCCCTCAACGCCGTCCTTCTTGACCCAGCTAATCCAGATAATGGCATAAGAATCCATAGTCTCTATTTAGACTATAGTTAACACAGTCCAGTCAGTCGATGATTGCTTGATGATGGCGTATATACGATATTGGCAGAGGTCTAGATGAATGAACTTCAGATGTTATAATCTGTGTTATTTGTCCCAGTCTGTATTGACAAGGGAGCACAACCTGCATCTGGGCCTGTTGCAAGGCCTGATGCCTCAGTGAGAATAATAAAAGACACCCTTTGAGGTTGGGGAGCTGTCTATAAATCAGAAACTTAGAAGGGGGAGAGAGATCGGGGAGGAAGGACTGACATCTCTAGCTGGCCAGTGAGTGTGCTTTCTCTCTGACTGCCCTTCCAATCACAGTGTCTAGGGGAGGGACATAGATGCAGCATAAAAGCCTCTGTCTGCAGGCTTTCTGTGCCTTTTGTGAGCTGGTTCTGAGTGAGCAACAGTGTCAGAAAGGTACTGGACTGCCTGGCTTGCTTCCTAGTCAGTCACCTGCTCCTTTTTGTTCTTAGAAAGGATTGGATAGGATCTAGCTTAGCTTAGTTTAACTTAGAATCGCTTTTCTTAATACTTATCCAATTCATTTCTTTCAATTTATAATTGTTCTCCTTTTTTGCAAACTTTTAAAAAAGAAAGCTCAGTGTTTTCCCTGGCAATGTGATCTGTCACTTCAGGGAAGCACACATTACACACAGTGACACAGATCACAGAAGAAGTCAGATATTCATAGAAGATATTGTATATAGTTATTACATTAGTCATTAATATTATTAGTTATAGTTAGTTTTAATAGTTTACATACAGACTAAAGAGAACACAGAAAAAGTCAGATAGAGATTCAGATTGAGATTAACTCACACAACACAGAACTCAGAGAAGATGAAGGAGAAGAAGAAGAAGGAGAAGAAAAAGGAGAAGAAGAAGAAATTTTAGGTACACTACACAACATAGAAAAGTACAGAAAAGAAACACAACCCAGAAGAAGAGGGAGAAGTCAGACAGTGGCCCATTCAGACTCAGGGCAGAGAGCACATCACCGAACAACAGCAACAGCAACACACACACACACACACACACACATTTTATTAATAATCAATCAATAACCAAGCTGCAGGCTACTGCACAAAGCAAAGCAAACAAATCAGACAACCTAGAGGAAGTCAGACACACACACACCTTTTGCAGCACAGGGAAGATTAATATGAATTGTGTTGGAAAGGCAGGTGCCATATCTTCTGGGAGGGGAGGGAGAGGGGCTAGAGGGGGTAGTGGGAGAGCTGGAGCTGCAAGTTCCCCTCCCCTCCAAAAAAGCCCCCCATAGACGCATCCTCTTCCTGAGCAGCCATGAGGCTTCTGCTGCCAGTGGAAGCAAGGATGTGGGAGCAGTACCTGATGTCTCTGTACTTGCACCAGGTCCCCTAACTCCAGAAATAGGTACCAGCAGCAGAATGCCTGTCTCCTCCACCTCAATGTTGTCTCCCAGCATGAGCCTCCCACTGTCATTGGAGGAGCTGGAGCTGGAACCAGGGAACATGAGCGCCTTGGCTCAAGCAATTCTGGGGACTGAGGAGAAATCAGAGTTTGTGCTCCACACCCCTCAAAGTTCCCTTAGACCCAGGTCTCCTCTGGAAAGCAGCACCTTGGAGGAGTTTGAGGAGGTTGTGGAGGCTCAGGCAAGTGGCTCAGCTGAGGCAGCTCCTCCTGCTATTGTGTCTCAGCCTGCTGAGGAGGGTGATAAGGCAGGATCTCCAGGGTTGGCTTGTTGGGCAGGCCGAGCTCACCTGCAGGTTCATGGTCACCAACAATGAGGCCAATATGGTCAAGGCTGCTGTGTGGTACACAAGTTCCACCTCATAGTCAGAGATGCCTTGAAGGGGAACAGGGCTGCTGGTGATGGCACTGCCACCACTACCACTATGAACCAGCTGATTTCAAAATACAGGAACATGGTGGGCTACTTCCACCACAGCATTGAGTGGGAGCAAGATGCTGCAGGAGAAACAGGCAGAGCTGAGCATCCCGCAGCACAAATTCATGCAGGATGTGGAGAGTTGGTGGAACTCCACATACCTGATGCTTGAAAGGCTGGTGGACCAACAGAAGACCATTCATGAGATGGCCTTGCTCAGGGAGATTGGGATCAGCAGCCCACTTAACAGAGCTGAGTGGGATACCATCTCCCAGATTCTGGTGGTTCTCAAGCCCTTCCTCAAGGCCACTGAGACCCTCAGCACTGCCGATGCCCTCCTTAGCCAGGTGATCCCCATAGTGAGGGAGCTTGAGAACCAAATAGAGAAGTTCCAGGGGATAAATGTTCCTGGCTGGGGTAGGCTGCTGTCACCAGATGTGCAGGCACTGGTGAGGGGGGTGAAGGAGGGCATCGGGAGATGACTGGATCCCTTGTGGTCCAGTATGGTCCATATGCTGGCAGGCATGTGTGACCTGTGGGTGAAAGGGAGCATGTGTATTGGCAGCACCAAAACCCTCTATCACTGGATGCAGGTGCTGGTCAACAGAGTCAGGGAGGCAGAAGGGCAGAAGTCCATGTGAAAGAGGGGAATCCACTTTCCCCTGTCAGTACTCCCAGCACCAGCACCACCACTGCCACCAGCACCAGCCAGTCTTCTCTATGCCAGCCACTGCCAGTGTGGGCCAAGGGTATGGCTTCAATGCTGGGGTTCAAACACACCATACCCCAGCCTTGGGCTGGTAGTGCCGAGGCTTCAATGGCTACCTATCTCACTGAGGATGTGGAGCCACTGTACTGTGACCCTTTGGCCTACTGGGCAAGCCACAGCCAGATGTGGCAGGATCTGGCCACGGTTGCCCAGTAGCACCTCTCCTGTCCACCAACCAGTGTTCTGAGCGAGAGGGTGTTCAGCATTGCTGGGGATGATGTGACACCTCACTGCACCTTCTTGGATCCTGGTTTGGTGGAGCAGCTGGTGTTCTTGAAAGTGAGCCTCCTGCTGTTGGGGTTCCTCAAGATCCACCTGCAGATAGACTGAGTGCCACTCTCCTCACTCCGTCTCCACCTATTTCCTTTTTCTCATTTAGAAGAAAAAACAGATAATGCCCCACTCTCAGCTGGAGGGGGCACTAACTGCATCACCAGCCAGCAGGGGAAGAACATGTTCCTGATGATCTTGCTTCCCTGCCAGGGCGAACTTGGAGGTATGAGCTGGGGCTACGGGGAAGGAGGAGGCCCCAGGTTCTGGGTATGACCACTAACACTGCACCCTGTTGGGGTAGGGAGACCTGGTGAGACTGCTGGTGGTGTAGCCACCCCATAAATGCCAGGACCAATGATTCCATGGTGAAAGGTGGGTAGGAGGTGCCATAACTTCCAGCAAACACATATATGCACACAGTCCTGGCTGGGGAAAACACAGACTTATCACATCTTTGACAGACCTGAAGCTTGCTGGTTGCAGTGGAGTTGTGAGGCTCCAGGTGAGCTCAGCTTAGCTGCCTGGGATGGAAGCTTTTCCACTGAAAAACCCTTTGTCAGGCTGAGGAAGCACCTGCAGTTGATGTGCCTCCTGGTCTTGGATGGAAGGAATAGTAAAGAAGCCAGAGGCTGGCTTGGCACACAATGCAGGCAAGAAAGCCAGTCAGGGAAAATGAAAATGGAGGCATCATGGGGTGAGGGACAGGCTGGGGTGTGGTGGGGTGTGACAGGAGTACCTCTACAAGAGTCTTTCTATCAGTGACTCTCCCCTCCTGTTATGGGCCAACTGCCTGCCTTCTCTCCTGCCATGCCTTGATCTTGATTAATTAATGGATGCTAATTAGCAAGAGGCTGCTCATTTTATTTTGCCCCAGTGCTAGGGGGCGCTATCTGCAGCTCCTTTCCTCCCCTACACCACAGCCCAAGCCTTGCGGATGATACTGACGTGGTTTGACCTGGACCTTGCTGTAATTTGGCCCTCCCCTTGATTTCCCTGGGCTTTCCACCGCCCTGTCTCATTCTGTGCCTTCCTGGTGCTCTGCTGCTCCCCCCCCCGGTGAGGCCGCTTGCCGCCCCCCCTCTCTGGGGCTTCTCACTTCCCCCTCGCTCTGGGACTTCTCACTGCCCCCTTTGCCTCAGAGCTTCTCACTGCCCCCTTTGCCTTGGGGTTCCTCTCTGCCCCCTTTGCCTTGGGGCTTCTTGCTTCTCATGTTGCCCCCTGCTCTGGGGTTATGGCAGCTTTGGGGCTCAGGTGGCTGTAGCCATGCCTGGCCCCAACTCTCCTCCTCAGGGTCTTGACCCCCCCCACTAGGCTCAGGCGGCCTCAGCCTTACCTGGCCTCCAGTTCTCCGCTCCCCTTCTTGGGGCTGGGTTCAGTGCACCCCCTGAATGCTGCGCCCTCTCTGGTGCCGGGGTCTCCATGCTACTGTGGAGCGCCTATGAGGCCTCCTCCAACCCCTAATAGCCTCACCCAAACCACTGGTTTTAAAACTAGAAACAGAAAACCCAAGCCCCTGGGCTATAACATAAAATCTAAGCTGTCTGGCTAACCAGCATTCAAAACCCTACCAAGGAATTCTCCACCCTGCATCCGCGAACAGGAGCTGCTAGTGCTGTCAGGCTTCCGTACTCTGCTTGCTCCGTCAGAGCTCCTTCTGCCTTGGCTGCTAGCAGAGAACTGCCCTTCTGGCCTCACCCCTGGGGTTTATATGTGCCAGGCCCTGCTCCTTCCTGTCAGCTGACTCCCCAGCAGTTGCCCTAGCAACCCACACCTGTGCCTCTGCTCTGAGAGTAGCAGGTACCTTAGTGTCCTGCTACACACCTTCCCTGCTTAAGACCCTCACTCCCCGGGTGGGTCCTTACATTTTGTGGGCACTGCCTCGGTCCCAGGCTTCTGTCGGCCTTTCTTTGGTCACCCAGTAACTTAGGAGGCAAAGGTTTTCAGGCGCCTCCTACTCACCTTTTCCCCAAGGTCACACCATGTGGGATTTGTGGGAGTTTCCCAGCCATGGGTAACCCCCCCTCCATTAGCCAGCCTTGGTAGGGTGCTGCTTAGCCCTGTCTCCTCTCTACATTTTAAATGTTCATGAGGATGGCTCTGGGCCTGGCGTATCCTTCTGACTGAGGCAGCAGGTGCATTACTGTAGTTGTTGGGAGTCCGTCTCCCTGCTGCCCCTCTATCCTTCTCCAATTGCCATTTGCAAGATCTTGAATTTCCTTCTCCTGTCACCTGACTGGATGGTTCTGCCTGGGCGGTTCCAGACTCGGAGGGTTCACCTGGCCTTCTAGCAATGAGCTTAGGGTTCCTAGTTACATGCCTCCCTCTCTTCTCCCTTGTCTGGAATCCCTTGGTTTCTCCTGGCCCCCCTTCTTCCTCGCATTGTCTCGAGAAGAAAGCATTTATATTTTGGGTTCCAGGGTGATGCTTTACTGCAAAACAATATGGCTGCAGACTAGGGCCCATCTCATCAGTCTTCCATTCTCCGTCTTCATGCTCTGCAACCAGCACAGGGGCATGTGATTGGTGATCAAGGTGAACCGCTGCCCTAACAAATAATACCAGAGTATTTCAATAGCCCACTTAATTGCCAAACACTCCTTCTCTACCGTGGCGTAACTCTGTTCCGGTGGGTGTAATTTCCTACTTATGTAAGCTATAGGGCCTCCTTCTCTCTGAACCAATAGTGCTCTGAAAGCCACATTTGATGCATTGGTCTGCACCAGGAAAGGTTGATTAAAATCCGGAGTATATTAGAGTGGTTGTAGGCATAACGCAACCTTCACCGCTTGGAACAGCTTTTCTGCCTAAGGCATCCATCTCACTTTGGTTGGAGCCCCTGCTTTTATTATCTCCGTCAAAGGTACAACTACATCCGTGAAGCGAGGTACAAACTTTCTATAATAACTGGCCAGCCCCAAGAAAGCCCTCACTTGCTTTTTAGTATGGGGTGCTTGATATCTTTGCAATGCCTCTACTTCGTTCAACAAAGCTCTCACCTTCTCACTTCCTACTAGGAACCCCAGGTATTTCGTTTCCTTTTTCCCTACAGTACATTTCTTTGGGTTGGCTGTCAGCCCGACCCTTCTCAAGTCTTGCACTACTGCTGTCAGTGTGGTAAGGTGTTCAGCCCAGTTCTCAGTGTATATAATAATATCATCAATGTATGCTGTGGTGTAACCCCCATGGGGAGCCAGAACTCTGTCCATTAACTGCTGAAATGTAGCCACAGCTCTGTGCAACCCAAATGGCATGTGCCGGAATTGGAAGAGATCCCACGGGGTGGTGAATGCTGTCTTTTCCTCATCTTCGGGTGCCACCAGGACCTGCCAGTAACCTTTCGTCAGGTCGAAAGTGGAAATGTAGCAAGCTTGCCCAATGTTTTCCACCAGTTCATCCACTCTGAGCATCGGATAGGCGTCAAACTTAGCCACTGCATTCACCCTCCGGTAATTGATACAGAGGCAGATATTTCCATCGGGGTTAGGTACCGCTATGGTGGGGCTCCGCCAGTCGCTGTGGGATTCACATATGATACCTTTCTCTAGCATCGTTGCAATCTCTGTTTTTATCTGGCTGGGGAATTCGTCTCCAATTCTCATGTATCACCTGGCCCAGAGGAGTCTTTATCTGGTGTAGCACTCCCTGAGTTTCCCAGGGGTTCCCTGGAACACATCTCCATACTCCTTAACTAGCTCAGCAGCCTGTCTTCTCTGTTCTTCTGACAGTCACAGGGCCAGTTCTACATCACCTGGCCCACTTCCCTCTGTTAATGTGGGTTCCAATTCTAACTCCTCAGGATGAGAGGCTAAGTACATACACTCCCGGTCTTCCCACTTCTTCAACATATTGACATGGTATACTTGCTTCTTTTTCTGCTTATCTATCTGGTACACCTCGTAGTCCATGGGCCCCGCTTGGCGTATGACTTCATAGGGTCCCTGCCACTGGGCAAGTAACTTACTCTCACTGTCTGGCAATAGAACGAACGTCAAACTTCCTTTCCCGGGCACCTCAGTTGTAATGTCTTACTTGTCATTGCTGGGCTTCTCTGAGATTTCCTAACACCACATTCCAAGCTGCTTCAAGGCGTTCCCACAGTTGGATCACATATTGGATGACGTTATAGTCTTTACTCAGCTGTTCTTCCCAACTCTCTTTAATCAGATCCAGGATCCCCCTTGGTTGCCAGCTGTACAATAATTCAAAGGGTGAAAACCCAGTCAAGGCCTGGGGTGCCTCTCTTACAGCAAACAACAAAGGTGGTATCATTTTGTCTCAATTCTGAGGCCTCTCAACCACAAACTTCTTTAGCATCTGTTTCAATGTCTGATTAAAATGTTCCACAAGCCCATCCATTTGGGGATGATACACAGCTGTCTTCAGGTGTTTAATCCCCAAAGCTTTACTCACTCCCTTGAACACGTGTGATGTAAAGTTCGTTCCCTGATCAGTCAGTAGTTCCTTAGGGAGTCCTACTTGGGAGATTATCTTCAAAAGTTCGTTCACCACCTTTGGCGTGGACACTGTCTGCATCGGCACTGCTTCTGGGTACCGGGTCGCGTAATCCAATAAAGCTAGTATGTACTGGTTTTCAGTGCTACTGTGGGGAAGTGGCCCTAAGATGTCCACCGCCACCCTCTCAAAGGGAACCTCTACCAGAGGCAACGGAATTAAGGGAGCCTTTGGTGGGTGCCTTGGGTTCACTTTTTGGCAAACACAACATGAAACGCAATATCTCACTACTTCCCACATCAGTCCTGGCCAAAAGAATCTTGCCCGAATGCGTGCTTCTGTTTTGTCCCGGCCCAAATGTCCCCCCATAGGGAGCTCATAACCCACCTTCAATAAGGCCTGTCGATATCACCGAGGTACCAACAACTGTACAACCTCACCTCCTTCTGGCTTCCCTTGCTCGATTCAGTATAGGAGGTCGTTTCTTACCTTGAACCTTGGGGTTATCTTTATCAGCTCTGGTCTCAGTACCTCATAGTTTCTTTGAGCTAGGTGCTCCTGCAGCGCCCACCAAAAATCTGTCTCCCAACTCTATTTCAGCTGAAAATATTCATCTTCCCACAAATGGGTGACATCCACCCCTTGTTCAGCTTCTTCGGGAGGAGATTGTTAGGTTTCACCTGCAAATCCCTCTGCAGTCTCCTTGAGCCTCACACCAGCTATCTCTTTTTAGCAACTAGGGCCAGTCACAGCCCAGCACCACTGGGTAGGGTAAATGTTCCGTGAACCCAACTGGCATCTGGCAGGTCTTATTACCTACTTGTAGGGTGAACCTCACCCTGTCAAAATTGAGGGAGTCCCTGCACCAACATTGCACCCTCGCGCGACTCGTTCTCTCCCTCTCCCTTGTCAGCAGCATGTTGCTCTGCACCATAGTCTGCTATGAGCCCGAGTCCAGCATAGCCATTACCCTTTATCCCTCTATTGTTACTTCCACCAAAGGTACAGGTGGCTCATCTCCCACCCCAGAGTCAACTTGGGCTCTGTAGCTGCACATTCCTACTTGCATCATCGGTCGGGGTGGATGCTTCGTATCATATTGGCTAACAGGGTCCGTTGTCTTGCAGCTTGACCCAGTAGGCTTTGTACCGTTTGATGTAGCTGATCCAAGACTTGTTCCAATGACTCTGGGTCTGGGCTTAGCATCTGTTCTTGTTTCTCTCTCCCCATGGACCCAAGGGTTCTTTTCTTCATACAGGCAAACCAGCATCTTATGATACATACTGCCGTATAAAACTTTCCCAGCTAAGGCACCATTGTTATAGGAGTACCTCTACAAGAGTCTTTCTATGAGTGACTCCACCCTGAATGGCCCAGCAAGCCTGGAAGGTGGGCACTGTCTGCTGGAGGACCAGATGCTCAAAATCAAGTGACAGGTGCACCCAGACCAATAAAAGGAAGATCCACAGTGCGTCATCTGAGCCAGCTCTGGCAAGCCAGTTCCCACATCTCTTCAGGGTAGCCATCTTAGCCTGGCTGAGTAAGCAGTTGGCCAGGCAGATGACATGCCCATTGGCTTCCCAGTATGGGAAGGAAAACAAGTAGGTGGCCTCTGAGAGGTCCATGCCTAGCACCTCAAGCAAACTGCGGAGGGCAGCAAACAGTGGTGATAGCTGGGGCATTCAAGGAAGGCATGGTTAAGATCCTCCTCCACTTTCCCCAGAAAAAAAGGGCAGGCCACTGATGCAGCCAGGTCCATGTAGCAGACAAGAGTGCTTGTTGCCATTATCCCATGTAGCATCCACCACTGGAGATCACCAGTATTTTTGGAGATGGGCAGCTTATAAAGTGTGCACCAGCAGCGTGGACTGGTGTGAGTGCCAGTGCCGCCATGTACCTCCACCACATCATTTTGAGACAAGCGGCAAGGACATGGGTGTGGCAGTCCCAAATCACATACAAATACAGAACCTTCTGGGGGAATGCATCGAAGAGGATCCTGGTACCACTGTCAGGAGGTACGGGGAGAGCCAGTAAGGTGCTGAGTCCACCATTCACCCAGATCATCATCCACAACCAGGAAAATGGGCAGTGGTGGAAAGGGCTCACTCAAGACAACCCTGGCAGGGAGGCCTCTCCATTCTCAAGGTGGCCCTCCAGGGCAGCTGCTGCATCTTCTGGGAGAATAGCCTGTATGTACCCTAGGAAGTGGGCAGCACAGCAGACTGAGCACATGCTCAGGCAGGCTGCCAGAGCCTCAGCTGATAACCACTCTAATTGGGTCACATCAAGGAGGTTTCCCAGCTGGATGGTATACAACCAGATGAGGAAGTCAACAAGGCTGCTAGAAGCAAGGCTTGGTAGACTGTGCTGGAGGGCAAGGTTATGGACCAGGGGCTCCTACAGTGAATGGGCAACTGCTGATGCCTGGCCTGGGGCAGGAGGCAAAAAGCAGCATGCCAGGACTGCACCATGCTTTAGTAGATGGGCAGGAGGACACCCCAGTCCAAGAGGATGCAGAAGGAAAAGCTTCTGGTCAAAACTAAGGGCCCCCCACCCAGTGCAACAACAACTGAGCTAGCTTCTGCCAGGGGAGGGGCTCCTTGAACTAGAGGAGCCTTTGGAGGGCCTGCAGGCAGAAGGCAACCACCCTGTCCACTAGGTCAGCAAAGTCCTGGCCCCTCTTGGCCACTGGCAAATAAAGAATGGCTCAGGGGAGCCAGTGATGCCTGTCCATGAGCAGTCACTGGAGAGTCTCAAGCAAATCTGGTGGGGAGTGGGGAGGGGGGAGGTCCAACACAGCACACCAATGCCACAAGGTGGCAGCTGCCAGGTTGTTGACAATGAGGACTCGCCCATGGTAGGAGAGGCTGGACAGATGCCAGCACCATTGCTGCAGGCATGCCTCTACCTCAGCATCAAGTTCCTCTCAGTTCCATGCTGAGAAGACAAATGGCCTGAAGAACACCCCCAGGGCCTTGAGGCCATCCCCGTGCCAGGTAAGATCCTCGTGAAAGTCCAGGGGGAGGGAGATGACCCAAGGACCGAGAAGGAGGGTGTCACTCTTGGTCCAGTTCACGTGAGCTGAAGAGGAGTGCTCATAGGCCTTTTGGCAGTTGACGAAGGACTGGACATCACCCTGGTAGCTAATGAAAACAGGCAGACCACCAAGCCGGGGGTGGATGATAGGGCCAGATTGGTCAGGTGTCACTGTAGTATGTGGCTAAGTGCTCAGTGATGAAAGAGTACATTCCCAACAGAGGGCAGCCCTGGTGGATGGCCCTGCAGGCTGGAAATGGGGCATAGAGCATGCTGTTCACCTTCAGGAGTTTAGAAATGACCTGGTACAAGACCCAGAGGGCTGAAGTGAAGATGGGCCCAAAGCCAAAAGCCTTGAGGGTTCAAAACAGGTATTCATGACCCCCCTGGTTGAAAGTCTTCTGGTCCAAGGAGACAAGCCAAATGTTGAGACTGAAGAGGCCTGCAGCCATCAGTAACTCTCAAACAGATTATCTTGGATGGTTCTTCTCAGCACACAGTATCTCTGCTCAGGGATGATGATCAAAGTCATAACAGTGTGCAGTTGGTTGGCCAAAGCCTTGGCCAGGATCTTGTCAATGGTGCACAGGAGGGACACTGGCCACCAGTTCTTGATGCACCCAAGGCATCAGGGTGAGAACTGCTTGGCAACAGTTGGCTTCCATGGTCTGTTCCATGACACTCTCCAGAAAGACATGCAGGAGGCAGGGGCTGAGGAGAGGCCAGAAGGTCTTAAAAAACTCAGAAGGCAACCCATCGATACCTGGGGCATGGCCCCCCACAGCAGCCATGAGTTCTTCCAAAGACAGTTCTTGTTCAAGATGATCAGCCTTCAATGAGCAAAGCTTAGGGAGACCATCAAGTAAGTACCTAGTAGACTCTAGGTAAATCGGTTCAGCTGCAAACAGTTCCTGGTACAGGGCAATGGCTAGAGGGCAATGGCATTGTGTCAGACTTCAATGGGATCTGTAAGTGATTGGCCATCTGGAGTCTTAAGGTAGTCAATGACCTTCTGTGCAGCCCATCATTTCTCAAGGCCGAAGAAGTGATTTGGGGCATTGGACTCTGCCAGTTCTTGGCAACGAGCACATACCCTTGCACCATGGGCCACACTTTATGCCACCCCCCGCAGATGTTGCTTACAGAGTTTAAGACTCTCAAGCAGCTCCGCATCACCGCCAGCATCATGCAGGGCAACCTCAAGCTGTTCCACCACATCCTCCTCCAGATCCCAGATACAGCAGCAGAGCTCACTTTTTGCCAACCTAATATACTGTTGGCAGAAAACTCTGATCTTCACATTTTCCATATCCCTACATTGCTTCCAGGAGGGGAAAGTGGCTCTTTCAGGCTCCCATGTCTGCCAGAAGTAAGCAAAGCAGTCATGGAAGTGAGCGCCCTGCAACAGACTAGTGTTGAGGCACCAGTAGGGTGCCTGGGAACGCATCCTGTCAGGAATGCTCAGTGCACAAGAAACTAGGCTGTGATCTGATAGTCCTGCCGGGGTAATGCAGCTGCTGTGTAGGAGCAGTAGGTGGTGCCTGATGATGCACAGGCAGTCAAGGCATGCCATGGAGAGCCCACTGGCAGTTGCTTTCAGCCAGGTATACTGCCTCGCTTTGGCATGGATATGGCACCAGACATCAACAAGGTCTGCTCCCTCCAAAGCATTCCACAGCTTCTGGGCTGAGGATGGATGGGGCGTCGGCCCGTTCCGGTGAAGACACATATTGACCATGTAATTGAAGTCCCTGCCCAGGGGGAAAAGGTCATCAGCATCAACAGCACTCTAAAAAGTCAGCCAGGGTCTCAAAGAAGGCAGCCCATTTTCATCTAGCAGTGGCGCATAGATGTTAATAAGGAGGAGGCGATGTTGTTTGAACTGGATGCAAATGGTGAGCAGATGGCTAGGGATGGCTTCTGACCTCTTGGGCTACCTCTGAGTCAGGTGTCATCTGTGGTGACAGAAGGATTGGAAGCCCTGCACTGTGGGAGGTGCCATGATTCAAGAAACTGCGGCCCTTCCAGGCAGCATGCCAGTCAGCTTGATTAGCTGCAGTGGTGCATTTTTCCTGCAGAAAGGTGATGCCCAGCCTTTTCTGGCACAGGAAATCAAAGAGTGCTGTCCACTTCACAGGGTCTCTGCAGCCATTGGCATTAAGAGAATCAAAGGTTGTCGCAGTCATGTGTGAAGGGCATAGAAGTGGGGACAGACAAGGCCACAAAAAACCAGAGAGAGAAGCAGCAGAGAGGAGCAAACATACAGGACAGAGAAAAACTAGGCCTACAACTCCCCAGCTGGCACTTCTCGTAACAAGCACCCAACATCACCAGCAAGCTTGCTAAGGTGAAAATTATAACACTGCATCCCTGGAATGGAGTGCAGTGCCACTGCTGTGGCTTTAGCAGACACCACAAATTCTCAGATTCTGGGAATCATTTACGTATATGCTGTGCAACCCTCTGGTGGTGCTTGGTCTGGTCTAGAAACTCAATGAGGTGTTACAACAGAGTAACCAGCACAGAGAGGTTCCTCAGAAGCAGGAAAAGGTTCTGCCTTCAGGGTGAGGATGCTCCCTGTTGAAGGGGGCACCTTAGCTGAATCAGAGGACACTACCTCCTGAGGTAGGACTTCTGTCAACTCATCTTCAGAGACAGAATCAAAGTCCAACTCTGAGGAGGAGGAGCTATACACATCAGGCACCAAGAGCTGTTAAGTACTGAGGGGAGCACTTGACTCATCTCCAGGACTCTTAGCATCAGGCCCTGTGGCAGCAGTTTTGCCTGAGGGGTCTTGGGGGGTGATATCAGTCCCTGATTTCTTGGGTGGTGTGCTCTCCTGGACTGGGCACTTTTGCTTCCAGAGCCATTTGTGGCTCCCAGAGGGTCCAACCTCCATATTGACCTCCTCAGGCTCAAGGATCTTAAAGGGTGGAGGAACGTCGGACACCCCCACCGCCCCGCCACCCCCAGCTCACCCCCAACCACTACAGAGTCTGGAGGGGATGCTGAGGAGGCAGGTGTGGGGGGGCTACTCATTAACCTCATCTCCCCTTGAAGTGGTGGGGAGGTTCTGAGGGGATAATGAGGCCTTTTTAGAAGACTCCCTTTTTTTCTGGGACTTGCCCTTTCCAGCAAGAGGGGCCAAATCCTCCCCTGAGGGGGGGGGAAAGGAGGGTCCAGGTCCACCACCACAGAGTTAGCTGGCTCTGATGAAATGGGGAGTGACTGGGATGAAAGCCCTTCCCCAACACCCAACAAACCTGCCTCACCAGAGGTGAATGAACCACCTTTGGGCAAAGCCACAGGAGGCTCCGCTGTGGCCGGCTTCTTCAGGCACTGGGTAACCAGGTGGGATCTGCTACCACAGCGAAAACACAAGGTGTCCCCAGTTGTGAGGTAGACCTTGTACAGTTGCCCATCAGTCAAGAAGGACATGGACTGAGGCAAACCCCAACCCTCCCTGTTAAGCAGCATGAACAGCTGCCTTTTAAAGGACAGGACATGCCGGAGCTCAGGGACTTTGCTGCCAAGCAGCAGTCTATGGACTGGCCCTGTAACTGCCATAAGGGTGCAGACGGTTAGTGCGGTCATCGTCCAAGAGAAATGGAGGCCCGTTTGAAGCTACCACATGAACAGCCAGTGTGTTTAGGGGGGTTGCGAGGCAAAAAACACCCCTGACCAACACACCTGCTATTACAACCTCATGCTCTAAAGCAGGGAGCTGAGGAATATCATGGGGACTAAACTCACTTAGGCAGCAGAGAGGACATGTTTGCAGCCTCTGAGTGCCCCCACAGCAGCAGCACACTCCTCCACTCCAATGGATGGAGGGGCATGAAGCCAGAGACTAAAGCTCCGGTCCAGAGGGGCTGAAGCCCCAGCAGTGAACTGCTGGGAGCTGCCTTCAGCCATTTCAGCAAAAAAGGGTTAACCCTGCAAGGAACCATAGGGGTGGGAGATAGGCAGGCAGGGAAGAAAGAAGCTGGAAGACAAACAAAGAAAGAAGCAAGGTAAGCAATGTAGCAGGGAAGGGAGGGGAAGGGAAACCAATGAGCAGCAGAGCAGCTTCAGTGAGAGGGAAGGAAAACAAAAAACAATCTGGAGGAGGAGGAGGAGAGGGGCAGATGGTGACTGCAGGAAAAAGAGCTGAGAAAAGGGGGAAAAAGATTGGAAAAAGTCATGAAAAGTGGTGGACTACAGTGGGAAAGGGGTTGTGCACCAAGGACCCTTGAGTATGCAAGCATGGGGTTTTTTGGCCAGAGTGATAGCCACAAGCTTCCAAAGAGGCTTCACACAGCAGGCAAAAATTCCTTTCAGCGTGAGAATTGGAGGCTCTACTGGAAAATACAAGAGTGACAACAGTGATGGGAAGACAGCGAGCAGGAAAGCTGGGGATGGGGCACGTGGGGTATGAGTAGGGTGGCAATTAATGGCTTATAAAGAAGAGATAGGCGGTACTTGCATGGTTCACAAATGTATTGTCCAAGACAAAATTACAAGCATGCTTGAAGTTCTTTTTTAAAAAGCATACAAAGAGGGTTTCACCTTTGTGTGCTGGAATTAGGGCATGGAGTGCCCATACTGCCCCCAGCAGTGGAGAGAGAGTGCTTCCAAAAAAGAGCGCCCCACCTTTGTCCAAGATGCTTCTCCAAGTGGGCAACAATATCTTGTGATGTCTGCATTAGGGGCTCGGCTCCACTGGAAACCCCCAGAGTCACTCCCTTGATGGGAGGGGAAAAAGGGGATACCATGTCAGGGAGAGCACCAGGAGACAGCACCCAGCACTGGAGGGAGAGTACTTCTCCAAAAGAACACCCCACATTTTGTCTGTGCATGGCCCAAAGAAGCTTTGTCAAACAGACAACAGTATCTTGTGGTGTGCGAATTAGGGGCTCCACTGGAAACCCTAAAGGGAAAAACAAAACCACCTGACCTTACCCAACCTGAAAAAAATACACCTGTCACTAAATACATTCCTAAACTGCTCCTTCCTGCAATTTAGTACTGGGAGGTGAAGAAGGTAAAATTATTGTGAGGTGCCCCCTAGCGTCTTTTACTAGTAATAGAACAATAACCCATAATGAAACTTAAACGCATTAAACAAGGTACATGCTCATTTGTCATGGTATGTTTTGACAGTGTGTCCCAGGAAAAGGAGTAACAAGGGGTACTTACTGGCAGCAGGAGACGCAGCACAGCAGGGGCGGAAGGAAGAGCCTGCCTGGCTCGTCAGCTGCTTCTTTCTTCAATTGCGGCCGGCCGGTGACGTCAGCTTCAGACGCCGTCCAGAGGAAATAAAAATGGCAGCTGATGCTGCGGAGGGAGGGAGGAAGAGCAGCATGAGAGGGGAGCTGCAGCCGCCACAGGGAGAGGAAAGGATCCTCCCCACAGGACCCGCAGAGCCTGACAAGCTGGGGGCAGACGCTGGCAGTGCAGGGCAGAGTGCCCCAACAGGAGCATGCAAGGGACAGCGAGGGAGCAACAGGCACGCCGGCCACAGGGATGGAACCAGACCTGCACCCGGAGTCTGAGCAGAACCCAGGTGGGAGTGTGGGGACAACCGGGGTGAGGAGGAAGCCACGCCAGAGGGACAAGACCCCAGGAGAGCCCTGATGGGTTTACAATCAGGGTAGGTATCGCCGCTGGTCCCAGACAGGCTGACGGGAGAATGGGAGTGAATCCTGGAGGCGACGGGCTAGGAGTAAAGCACCCTCCCCCCCAGCTAGAGCCAGAGGAAGGATAGTAAGGAGGCTGGGTGCAGCCACATTAGGAAGTGGCTCATTATTCTGTGTTTTGTTATTGTGTTTTATGTAGTTGCCCCATGAGAAGGGGAAGAGTGGAAAGTGCAGGTATCCCTGAGGAACGGGGCCGAGGAGGAACCTCAGAAGGTTTTTTTGTGTTTCCCCAAAAGAAGGGGTGGAGGCAAGGAGGGTTGAGGGAGCAGGCCTACACGGGCAATAGGCCGTGGGCATCTAGACGCCAAGTCATAGGGTGTTATCCCACCAGAGGGGACAAGGCCAACAGAAGGACAATGCACTGAAGGAAGCGTGAGGCCGGGGTGTAGGAGTGGTGGAGCCCCGTGAATGACCACTGGGTGAACCACGGGCCACCGAGTACACTCGACGACCAATCCTGCCTACTGAGAAATAACAAGTCATGGCAGAAGAGAATGGGGGAGGCGACTCAAGGGGGAGACATCTACTCGGTCTGCGACACGAGTCTGTAAGGTGCCTAATGTCTGCCACCAGAGCAAAGGTTGCATGAGAGTGACTATTCGAGGCCTGGCAGTCACAGATTGATGCAATGGCCATGAAGGCCTCGGGGGGAGCAGGTGGGGACCACCTGGCAGACATGCAACCTGCCGAGATGGCTCTGGCAGACCTGTTGGGACAGAACCTGCAGGCCTTGACACAGATTGTGGGTTTGCAGCAGCAAATATTGGAGTGGCAGCAAGATTGGATGCGGCATGGCCTGTCGGCCTTCAAAATGCCCAAGATGACATCTGAAGATGACCCAGAGGCATATATCAAGGCCTTTGAGCATCATGCAGTTATCACCAGCCTTGACAAAGGTTGCACAAGAGCGACTATTCGAGGCCCGGTGGTCACAGAGTGAAAAAAACCTAGCAATAGCTTAAGCTAGTAAAAGCCAATACCATGGACAAGCACCCCAATTAGTGACTTATGGGCCTTACTGCAATTTTCAGCAAGACTGACTTTGAGCCAGAGTGTGTTTAAGTGGGGTGACAGCACCTGCTTGCCAGGGCCTGGAGGGATACAATATTGGAACTCTTCCAGCCAACATGAACTCTGTCTGCACTGTTTAAGCCCTTTTTTGTCCTCCGTAAGGAAATGGAAAATGGATCAATGCCGTTGTTCCCCAGTAGACAGCATTTTTATGTAGCATCTTAGGTTGTGACCCATGCAGTGAGATGTGTGGTTGGTATTAGGGGCTCAGGCCTCTGCTTCACTGAAGGATGGATAAGATACATGGCTTAGTTTGAAGCAGCAACATCTAATAAGTCAGATGCTGAAACACTGTTGAACTAGCTTCTCCAGATGTACTCATTTGGCCTGGAATAATCCTGAGTTTCCTTCTAAGATGTTGGTACTTCCTGCTTCAGATCAGGCCAGGAACAGTTTTTGTTGCATTTGCAACTTTCTCCCTGCTGCTCCTAGACAATGCTGGAGATGCGGTACAGACTAGTCAAGAGATTAACCAAACAAGGAAGAGATAGTGATCAGGCTCTGACAGATCCCAGATGATTCTTTTGAGTTTGGGGCAAAGTCTTCATTTAGCTATACTGCTTCCATCTCACTGCAGCACTAGCACTAACTGTGCTGGCCCCTTGGCTCCAGTTTTGCCCATGTGAAACCTCTCCATCATTAGACACCTAAATCTAGTCCTAGTGGTTTACCTTAATAGAGACATAAATCATTCTAGCTGGTGGCAGCTTATTGGCTTGGGTATTGCTTAAACTTTGACTGCATTGTGGATGGAAAACTAGCATGTCTGATCAGTTAGTTAGACACCAGTGAGTTAATTTTTCACTTTTAACAGCAAAAGGGAAATTATGTCACCAGTCTCATATCAAGTTAATCTCACCTCAATTTGTTTTAGTATTGTTATATATATTTCCCAGCATCTACAATTTACATAATCACTCATTTATTTTGAAGTTTCCATCTTTGCTGGAACTGCAGATTATGTAAAGTTAAACATGTGGAAGCAATAAAGGAAATACAAGGCTATAAATAAGGTAAGTTATAAGGATACATAATGAAAGCCTATTAATCAAAAGCACTATATGCATACAAATTGGAAAGGTCTGGAAGAGATAAATACATATATAAAAATACATTTTTAAATTCTGAAAAAGTGATGCAGATGCAGTGGTGACACATGTTAGTTTCCTCACCATTAATCGGTTCTCCATAGAAAAAGACCATTAAGTCTGGGTGAAATGTTACTATCCTTCTTGTATCCCGTAAATAGGAAATGGATTTAATTTCTCTCTTAAGAAGAGGGTAACACTGATAAACCAGCCCTGAACTGAGTAGCTACCTCAGTAGCTGCCAAAGCAATCAAAGAGGTAGGAAAACTTAACAAAATAAGGGCCATAAATAATCCACCCCCCCTTCACCTTTTCAAGACAAAGTGTGATTATTCAGATGTCCTTGTTGCTCATCATGGGACAAAATCCCTGAAAGGTCTGTGAGATAAGAGGTGCTAATAGTTTGTCCCATGTTATCATGAAGGATTTCTGAATAGTTGTTCCAGGACATAAACCCAGAAGAGGCAGCTTAGTCTGTCCTCTAGACATCCTACAGTGTACCACTCCCACTCTGGCCCTGATCACAGAACATTACAGCTCAGAGATGATGGGTCCCAGGTCTCTTCCTCCACTTCTTAATTGCCCTGCACAATGATATGCCAGTCCTTTTGTACTTTCCACCTCCCCCAAATCAGCATAAGACTAAATCAGCTGTCAACACAAGCAGTAACTGGGACCTCTATCCACCTAACTGTCTGGCTGTTGGGAAGGTCATCTCCTGCCTACTTTAGGTTGATCATTGCCCTAATGCAGCAGGAGTGCACATGGAGCCATTTTACCTAGCTGTTGCCATAGTGGCAGCATGTTCATTGTACCACCCGTGAAGGGAGCTTGCGGTACCCCAGTTGAGAACCATTGACCTGGACATTGATCATACCCTAGTTCAACCATTCATGGTGGTCACAGTGGGCAGTGCAGTACTATTTGGCATTCCCTGACATTCCAGGTGTAGCCCGGGTAGACCCAAGGGTGTACCCTGTCTGCAAATGCAAGGGATGAGGTGGTCAGGCAAGAGTGCTATGAGAGGAACCATATCACTGGGGTGCAGGCCAGGACATAATACTTAACTATATACAAATTTATTAATATACAGAATAAATATAATTACAAACCTCTAAACTGATATAAGATATTTACAATATGCTTTACATGTGACACCACATTCAGTAGTCCACAATCAGAAAATTTGCACTACCCTCAGGGACATGCAAAACAGACCATGGGTAATTGGGAACTCAAAACAGATTCCTCAAAGCATGGGCAGTGATCAACCCCCAGTATAGATGAGTATCAATATCCAGGAACAGGTAAGCCAAGGTATCACTTCAGTGAACATATATAGGCAACCCAGCAGGTAAGCATGGGTGTCTGGTGCCTCTTGAGTCATGGGGGGCCACCAGTCAGTAACCGGGGGCGTGCCCCGTGGCAGATCTCACTCGCCATAAAAGCGGCCGTGCCACTTCTAGAACTCCCACAGCCAGTTCCAGAAGCGGCACAGCCGCTTTTGCTGACAGCCTCGCTTCCCGGCTGGCATCTGCAGGGGGGCACTGGTGCTCCTGCCTGCCCCCCTGCCCGCCAGCTAAACAGGAAGCGCAGCCTGACAGGGGGTGCACCAGCACTCTCAGGGGGTGCACATGCACGCCCATGCACCCCCTATGTGCCGCCACTGCAGATAAGCACAGGTAAGTCAGGTAACTATACAGTAGGCACATACAGACAACAAAGCAAATAAACACAGGTAAGTCAAGGTACCATTTCAGTAAGCATATACAGGCAGCAACCAGGTAACTCAATATGAACAATAAAGAATACACATAATTATATTAACATCACCATTACATCAATCACAAAACATCTCCCCTGTGGCACCCGCTCCCCAGCAACTCACACTCCCAGTCTCCAGAGCAACCAGGGCTCATCCCCTGGACTTTGGTTCCCCATGGCCTCTCCCCAGCAGTGCCTCCGGCTTCTCTTGTGGGCAGGCACCCTGCTCT
This sequence comes from Crocodylus siamensis, assembly GCF_052110815.1. Classification (NCBI taxonomy): domain Eukaryota; kingdom Metazoa; phylum Chordata; order Crocodylia; family Crocodylidae; genus Crocodylus; species Crocodylus siamensis. Next base: position 23,668,563 of record NC_143401.1, on the reverse strand, counting down.
GGAGACCCAGTCTGAGCTGCGCCACCTTCTTCAGCTATCTGGCCTTGTGCCAGGGGTTTTTCTCTCCGTAAAGCCCTGTGCCGGGCACTGAGAGCTCCACTGGCTTATGCCAAGATCTGCTGCTGCTGGCTCCAGCCATCCCAGCCTCATGCCAGGCCTTCCCTGGGCCCCACTTTGGGCACCGAGGGCTCCGGTAGATATGCCGAGCCAAGCTGCCGGCTCCAGCTGCCCACCCTCATGCCAGGATCCCAGGCCTAAACCACTTTAAGTGGCTCCCCAGGGCCAAGGTCCCATGCACTGGTCTGTGCACCGTGAGGTGGCCCAAGTGGTCTCGAACTGCTCCCAGGGCCGAGGCTCATTGCACTGGGTTGTGCACCGCAGGAGTATCCAACCACTTGAATCCCTGAATAGTGTCTTCAGGGGTTCTTCTGGGCAATCACCCACTGGGCAGCTTTCCCCAGCTCTTCTTGGCCCTGCTTTTCTTGAGTCCCTCAATGCATATGCCCAGTGTGCCGAGCATGCTGTCCTTTTATTCTCTCCGGAGGCCCTTCCCCTGGAGTCTGTCAGGCCACCCCTGTCCCATGCACAAATCTGGGGAGCATGTGCCTCCCTATGCTCTCCCCCCTGGCAATGTGTGTAGCTTGGGTGTTCAACCCCCATGCCACTTGGAGGAGCCTCCTGTGGCTCTGTCCCATTCCCTAGGCCCTGGCCTCATGCACCTCCCTACCTGGGCGGTGACTCCAGGCCCAGCCATTGCCCCATTCCATCCCTCACCAAGGGGGCCTTGATCTGCCCCTCCTCCTATACAGTTCCCTGCAGGCAGCTGGGAGAACTGCTCTCCACCATTGCCTGGGGCTGTATTTCTATCTATGTTCATATTTGCACATGGCACTCCCTGCGTTCCACTCTCCACAGCCCCTTGCAGGGGTCCACAGCAACCTGGGTTTGCCAGTCTTTAATTAGAGATGGGTGGTCACCATAGGCAGAGGGGAAAAAAAATATTTGTTGGGGGTGCTAAGAACATGTGCACTGGCAACATGTAGGCAGTACACGCGGGTGCATCCCCTGAGATCGGCTGTGCACCCCCTGGAAATGCCAGCTGTGAAACCGGAAGTGCCGGCAGAAGTTGGTGATTTCAGGCTCAGCAACTAGCTGCTGGGGGAATCCCCCCACCAAGTTGGTGATCTGGTCCATTCATAGGCCCATCTGTGAAAAGTGGTTTGTAAATTCCCTTTGAGGATCAGAACTGAGAGACTGGAGACAGAGTGGCTTTCTTGTGAGAAATGTGCCCCCACAGGTACTTGGGTATTCTTGTCTGTAATACATTGGTTTATTATATTGGCAGGTTTTGCATTTCTTGTCATGGTATGGTCTGGATCCATTTGGTGTGTTTGGGGCTGTAGGAAGTTGGTTTCTTGTGATGAGGTTAGCAAGCTTCGGTGCTTGTTTGAATTTACAAACCACTTTTCACAGACGAACCTATGAACTTGACTTCATCAACCTCCTGGATACAAAAACTCATGGACTTAATAAAGACATTGGATTTATGACACACTATAACCTTCCTGACTCCCCAGGTACCTCTCCACTTCTACCTGCTACATCCCCATTCCCCCTTCCCCCCACCCCAGCCTGTCCCTCACCCCCTGACACCTCAATTTACATTTTCATTGACTGCCTTTCTCGCATGCCATCCTCTGGCTTCTTTACTATTCATTCCAGCCAGGAAGAGCACACACATACCAACTAGATGCTTCCTCAGCTTGACGAAGTGCTTTTAAACCTGAAAGCTTGCTAAAAGATATTTCTCCAACTATTCAGTTGGTCTAATAAAAGATATCAGCGGTACCTTTGACTGGTCCATGCTGGGGCCAGGACCCAAAAGTGGGGTCAAAGGGGCAGGAGCCCACCTCAAGGAATGCCCAGAGCAAAAGGCTCAGGTTTCCAACTGCCCTGAAGGTGGGGCCAGGGCCTAAGGGGGAGCCCAAGTTCCCAGAGAGGGGATCACATCTGGAGGGTGTGAAGGATACAATGTGTGAGGCATGAGCCACAGTGTTAGGGGAGGTACAGAGCTGTGGAATGGATGTCACTCAAAGACACCTAAATGAGCAGCCTCCTGCCTGGGAAACAGCTGAATCAGTTTTCCATCAAGGCATGGCAGAAAAAGAGGTGCAGGTGGTTGCCCCAGCAACAGGTGTGTGGGTGGATATCTAACTGGCACCAGGAAGGTGCCCTGTTACAGGCTACCATCCCTGATTGTTTCATCCCACCGCTCCTTAGCACACACGCACCAAAGTCACACGTCACAAGTTTTGCTTTGAGCAGTTTAAGGTATAGTTTCACAGAAACCCCTGTACCTATCTCCTTGAAACCTGGCAGGCTTCATGGCCTCAGAAGGGGCTACCATCCCTGCTGTTTTCATCCTGCTCTACCTTAATTCACATGTGTGATATGAGTTTTGGTTTGAACAGTTTGAGGTGCAGTTTCACAAACCCCCCTGCACCTATCTCCTTGACACTTGACAGGCATCATGCCCTCAGAAGGGGCTATCATCTCTGTAATTCTCACTGAAATCAGGCATGAAATGACAAAATTATAGGCATTTTAGTGATTTCTCATTATAGCCTATGGCTGAATCACCGAAACAGCGTTGAAACTCCAAAACAGATTCGGACAAATTGAAACGGAATAGTGATCTGAAACACCAAAATGAATCACTGTCCTTCAAAACAGGCAAATCTGAAACTGAATTGAAACACAGCCATTTTGCACAGCCCTACTGCTTACATCTCTGGGCTCAGGAAGGGGAGACCTGCGTGCTGCTGCCAGTGGTGCCCTGCTTCATCTGGGGCAGCAGGGAGGGCCTGCTTGGGGAGCTAGGCTCAGGTGGGAGAAATGGCACCAGCAGGTGGGTATTCTCCCTGCACCTGGTTCTGAGTTGGTGGGAAACACCCGGGGACTGGGAAGGGAGGGGGATCCTGCCTACTACTGGTGCTCCCTTCATAGCCCCAGCGTCAGCAGCAGTGATGGGAAGAGGAGGCATTGCTAAGTACAGAGGGGAAAGGAGGGAGTGCTGGGAGTGGGGAAATGTTTAAGTATCTGCTTCAAGGACTTTTTAAAGTTGCCAACTTCTGCTTCTGAGGCAGTGTGGTCTGAAAGAGGGGTGTGATGGCATCACTGCACCTCCTCTGGATTCACCCCTGCTCATCCTTGACCATTCTCCCCTTCCCCCTACCTGTGTTGGAGATTATGGTCAGAGCTACAGCCAGCCTGTCTTAGTAGCTGTTTGAGATGGGAATGTGTGCTGCAGAGATAGTGAACATGCTGTGAAGAGGAAAAGAACACTGGGAATATTTTCTGCACTTGTAATCTCCAAGGTTTCAAGGGTTTTAGTATGGGAAGAGAGGGAGATGGACATTAACTCAGTTAAGGAGCAACCTTAACTGTCACTCTGCTTACTAGGTAGACCAAGTGTGTGGACAGGATGCTGGCCCCGACTGTGCCAGGGGTCCCATGTGGATGATGGTTGTAATGAGGATCTGAAGCTTCCTGTGGAGAACAGTATGGTTCACATATGTAGCATGTCAGTAAGCTGTACAGTTTGAGAAGGGGAGATTGAACTGCAGTTGGGGTTATGGCTATATGTTGTAAGAAGTTCTGGGAGGAGGCTTGGACAAGAAGAGATACTTAAGAATTCTCCTATGTTTAAAATTACTGTAACCATCATGTAATAAATTTTTCAAGATTTTGGGACATAGCCCAAGTCTGTGATTTCTCTCATTGGTTATGTTAGCAGTTGCTTACTTCATACGTTGCAAAGTATGATCATACTCCTCACTCCAGAGTAAAGTTTGTTCAGGAAGTAGATCAGCTCTTTTGAATCACACAACATGCTTTATGTTAACCT